>NC_069504.1:489085826-489408326 GCF_027579735.1 Bombina bombina
GATACATATGCACTTTTAATAGTCACTAATAAACGCTGCCATATGCCTACACTTTATATAGTAACTAAGAAATACACTGTGTATATGAACACAATAAGTATAGTTGACATATATACATATGCTCTTTAAATAGTCACTAATATACGCTGCCATATGTCTACACTTTATATAGTAACTAAGAAATACACTGTGTATATGAACACAATAAATATAGGTGACATATATGCATATGCTCTTTAAATAGTCACTAATAAATGCTGCCATTTGCCTACACTTTATATAGTAACTAAGAAATACACTGTGTATATGAACACAAGTATAGGTGACATATATACATATGCTCTTTAAATAGTCACTAATAAACGCTGCCATTTGCCTATACTTTATATAGTAACTAAGAAATACACTGTATATATGAACACAATAAGTATAGGTGACATATATACATATGCTCTGTAAATAGCCCCTAATAAACGCCTGCCATATGACTACACTTTATATAGTAACTAAGAAATACACTGTGTATATGAACACAATAAGTATAGGTGATATATATACATATGCTCTGTAAATAGTCACTAATAAATGCTGCGATATGCCTACACTTTATATACTAAGAAACACACTGTGTATATAAACACAATAAGTATAGTTGACATATATACATATGCTCTTTAAATAATGACTTATAAACGCTGCCATATGCCACTTTATATAGTAAGTACGAAATACACGGCTAATAAATAACCTGCCTCGTACGTGACAAGCTTTCACAAATACTATGTTGTCAACATAGTAAATGTGACAGCTCATCTGTCCCAATGTAGCTGGGTGGCATTTTGGAGGAGTGGGGAGGTATCCTGGGTGGAGTTTAGTAGAAGTGGGAGGTAGCTTGCGCGGACGTTAGGCAAAGTGTGTGTTAGCTTACTAGAGATGTGTGGGCGGGTTAGAGAAGTGTGGGCGGGGTTCCGGGAATTGCCGATTCCTGATTTTGATAGATCCCCAGATTTGACACAACACCGGCTGCAAATGCTCAAGGCCGCATGGATCCAGAGGTAAGTCTAGCTGCTCAGGTGTTACAGAGCTGGTCGTCTCCTCTGTACATAAGCGCTGTATCAGGTAGTCGTACGGTGCTTTCTCTATTAACTTTTCCATGAGGTTTTGGATTTTAGTAAAGAAATCCTCCTGTTGCATCATATTACCTTCTGCTGTCGTGCTTGCCATCATGGGTTTTGCAGAATGGCATTGGTTTGCGTATGCAATTTCGCCCGTTCCTGCTGCAGAGGTCGGGTTGTTATTATTTAAAGCAGGTTAGTAATTTAGCTCACTGTCCAGTTAAAGCTGTAAGGGTGAAGAATTTCAGTATTTCAGGCTTTACTGACTGCACTGATAACCTGGTTCTTCCCGGGGGGGGGGGGTGGGAGTGAATGCCTATTGCTAGGCCGCCGCCTTAGGCCTTAATCTTAAAATTATATAAGAATGAAACAAGAAGAGGGCGCCTCATAGTGTGGTGTGACCTTTGTAATGAGGTAATATATAGTGGTAAAAGGAGGCTTACCTGATGAAATTACCTGATGAAACGACCAGTCTGTGGTCGAGAAACGCGTTGTTTGTAAATAAATTGTTTACCTTTTAACATTACTGAAGTTGTCAGCCTATTTGCTGTTTTCGGTGTTGTCCAGTTTCTGATTCAGAGACGCCGCATCTGACGGAATCCGCTCCCGACAAGGATACCTGGGACAAAGTGTGCTAGCCACTGAAAGTGCTAGTCTGCCTGATAGCACTGGTCACAGTACAGTGCCACTACCTTTGGTAAGCCTCCTTTTACCACTATATATTACCTCATTACAAAGGTCATACCACACTATGAGGCGCCCTCTTCTTGTATCATTCTTTTAGAATCGCCTTGCACCGGGTCAAGACTAGAGGAGCTGCCTGTTTTGATCACAGTCATTGCCCAAGAGGATTTTTATACATCTACTACTGCTAGACAAACTTTCTAACTGATTTGGAAACAAGCAAGTCCTTTATATATTAACTTTGTGGTATTTATTTTGTTCTGTTTATATATTTTATCAAGCGCTTGTTCCATAGAGTATTTCTCTCATTACAGTATTATTTAATATTGTTATATTTTGTTCTGTTCACATATTTCATTTACTGCTTGTTTTTTAGCATATTTCTTCATTACAATATCATTTACTATTCATTTTGGTCTACAAACATTTTTTCTTGCGCATATATTTTCATTTTTATTTTTTTCAATAAGAGAGCACTCCTCTATCAGATCCACTTAAAATGATATGTTTTATCTGAAAAATGAAAGAAACATGTGTTTCATTTCCCTTTAAGGCATGTTGATTTTAAATGTTATATTATCAGCTGATAGGGCTTAAATTAGTAATGTGTTTACTTCTGTTTTTTGTTATTTGCTGAATCTAATCATCTTAACTCAGATGAACACACACACAGAAAAAACATACAGATAAACACAATTAGGGTTGCCAGCTGTTCCCCACAAACATGTTGAACAATTTCTAGGTGGCACAAGCTTGGGATCAATTTTAAGTGTCCAGTATTTTTCTGAAGATTTTGCTGGACAGCTTGCCAAAATACTGGATTGTCGATTTAAATACTGGACACCTGGCAACTCTTACGCACAATACACCTACAAAGTCCCCAAATAATACCTCATGTCTGATGCTCATGTGACAAAACAACACATGAAAAGAAATACTGGGACTGTCTGCTACACACAGCAGCTAACAGTAAAAGGACAGTGGCCGTGCACTGCGCAAAGGGATAAACAACTACAATGTTATTCCCAATTTTTATTCATTAAGAGTAAAAAAAAAATGCAATGTTGTTGGATAGTTGTTAATTTTCTGTTTATAATATCTGCCTGACAACAACATTTTGCAGTGTTCTGTCGGCATGTAAAGATGCAGAAATATACTGCTACATCTCTGTCTAAATAGGCTTGCTGATTCCATTATGACATCTTAATAATGGGAACAGATTACTTACCCTTTTTGTTGATTCTTGGATTCATTCTTAAGTCCCCAAAGAAAGCTACAAATTGAGACATCAAAATTAAAATGTAAAGAATAACGTGCTGAGCCGAAAAGAGCATCCTGCTTGTTATACAGTGAAAGCTGCCTCTGCTCTGTGTGATTCGAGTAAGTAATGTATAGTATACTCCCATATTTCATAACACTGCCCTCTAGTGGCATTAGTATTTACATCCTTTTAGAACGCCCTATACTTTCAATGGATATTGTTACCACGCTAAACATCACTCATATTGCAAGTTGAAAGTTATGTGTTATGCAACACATAATAGCGCTAAAAATTTCAGCACGACTTGAAACCTGAAATAAAGTGTTAGGGCTAGTAAAAAACTTTAACAAAGCATATGGAAAACATATTAAAGTATGACTCATATATATATATATATATATATATATATATATATATATATATATATATATATATATATATATATATATATACATACACACATACATACATATTAAATGTAAAAAATGTAAAATAAGTTTATTATTGAAAAAAATGTTGTTTTTTTTAAATATTTTGATTGAAAACGAACTTATACAGATACGGATACAATCACATGAAAAATGTCATAAAAATATGATCTAGTAATTTTTTGGTGATGTAAGGTACAAAAACACAACACTATGGGCCATATTACAAGTGGAGCAGAAACGTTTGCTCGAGAGTGATAAGGGGTTTATCGCAGGTGTTCAGGAGGAAAATGTCAGGTAACCCTACACTGACATTTGGCATGATGGACATGCAACTCCCGGCTGGGGGTAGAACACCCTCCTTCTCCCACACTCTCTCCGAAGGTTCCACCTGCATGGGTGATACCGAAACTGAGGCGGAGGATGAGAGAGTGCTGGAAATTCCAGGACCAGCAATGCAACCGGGTTGCTAACTGCTCCTTTCGACACATCTGCATGTATTGCGAGGGAAGACACCATAGATGTGACTGCTGTTCCAGAAAGAAGGAACAAGAAGGAGAAAGAGCTGCTCCTAAGGGAGCAGCTGCGGGTAAGGGCGCCTACACCGCTGAAGGTGGATGCGTCAAGTCCTGACTGCAGCTGTATCCCGATTAGCAAGCTGCATGCCTGCTCTTATCCAGGATTTGGGTGGGTTTTGTTATCCCGGTTAGTCTGGCAGTTTTGAGTTCCCACATGCACAGGAACCTTAAGTTAACTTACCAGTTTCCGGATGTCGTGTGTGACAAACTGGCCAAGGAAGTGAGTCTGGGGCAAATACACTGTGTGCAGAATTATTAGGCAAATGAGTATTTTGACCACATCATCCTCTTTATGCATGTTGTCTTACTCCAAGCTGTATAGGCTCGAAAGTCTGCTACCAATTAAGCATATTAGGTGATGTGCATCTCTGTAATGAGAAGGGGTGTGGTCTAATGACATCAACACCCTATATCAGGTGTGCATAATTATTAGGCAACTTCCTTTCCTTTGGCAAAATGGGTCAAAAGAAGGACTTGACAGGCTCAGAAAAGTCAAAAATAGTGAGATATCTTGCAGAGGGATGCAGCACTCTTAAAATTGCAAAGCTTCTGAAGCGTGATCATCGAACAATCAAGCGTTTCATTCAAAATAGTCAACAGGGTCGCAAGAAGCGTGTGGGAAAACCAAGGAGCAAAATAACTGCCCATGAACTGAGAAAAGTCAAGCGTGCAGCTGCCAAGATGCCACTTGCCACCAGTTTGGCCATATTTCAGAGCTGCAACATCACTGGAGTGCCCAAAAGCACAAGGTGTGCAATACTCAGAGACATGGCCAAGGTAAGAAAGGCTGAAAGACGACCACCACAGAACAAGACACACAAGCTGAAACGTCAAGACTGGGCCAAGAAATATCTCAAGACTGATTTTTCTAAGGTTTTATGGACTGATGAAATGAGAGTGAGTCTTGATGGGCCAGATGGATGGGCCCCGTGGCTGGATTGGTAAAGGGCAGAGAGCTCCAGTCTGACTCAGACGCCAGCAAGGTGGAGGTGGAGTACTGGTTTGGGCTGGTATCATCAAAGATGAGCTTGTGGGGCCTTTTCGGGTTGAGGATGGAGTCAAGCTCAACTCCCAGTCCTACTGCCAGTTTCTGGAAGACACCTTCTTCAAGCAGTGGTACAGGAAGAAGTCTGCATCCTTCAAGAAAAACATGATTTTCATGCAGGACAATGCTCCATCACACGCGTCCAAGTACTCCACATCGTGGCTGGCAAGAAAGGGTATAAAAGAAGAAAATCTAATGACATGGCCTCCTTGTTCACCTGATCTGAACCCCATTGAGAACCTGTGGTCCATCATCAAATGTGAGATTTACAAGGAGGGAAAACAGTACACCTCTCTGAACAGTGTCTGGGTGGCTGTGGTTGCTGCTGCACGCAATGTTGATGGTGAACAGATCAAAACACTGACAGAATCCATGGATGGCAGGCTTTTGAGTGTCCTTGCAAAGAAAGGTGGCTATATTGTCACTGATTTGTTTTTGTTTTGTTTTTGAATGTCAGAAATGTATATTTGTGAATGTTGAGATGTTATATTGGTTTCACTGGTAAAAATAAATAATTGAAATGGGTATATATTTGTGTTTTGTTAAGTTGCCTAATAATTATGCACAGTAATAGTCACCTGCACACACAGATATCCCCCTAAAATAGCTATAACTAAAAACAAACTAAAAACTACTTCCAAAACTATTCAGCTTTGATATTAATGAGTTTTTTGGGTTCATTGAGAACATGGTTGTTGTTCAATAATAAAATTAATCCTCAAAAATACAACTTGCCTAATAATTCTGCACTCCCTGTAGTAGATCCTTTTCGTGAGTTGCCTCTGCCAGATTTGGTAGTGTCCCCATTGGGGGTGGTGCCCAAAAAATGAATCAGGTTAGTTTCACCTGATTCAACATTTGTCTTATCCTAAGGGTCGGTCAACGACGTGATTGACCCTGTGGAGGCTGGGGCGGGGCACATTGTTGGCCAAGCTGGACATCAAATCGGCCTTCCAGTTGCTTCCCCTGCACCCGTTGATTTTTCGGCTGATGGGTTGCAAGGTTGAGGGCTGTTACTTTGTTGACAGGTGTTTATCAATGGGTTGTGCTTTGTCTTGCTCCTTATTCGAAGCGTTCAGTTCCTTTTTGCACTGGGAAGTGGGCACCTTAGCAGGTAGCAAGTGAATAGAACATTACCTGGAGTTTGGAGTTCCGCTGGCCGAGGACAAAAATCAGGGACCTTGCACATGGTTTACATTTTTAGGGATTGAAATCGACATTGAAGCCCAGCTCTGTCATCTGCCTGATGACAAGGTGGGCAATTTGCTGGAAGTGGTTCGGGCAGCCGCTGCAGCTCAGTTCTTGATGTTGAGGCAATTGCAAACCTTACTGGAATTGCTTAACTTCGCGTGCAGGGTAATCTTCATGGATCTTTAATAGTGTGCGGCTCTCGCACAACAGGGAGGTGTCGAATAATGACTTTGACTTGTTCACTGATGATTCGTGGGCGATCGGCTTCAGAGTGTACTTCTGAGGTGAGTGGTGTGCGGGTGCTTGGCCCGAGAGTTGGCGCTCTTGTGGTTTCACCCGGAACTTAACGTTTCTGGAGCTCTTCCCCATCATAGTGGTGGTGGAGTTTTGGGCTGATCGGTTATGCGACCGTTCAGTGGTGTTTTGGTCTGACAACTTGAGCGTTGTGCATTCCATCAACAGTTTGTCAGCTTCCTTTCCCTTGGTGGTCAGGTACTTGAGGTTCTTGGTCCTTGTCTTGAAGTGAACATCCAGTTTAGAGCTAAGCATGTGCGGGGGGCGGAGAACGTAATTGCCAATGCTCTTTCTCATTTTTGCTGTTTTTTTCCAGGAACCTGCGCCTCATGCCAGGGAGTTGGGGATCACTTGTCCTCCTTGCCTTTTGCAGTTGGCAGAGGTTTGAGTCCCATTTGGCACCTGGTGAAGGCTTCCTTGGCTCCTAAGACTTGGTCTACGTACATGAAACCTTCAGAAGAGTGGCAGTTTTTCTGTGGATCACAGAAGGGTAATGTATTTTCTAAGAGTCAGGTAATGGTGTTGGAGTAGTTAACATAGTTGAGGTCCAGGGCGTTGAGACAAGGGGTTGTACAGAGCAGAATTACAGTACTCGGTTTCTTCTACCGGTTGCTGGGTTTATCCAACCCCGCCGGTTCCTTTTTGATTGGCCAAATTCTGCTGGGCTGGAGTCATATCAAAGTTAGGAGGGTGTACCTGAGGTAGCCAATTACGTTTGAAAGGTTGTTAATGTTGATACGAGTTCTGCCGTCGTTTTGCTAATCGGAATTTGAAGTTACATTTTTTTAAGGCAGCCATTGCCATGGCTTTTTTTAAGGCCCTAAGTGTGGGGGAGTTGGTTTCCCCTTCCAAAGCAAGTGTAGGGCAGGGTGTGCAGTATGATCATGGGAAGGTATATGAAAGGGTAATTATGCTGTTCATTCCTTATTCAAAGGCAGATCAGGAGGCACGGGGCTTTGGTTGTGGCTGTGTGCATAGCCCTGAAGGAGTGTTGACCGGTGACGCTTCTGCATGCTTAATTAGGAGTCCGGCCGGGCGTGAGCAGTCAATTTTTTGCGCATGAGGATGGGTCATCTCTGTCTCATTTTCAATTTAGCACGGTTTTACGGAGGGCAGTGATCGGAGCAGGTCTAGAACCTGCTAGAATCGCTACACACTCATTTCGCATCGGGGCTGCCACATCTGCTGGATCAAACATATTTAAATTGTACATTAGGCCTCTCACTTTTATGGGTTCTTGAATTTAGGTTATTAGCATAACATTTAAATATAGCAAGTGTCTTGTGACCCTAATTTATTTGTCTTCATTACAGGTGGTTCCAGAGGGATTCAAGTGTGGATGGTAGGGAATTTGTACATCCACTAGGCTTCTATCTGAGCATTGCATTCCCCCATCAGACACAATTTGGGATTTTCATCCTCTAAGGCATCCCTGAGATGGCTGGGGTCTCTGTTGTAAGGATCTTCCTGCTCTGTTGCAAGATGCCCATAGGAGGGGGGTAACCCACACATTATTGTGCTACACGTAGGGGAAAATGATTTAGGGACCATTTCTACTCTTGAACGTATCATGATTATGAAGTCAGATATAGTATAGCTTTGCACATGGTCCCCAGGGGTAAGGATAGGGTGATCCAATGTAGTTGCACGTTTGTATTGGAGGCATATGTCTTTATCAGAGGCTGCTTATAGGGTATGCAAGAAGGTAAACCAGATTTGTGACCGAGTTGAATGGATTTGTGATTTGACATGACAATATTGCATCCGACTAGAAAAATTTGTTCCGACGGAGTTCACCTGAATGATGTGGGCCTGGATTTGTTTATGTCTAATTTAAGGCTTGCTTTGGAGGCCCACTTTTAAGGTGGTAGTAATTTTTGCTATGAGGGTGGCGGCATGAGTCATTTTGTCCTGGTATCTCTCGTGGAGGGATATCTTGGCCCCTTGTTTCCATCGTAGGAGAATTAATGGGGTGGAATGATGGCCAGGTTGAAAGGAAGGGCCTACTAACTCTAGGTGTGTACCTATGGTGTCCTTCTCGAGTAGGCAGGTCAAGTGAACTCCCTGCAAGCCCCTTATTGTCATTGCAGTGGGTAGAGCACCAAGGGTTGGGGCCTTGACCTCTTGTTTAACTTGCAACTTGAAACAAGCGGAACAGCACACATATAGAGGTAAGTGCACGGTAGACCTCAGGGCGCTGCCAAGCCCTGAGACAGAAGTACAAAAGATAAGCAGGGTCTCCGCACTAAAACAATTTATTTTGCACAGTTAGCGACGTTTCGGGGTCACAGCCCCTTATTCATGCTTGGTGACCAAGCATGAATAAGGGGCTGTGACCCCGAAACGTCGCTAACTGTGCAAAATAAATTGTTTTAGTGCTGGAGACCCTGCTTATCTTTTGTACTTCTTGTTTAACTTGAGTACACCAGTGACTCAATGCGCCGCCATCCTAGCTAATAGTCGGTTATTCTGTTGTCATTTTGAATAAATGCGACCGTTTGCTGTCTTTCACCCACAATCTGTATCGGGTTTATTTATGCTAAGTCATGTTTAATATTAAATGGCTAGATTACGAGTTTTGCGGTATGAGTGAAAAAGCAGCGTTAAGGCTTTTTTTCACTACCGCTGGCATTACGAGTCTTGCAGGTTTAGGGGCACCGCACACTTTTTTGGCTGTAACGCAACGTAACTACCGCAGCTTTCAAAAAGTCCTTTTTCAATGGGACTTCCTTTGCGCCGGTATAACGAGTTTGCCTGGGAGGCCAAAAAGTGAGCGGTACAGCCTAATACTACAAGATCCATACCGTAAACTGAAAGTCAGTAGTTATGAGTGTTACGCTACAAAGCTGTAACATAAAACTCATAACTAAAGTGCTAAGAAGTACACTAACACCCATAAACTACCTATTAACCCCTAAACCGAGGCCCTCCCGCATCACAAACACTAAAATAAAATTATGAACCCCTAATCTGCCGCTCCAGACATCGCCGCCACTAGAATAAACATATTAACCCCTAAACCGCCGTACTCCCGCATTGCAAACACTAGTTAAATATTATTAACCCCTAATCTGCCACCCCTAACATCACCGCCACTTACCTACATTTGTTAACCCCTAATCTTCCGCCCCTTTAATGTAATTAAAATAAATCTAAATAAAACCTACTATTAATAACTAAATAATTCCTATTTAAAACTAAATACTTACCTATAAAATAAAACCTAAGCTAGCTACAATATAACTAATAGTTACATTGTAGTTAGCATAGGTTTTATTTTTATTTCACAAGTAAGTTTGTATTTATTTTAACTAGGTAGACTAGAATAGTTATTAACTATTTACTAGCTACCTAGTTAAAATAAATACAAAGTTACCTGTAAAATAAAACCTAACCTGAGTTACACTAACACCTAACATTACACTACAATTAAATAAATTACATGTATTAAATACAATTAACTAAATTACAAAAAAAAAACCCCACTAAATTACACAAAATAAAAAATAAATTATCAAATATTTAAACTAATTACACCTAATATAATAGCCCTATCAAAATAAAAAGCCCCCCAAAATAAAAAAAAAACCCTAGCCTAAACTAAACTGCCAATAGCCCTTAAAAGGGCCTTTTGTGGGGCATTGCCCCAAAGAAATCAGCTCTTTTACCTGTAAAAAAAATACAAACACAACAGTAAAACCCACCACCCACACAACCAAACCCCCCAAATAAAATCCTAACTAAAAAAAACTAAGCTCCCCATTGCCCTGAAAAGGGCATTTGTATGGGCATTGCCCTTAAAAGGGCATTTAGCTCTTTTTCCGCCCAAACCCTAAGCTAAAAATAAAACCCACCCAATAAACCCTTAAAAAAACCCTAACACTAACCCCCGAAGATCCTTACAGTTTTTGAAGACCCGACATTCATCCTCAACGAAGCTGGCAGAAGTCTTCATCAAAGTGGCAAGAATTCCTCAACGAATCCAGGAGAAGTCTTCATCCAAGCGGCAAGAAGTGGTCCTCCAGATGGGCAGAAGTCTTCATCCAGACGGCATCTTCTATCTTCATCCATCCGGCGCAGAGCGGCTCCATCTTCAAGACATCCGGCGCGGAGCATCCTCTTCTTTCCATGGCTCTTCTCGAATGAAGGTTCCTTTAAGTGATGTCATCCAAGATGGCGTCCCTTGAATTTCGATTGGCAGAATTCTAAAAGTGAAAAAATCCTATTGGCTGATGCAATAAACCAATAGGATTGAGCTTCAATCCTATTGGCTGATCCAATCAGCCAATAGGATTGAGCTCACATTCTATTGGCTGATTGGAACAGACCCATCGTGGCAGGAATTGGCTCACTTAATGAGCCTCTTTCCGAAATGATAGATGGATATTTACAGCCATTTGTTTTGAATCTTATGAGCTATATCAAAGATACCACTGATCATCAAACGGGTTGATGGCATTGTGTGGCATGAGGAATATGTTTTTGTGACCATTGATGTGGTCTCATTATATACTTGAATTATACATGACCAAGGTATTGAAGCCATTGAATTTTTTCTTAATAATTTTTCTGATTATGATGATGTTTTAAAGCAGTTTATTAAGATCTCTGTTGACTATTTACTGACACATAATTTTTTCTTATTTGAGGGGGGTTTCTATCTCCAGAGGCGTGGGACAGCTATGGGTGCAAAATTTGCCCCCTCCTATGCCAAGTTATATATGGGTTGGTGGGAGCTGTCCCACGTCTATGGAGATGGAAATCCCTTCAAAGAGTATATTCATTTTTACGGTCGTTTCATCGACGATATTTTGCTGATTTGGAAGGGTCCAGTTGACCTTGTTGAACAGTTTCTAAATTACCTTCAGAACAACTCCATGAATCTTACGTTTACTATGGAGTATAGTGAAACTTCAATGTCTTTTCTAGACATTAGACTTTTTTCTAATGTTGAAGATTCTTGTATTGAAGTGGAATTATTCTACAAAGAGATTGCGGGTAATACTATTTTAAATGCAAAATCATGTCACCCTAAACATATTATTCAGTCTATCCCTAAAAGCCAATATATCAGGGTCAAGAGAAATTGTACAAATGAACAGAGTTACTCTAAACACTCAAAAGAACTAACTGATAGATTAATTCAGAGAGGCTATTGTAGAGAAGTACTTAAGCAAACAAAAAAGGAAGTGGATTATACAGATAGGACAAGTTTTTTTCAATCAAGGAAGTCCAAGGGACAAGACAGGTTTAATAAACCAAAATTCATCACTATGTATAGTGAAGAATATGGCAAAATATGTAATATAGTTCGTAAAGCGCTTCCAATTTTGGAAACAGATGAGAGCTTACAAACTATTATCAAAGAAGGGATATCTTTTGTGTCACTTAAAGCAAAAACGTTAGGGAATATTTTATCGCCTTAAATGTTGTCAAGAACACAAAATAAAAACTGGTTATCAATTAAACCAGGTTTTTTTCAAATGTGGAAGTAGGAGATGTAAATCCTGCTCCTATGCTTCCTTTGGTACCAGTTTTGTATCTTCTGTAAATAAAAAGAACTTTAAGATACAGGAACACATAACTTGTAATTCTTGTTATGTCATTTATCTTCTGACCTGTAGGGGGTGTTATAGGCAGTATGTTGGTCAAACGACATGGGCCCAAAAAGATTGTTTTTTAGAACATTTGCGTTCAATAGAGGACCCAGAGTCCACTACCCCTATCTCCCTACATTTCAGAAGGGAACACAACTCTGACAGTTCTCTGCTGTCATTCCAACGTATCCAGCTGATCTCTAGACACCCAAGAGGTGGAAATAGAGGAACTACTGTAGGTAAAAGAGAAGTATTCTGGATTTTTCAGCTGGATACCAGAATGCCAGAAGGTCTCATTTCTGAATGGGATGTTAAACTTTTTGTAGATACCCAATAATAAAGATTGTCATTTTGTATTATTAGAATAGTTACTTTTACTGTTACTTTAAATTTTCAGGTAATAGGTTTGTTTGATATAGATAGTTACTTCAGATTATTAGAACAGCTATTTGTACTGTCACTTTAAATTTTTCACATTTTCAGATAATATGATTATTTCATGTTTTTTCTTTATGTTTTATAATTTTTGCACTAAGGTATGAATTAATTATAATTTTATTTTTATTTTATAATTATAAGTAAACTACTTGGTGTTTTTTTAATATATCCATTGGATCACCCATATCTTTTTATGAAGGGCTTTATATGTTGTGATTGGATTATTACAAATGGGAGGGTTCTCCTGGGTTTGTTAAATAGCACTGCATTATGGGTGTGAGTATGGTCACTGAAGAAGTAATGCTAGGGGTGTGTGTGGTGATACTGATATCAGACTCAGCTGTGCTACCCCAAAAAACTGATGTACTCCCAAATCAGAAAGAAAGTCAAAATGAAATCGTGGGTGGGGAGCGCTCAAAAAAGAGCTGTGAGTTGGACTATCTAAATATTGTGCACTTGGTATAGTGACTATTTATTAATTTCTATCTGTGACTTTAATAGTGTCAATATGTTATAACGTAGGAAAAAAATTCTTTAATAATTATATTCTGACGTTGGGAATATAATCTTCAGTGACAATACTGTCACTGAAGATTATATTCCCAACGTCAGAATATAATTATTGAAGAATTTTTTCCTCTACAATAGCCAACTCACAGCTCTTTTTTGAGCGCTCCCCACCCACGATTTCTCACTGAAGAAGTAATATATGAAATGCGTTTGACCAGCTTGTTGTTTGCCTGTCTTTTACCCAATATATAAGGTAAGTGTGTGTGTGAAGCGCTAGGCTTAACCCACCTGGCCAATCTACGTTTAACTGTCTCCTTCCCTGACAGTAAAAATGTACAAATAGTTTAAAAATAAATTAAAAATAAAAATATGTAGATGGTGCTATAAGCTATGGGAAAGATTGGATAAATTAATACTTATATCTTAAGTTAGATTTTAATAATCTTTTAAAATTAATTTTCAACAGTCGCTTAAAAAATGGGAATTCAAAACAATTTATTGAGATTTTAAAAATAAATACAAACACAACTAAAAAGAATTCTATAAAATCCAATTCAATTACATCACACCTCATTCATAACTCACAATCATTCCAAGTATTTGATAAAACAATTCATAGATTATTCAAAGACCCTTTTCCACTCTGCGTACGAAGTACTAAGTGCAGAGAGTGAGCGGAGGGCAGTCGAGGTGAAACAAACTAAATTGATATTACTTGCGCAAGTATTCAACGCATCATACAGGAGATCACAGCTGATCGGAACCGGTGACGTCAGGCGCTTTGCTAGCAGCGCGAGGACTCCCGGGGAACCACAAGCTGCAAGCTGAAAAACCAGACTGGGCTGCAGGTGAGAGCGTTGTACCTGGAGACAAGTGCTACACCAAGGCGGTAAGATTATAACAACTCAGCGAAACTACAAGCCATAAGAAATTATATGTGCACATACGTCCAATTATTTATATACGATCTAAACACAATTTGTTTGAATTGTATCCAACATAACTGCAACAATTAATTGACTGTGGAAACCTCCTCTAAGAAAGGATTTTTTTGGTGAACTAAGTATCAATATAAAGAACACCACTTGTGTATAAATCAAGCTAAAAATTAACTTTAGAAAAGGAGATCTATTTAGGATACGTCCCTTTTCACTCCCAACTCCATTTGGAGACGGACTTGCCTCAAAAGACTTTTTACCCAATATATGCCTGTGTATTTTGGAACAAGCAATACAGCTTACATTATTGCATGAATTTTGAGTCTGAGACTTTTTTTGCTTTTTGACGCTGTTGCCCGGTGAGTTGGATGTTGTTTGCTATTTCATGTTGGAGCGGTGGTGGAATGCTTCTCTCATTGCAACGGTACAGCTGACAGCCTTTAGAATGTCAGAGTGACGTCAAGAGGGGGTGTGAAGCTTACGTGAAGATCACTGCTACTTGCCGACGGCCACACTGAGCGGATGTTTGAGTGCTTCCACGAAGCTGTGTTTACTACAATGTAACTATTAGTTATGTTGTAGCTAGCTTAGGTTTTATTTTATAGGTAAGTATTTAGTTTTAAATAGGAATTATTTAGTTATTAATAGTAGGTTTTATTTAGATTTCTTTTAATTACATTAAAGTTAGTGGGTGTTTGGGTTTGACTTAGGGTTAGGGGTTTATAACTTTAGTATAGTGGTGGCGACGTTGGGGGCGGAACATTAGGGGTCAATAAATGTAGGTAGGTGGCGGCGATGTTAGGGGCGGCAGATTAGGGGTTAATAATATTTAACTAGTGTTTGCAATGCAGGAGTACGGTGGTTTAGGGGTTAAAATGTTTATTCTAGTGGCGGCGATCTCCAGAGCGGCAGATTAGGGGTTAATAAATGTAGGTATGTGGCGGCGATGTTAGGGGTGGCAAATTAGGGGTTAATAAGTGTAATGTAGGTGATGGCGACATTGGGGGCGGCAGATTAGGGGTTAATAAGTGTAATGTAGGTGGCGGCGATGTCGGTGGTGGCAGATTAGGGGTTAATAAGTATAATGTAGGTGTCGCAATGTCGGGGGTCGGCAGATTAGGGGTGTTTAGACCCGGGGGTCATGTTAGGGTGTTAGGTGTAAACATAAATTTTGTTTCCCCATAGGAATCAATTGGGCTGCGTTACAGAGCTTTACGCTCGTTTATTGCAGGTGTTAGACCTTTTTTCAGCCGGCTCTACCCATTGATGTCTATGGGGAAATCGTGCACGAGCACGTAAAACTAGCTCACCACAGCGCTGGTATTGGAGTGCGGTATGGAACTCAATTTTGCTTTACGCTGCAATATTGCCTGCTAACGCCAGGTTTTTGTAAACCTGTAATACCAGCGCTGTAGGGAGGTGAGTGGTGACAATAACTTACAAGTTAGTACCGA
Organism: Bombina bombina; assembly: GCF_027579735.1. Taxonomy (NCBI): domain Eukaryota; kingdom Metazoa; phylum Chordata; class Amphibia; order Anura; family Bombinatoridae; genus Bombina; species Bombina bombina. The sequence goes on from NC_069504.1 coordinate 489,101,360, forward strand.
GCAGATCTTACCGCAAAACTCGTAATCCAGCCAAAAGTTAGTAGCTGCACCGTTAATGACAACTTGGGCCTTTAATCCCTTAGGATAGTGTACAGCCCTTTATGGGCTTGGAGCAGCCTTAAGGGCTAGGGTTCACTGGAATGGGAGGTGTGCTGTGGTGTTTGCAACAATGTTGCAGTGTATTGAGAGGTCTCAGACTTATCTTTATAAGGAGTCAGCAGGAAGTGGCAGGGCTCTCCTGCACCTTGGTTGAAGATTACTGTTTTTCCTCCCTCCCTCCCTAAATATGGATGGCGGCTTGGGTTTTACGGCTCCCGTACGGGCTGCTTTAGAGTAACACAGGTGCCTATTGTAGCTTTCTTGAGTAGGCAGGTCACGTGAACTCCCTGCAAGCCCCTTATTGTCATTGCAGTGGCCAGAGCACCGAGGGGCTCCGCTGCACACTCCGGTTGGGGCCTTGACCTCTTGTTTAACTTAAGTAGACCCGTGAATGTGCAGCCTCCCCAGCTAATAGTCAATTATTCTGTTGTGATGTTGAATAAACACAACCGCTTGCGGTCTTTAACCCACAATCTGTCTCTTGTGTTTATTTATGTTAAGTAATGTTCAGTAATTAAGTTAGTAACTGCACCGTTAATGACAACTTGGGCCTTTAATCCCTTATGATTACCGCGTTCTCAGAGCTTTGGTTGCACAAAACACATCAAAAACACTAAACAAGATATACCTGGACCCAAATCCACTGAGTCCTGGCCTATATCAACAAGAGGCGCTAACCAAACCAGAAATCCTTTATATGGGGAGCGGGGTTAATTTGACAAAGATCACAAATCTATCACAAATATATCACTCTAATATTGCTAATATAAGTAAATTACAAAGCTTGGTAAATTACAGGTATACTGTAGGTAGTAACATATGCAGAGAGATAGGGAATCAAATTAAGGTGCACTAAGTTGTGCTAACAGGACACAGTCCAGTGCCTGTTGGAGACATCAAAAATACATTAACAAGTACAGTTACACTCATAACAACACCATCAAATAAAAAATATTAAAATAAAATATTTCATAAAAAGTTCCTGCTGCAGACCGACATGTTACTAACTTCACTACTCATTGGCAACGCATTTTGTTTTTTATGTGTACATGCACAATATATATTTTTTGTCTTAATTGAGCACTTCTAGTTTTTGGTTTACTCACATCTTCTGTTTATATAGCCTATACATTATTAAAGTTGTTAGAATATATTTAGCAATCTAATAGTTAGTTACTAATAAGTCATAGAAGGGTTAACCAGCACCAATCATCATCCCTATATATTCTTCACCTGTTAACACATACACTTATCTCTCTGACGAAGTGTGTTTGCACACACGAAACGCGTAAGAGGCCAATTCTGTTGCACCTGCATGGGTTCTATTTTTGTTTTTGTACAAGTTTTGCACTATTAAAATAAAAAAAAAATTAATCTGCCTTCGACTTGGTGACTGTCTTCTATGTTGTTGCTACTTACGGCGGTGAGGATCCGCAGCACAGCACCAGGTTCTCAGACTCTTGATCAGAGCGACATCTCTACTAACACAGAATTGACAAGTGGGAGTTCCTGACACAGCGTTCCCTCTTATGCAGGATCCGAGGTACACTGGTTCTACAGAGGCCGAAGGTTCTGACTGGGGAGGAAGGAGACGTTTCCAGGACTTGGTAAACTTGCACCGCTGGTTGCTGACCTAGTTGTCCATAATCTCGGCGGAACCGGGAGAAAGCTGTGTTCAAACACAGACGGAGGTTTCTACATGTACGGAACTAACAACAGGTCAGCATTAACTGTTACTTGATTGCTCTGAAACGAGCATATAAGCACATTGTATAAACTTTTGGGACATTCTTACCCAGTATGTTGTGTATCCATATATCAGTTAATACCTTATCCTGCATATTGAACATTTCCTTTATTAACTGAGCAATATCATTTGTGCAATATGGCAGAAACAAATACTGAAGATATAGTACAAAAACGCAAACAGCTTATGAAAAATATGATGTCTAATGAAACCCCACACGTGCAAACAGAACAGGAAATTGGCAATATATTTTCACACATTGAACAATTTATGGCTAAAGAGACTCGCTTATGGTGGGACATTGAATTTTTTTAACTTTACTTAACAGAAAACAAAATACCAAGGGGCCTAAGGATTAAAAAATATCCTTCCTTTGGCATGAATATGCCTGAATTTATGGTTGAATGGAACAAGACATTAACTAAGTGCTCCTTAACCTTAATGCAACAATTGGTTAAGCATAAGAAACAAGAAAGAGATGAACTTTTAACTAATGTGAAGGAATTATTTCATTGCATTTGTAATTTTTAAAAAAGTGATACATATGTTACATATAAGAAACAATTAGATGACACCATTAAAAATTTAAGTATAGAATTATCTATGCATAAAGTTGCTAAATATGATAGAGATACTAAAGACTATCAATTAGACATTGTATACTCATGGAATGGTAATAAATCCATTAAGAAATCTTATAAAAAGACCAAATCTACTGATAGTCAAAAGAAAGTAACTTTTATTACATCTAATACTTCTGGATCAGATCCAGAAGCCAGTGGTACATCTACATTACAAACACAATCTAGCACTGACACTAATATCACACAAATGCATGGCACTATTAAAGAATTGATCCATAAGGGACCAAAAACTAGTACCCCTAAATCTACTCATTACCCCTGTCAGTATATGGCAGGGTTATAACACAATATATTTAATAATTATCCTTTAAACTGAACCCCAATAAAATATGCATATACTAGAAACCATAAAATTAATATAAATTCCTGAATTCTTTTTATTAGTTGATATCTATAAACACATTGCAATATATTTGTAGGAACCAGAGTATGAGTCAATATTATACACGTTTAAAACTATTAAAATATGCTATGCAAAGTTCATAAAAGTTTACCTTTAAAACTAGCCTTATTCACAATAGAGTTTCATTCAGTTAACACAATGAGATTCCAAGATATTTTGCTGCTAACATTCAAGCAATACAATTTTAACAGTGCTTAGTTAAACAATAGGACAATATATATATTCTAATTGAAACATCAGAAATTGTAAATATTATTTGTGCCAATAACCGAACTCTGAGTTATAACTCTATATTTGCCCAGATAAAACAAATTAGCATTAAGGATATATGTTTAACAATACACAGACTATGAATATAAACTAAAATACAAACTGCTCTTTTTTTTAAATCTCTTAACTACAATTTGTTTAATTACAATTACAATAACCTTTGTTTCAAATATTAACTCCTTAAGGACCAGCGACGTACCCTGTATGTCACTGGCCTTTTTTTGGGACTTGATTGTTTTATAGCGCGGTCTTGCCACCAGCGTTGAGACTGCTCTATTCCACAAAGCTTTCTGGAGGGAGGGCATTAATAGCGTGTTCTTGCTAGACTTGTGCTATTATGTCCTGAAAAAACCCTTAACGACCAGTGACATACAGGGTACATTGTGGTCATTAAGGGGTTAAAAATTATATATCACCAATTTGAACCAATTTGTAGTTATCTTTTCCAAATATCTTTAGATCATCTCATTTGAAGGAAATGTATCGCATAGATCAAGGTAAGTTTTCAGTTTCTTGCTTAAAAGGATTATGTCCCCAAGAGAATGGCTGCCAGTTATCAATCACTAGTGACAAGCAGATCACCAAAAACTGTTTTTTGTCTTGCATTTAGCTATTCCTTATATAATCATTGTCTTGATGATCCTTTTCGTTCACACCCACGGTGCTTGTCCCTTCTCATTGGTTCATTTTGGGAATGTATGTTGTCAGGGAGATGCATCTTTGTAACAACCAATCTCTTTTGGTTGTAATTCTTGCATCGCAACACCAGATTTTGTACATCGGGGGCAACATAACAAACAAAACAGATTCATTCTTAACATTTCTAACATTTAAAAATAATTCTTTCAAATGTGTAATAAATGTCATAATTTATTTACATCAATAATCCACATGTTCAAATGTATTTTACTATGTCACATTATTCCTTCTGATTTTTTTTTAATATTAAACATCAAATTCTTTTTAATATCATATTACATCAAAATAATTTATATTTCTAACTTTTCCAAAATTAATAGCATTTAAAATCCATTTAAAAATAGCATTCAGTATCCTGACATTGCATTGCATTTCAACAGGAATATAATATATTTCATATTTCTAATAAATCCTGAATGCATGAATCTTGTCTATGGTTCATATTCATAGGACATCTTGTTATCATATGTCTAAAAAAAATAAAGAGACACAGAGGTTATTATTCTGACATAGTTAAACATTTTAGACCGACTAAAATTGTCACCTATCAAGCTTAGCGAATACTCATGTAATATTAGAAAATTAGACAATCTCCCAAATTTCTATATTCATATATAATATGTTGTCTGAATATATGTACATGTATATATATATACACATGTATTCATTTCTATGCTGTCTTTTAACAATAGGTTTAAGAGTATAATTTAGAACATGTGTTTTTAGCTGGTCAATTTTTTACTGCCTCAATACACAGGCAGGGACTAATTAACAAGTCTTTGCTAATCACTATGTAGTCAGAATTTTACCTGCTTATCTTGTTTATAGGCCCAGAATGTTGTCTCCATACACAGCAAGGATCATTTTACAAGTAGTTGTAAAAAGTTATAATTTCTTGAACATGTTTGTAGCTTCAAACATACTCACAGACGGATCGGCTACACCTTGGGCAGGAAACCCATATATGGGCATGTACTTTTGAGGCTCCATCATGTTAATTTCCATTTCCTTGAAATTGTGAGCATCTCATTAAGTCTCAAAGACAGATCCCAGACACCCCGTCCCCACTCACTGTATGGGATCATCTATCTTACAATCTATCCTTCTTTTAAATTACCTTTATGATTCATCCTGTGTAACCAAAAACAGTGGGGCTAAATTTCACACAGTGCCATTTGAAGTTTTTAGAAATTAAATGAATTATTTGATGTACACAGCCACAGATCTATTAAATAATAATAAGTATACCTGTATATATCATCTAATAATATTTCAAATACCTTGACATAATCCCCCTTCCAATTCAAATATATGTAGGACACATGTATTTGAATTGGCTTAAAGTCAGTGGTATTTGGTGAGTGTGTTGACCGTACACATCATAGACAGTCTTCTATGTAGAAAGTCCGTCATTTTTGAGCCTTCCTGTTTATCAGCTAGGCATCTTTAAACTACACTATGGGGGGTAGTTATCAACATGTCAACTTTCCTGCCTTCGCCGGCCCAATACGCCCGCCTAAGCTCGCCTCACATCGCCGCCGCGGACCTGAAAAAATTTGCCTAAGTTATCAAGTAAAGCTGTCAAAAAGCTGCGGGGCGATGAGCAGCGGACTGTGAGAGTTATCACTCATCCGATCTCGCTGCTCTTCGGCTGTTTGACAGCTTTATTGCTAGCCTGTCACTAAGCACTCACACTAAACTACACTGTTCTACCCCCTATACCGGTGCCCCCAGAGCACCCCGCAACTAAATAAAGTTACTAACCCCTAAACCGCCACTCCTAGACCCTGCCGCAACTCTGATAAATGTATTAACCCCTAAACCGCCCCTCCCGGACACCGCTGCCACCTACATTATATCTAGTAACCCCTATCCTGCCCCCCCTATACCGTCGCCCTCTATAATAAAGTTATTAACCCCTATCCTGCTGATCCCGCACCTCGCCACAAATAAATAAATAGTTTAACCCCTAAACCGCCGCTCCCTGAACCCGCCGCAACCCATATTAAATTTATTAGCCCCTATCCTGCCGCCCCTACACCGTCGCCACCTATAATAAATTTATTAACCCCTATCCTGCCCCCCCTACACCGTCGCCACCTATAATACATTTATTAACCCCTATCCTGCCCCCCACTACACCGCCGCCACTGTAATAAAATTATTAACCCCTAAACCTAAGTCTAACACTAACCCTAACACCCCCCTAACTTAAATATTAATTAAATAAATCTAAATAATATTTCTATTATTAACAAAGTTAATCCTATTTAAAACTAAATACTTACCTATAAAATAAACCCTAATATAGCTACAATATAAATAATAATTATATTGTAGCTATCTTAGGATTTATTTTTATTTTACAGGTACCTTTCAATTTATTTTAACTAGGTACAATAGCTATTAAATAGTTATTAACTATTTAATAGCTTACCTAGCTAAAATAAAGATAAATGTACCTGTAAACTAAAAACTAACCTAAGTTACAATTACACCTAACACTACACTATACTTTAATAAATTATTCCTATTTAAAACTAAATACTTACCTGTAAAATAAACCCTAAGATAACTACAATATAATTAATAATTACATTGTAGCTATCTTAGGATTTATATTTATTTTACAGGTAACTTTGTATTTATTTTAGCTAGTTAGAAAAGTTATTAAATAGTTATTAACTATTTAATAACTACCTAGCTAAAAGAAATAAATCCTAACCTAAGTTACAATTAAACCTAACACTACACTATCATTAAATAAATTAAATAAATTAACTACAAATAACTACAATTAAATTCAATTAAATAAACTAACTAAAGTACAAAAAATAAAAAAGCTAAGTTACAAAAAATAAAAAAATAAGTTACAAACATTTTAAAAATATTACAACAATTTTAAGCTAATTACACCTAATCTAAGCCCCCTAATAAAATAACAAACCCCCCAAAATAAAAAAATGCCCTACCCTATTCTACATTTAAAAGGTTCAAAGCTCTTTTACCTTACCAGCCCTTAAAAGGGCCTTTTGTGGGGGCATGCCCCAAAGAATTCAGCTCTTTTGCCTGTAAAAGAAAAATACAACCCCCCCCAACATTAAAACCCACCACCCACATACCCCAAATCTAACCCAAACCCCCCTTAAAATAACCTAACACTAATCCCCTGAAGATCATCCTACCTTGAGTCGTCTTCACTCAACCGAGCAGCGATGGAACCGAAGAGGACATCCGGAGCGGCAGAAGTGATCATCCAAGGGGCGCTGAAGAAATCTTCCATCCGATGAAGTGATCCTCCAAGCGGGGCTAAAGAAGTCTTCCATCCGGGCGAGGTCATCTTCCAAGAGGCGCTGAAGAAGTCTTCTATCCGGGCGAGGTCATCTTCCAAGCTGGGTCTTGAATCTTCATCCCGCCGACGCGGAACATCCTTCTTTCCCGACGGACTACCGACGAATGAAGGCTCCTTTAAGGGACGTCATCCAAGATGGCGTCCCTTCAATTCCGATTGGCTGATAGGATTCTATCAGCCAATCGGAATTAAGGTAGGAAAAATCTGATTGGCTGATTGAATCAGCCAATCAGATTCAAGTTCAATCCGATTGGCTGATCCAGTCAGCCAATCAGATTGAGCTTGCATTCTATTGGCTGTTCCGATCAGCCAATAGAATGCAAGCTCAATCTGATTGGCTGACTGGATCAGCCAATCGGATTGAACTTGCATCTGATTGGCTGATTCAATCAGCCAATCAGATTTTTCCTACCTTAATTCCGATTGGCTGATAGAATCCTATCAGCCAATCGGCATTGAAGGGACGCCATATTGGATGACGTCCCTTAAAGGAGCCTTCATTCGTCGGTAGTCCGTCGGGAAAGAAGGATGTTCCGCGTCGGCAGGATGAAGATTCAAGACCCGGCTTGGAAGATGACATCGCCCGGATAGAAGACTTCTTCAGCGCCTCTTGGAAGATGACCCCACCCAGATGGAAGATTTTTTCAGCGCCGCTTGGAGGATCACTTCATCGGATGGAAGATTTCTTCAGCGCCCCTTGGATGATCACTTCTGCCTCTCCGGATGTCCTCTTCGGTTCCATCGCTGCTCGGTTGAGTGAAGACGACTCAAGGTAGGATGATCTTCAGGGGATTAGTGTTAGGTTATTTTAAGGGGGGTTTGGGTTAGATTAGGGGTATGTGGGTGGTGGGTTTTAATGTTGGGGGGGTTGTATTTTTCTTTTACAGGCAAAAGAGCTGAATTCTTTGGGGCATGCCCCACAAATGGCCCTTTTAAGGGCTGGTAAGGTAAAAGAGCTTTGAACTTTTTTAATTTAGAATAGGGTAGGGCATTTTTTTATTTTGGGGGGGGGTTGTTATTTTATTAGGGGGCTTAGATTAGGTGTAAGTAGCTTAAAATTGTTGTAATATTTTTAAAATGTTTGTAACCTATTTTTTTTATTTGTTGTAACTTAGCTTTTTTTATTTTTTGTACTTTAGTTAGTTTATTTAATTGTATTTAATTGTAGTTATTTGTAGGTAATTTATTTAATTTATTTAATTTATTTAATGATAGTGTAGTGTTAGGTTTAATTGTAACTTAGGTTAGGATTTATTTTACAGGTGATTTTGAATTTCTTTTAGCTAGGTAGTTATTAAATAGTTAATAACTATTTAATAACTATTCTAACTAGCTAAAATAAATACAAAGTTACCTGTAAAATAAATATAAATCCTAAGATAGCTACACTATAATTATTATTTATATTGTAGCTATTTTAGGGTTTATTTTACAGGTAAGTATTTAGTTTTAAATAGGAATAATTTATTTAATGATAGTGTAGTGTTAGGTGTAATTGTAACTTAGGTTAGTTTTTATTTTACAGGTACATTTCTCTTTATTTTAGCTAGGTAAGCTATTAAATAGTTAATAACTATTTAATAGCTATTGTACCTAGTTAAAATAAATTGAAAGATGCCTATAAAATAAATATAAATCCTAAGATAGCTACAATATAATTATTATTTATATTGCAGCTATATTAGGGTTTATTTTAAAGGTAAGTATTTAGTTTTAAATAGGATTAATTTAGTTCATAATAGAAATATTATTTAGATGTATTTAATTAATATTTAAGTTAGGGGGGTGTTAGGGTTAGTGTTAGACTTAGGTTTAGGGGTTAATAAATTTATTACAGTGGCGGCGGTGTAGTGGGGGGCAGGATAGGGGTTAAGAAATGTATTATAGGTGGCGACGGTGTAGGGGGGGCAGGATAGGGGTTAATAAATTTAATATAGGTTGCGGCAGGGTCAGGGAGCGGCGGTTTAGGGGTTAATACATTTATTATAGTTGCGGTGGGCTCCGGGAGCGGCGGTTTAGGGGTTAATATGTATAGAGTAACTTGTGGGGGGCTCCGGGAGCGGCGGTTCAGGGGGTAATAACTTTATTTAGTTGCGGCAGTGTAGGGGGCACAGATTAGTGGTGTTTAGACTCGGGGTACATGTTAGGGTGTTAGGTGCAGACATCTCCCATAGGAATCAATGGGATGTCTGTCAGCAGCGAACTTGTACTTTCGCTATGGTCAGACTCCCATTGATTCCTATGGGATCCGCCGCCTCCAGGGTGGCGGTTTGAAAACCAGGTACGCTGGGCCGGAAAAGTGCCGAGCGTACCTGCTAGTTTTTTGATAACTTTTTTTTTTGTGCCGTACTTGTGTGCGGAACATCTGGAGTGACGTAAGAATCGATCTGTGTCAGACTGAGTCCGGCGGATCGAAGTTTACGTCACAAAATTCTACTTTTGCCGGTCTCTAGCCTTTGATAACTAAGGCGAATCAGCCTCGCCACAAATACGCTGCGGAATTCCAGCGTATTTGAGGTTGACAGTTTGATAACTACCCCCCTATGTCTTTAGTGTATTTGGAGATATGACACTTCATTCTCCCTCTATGACTTGTAGTTGGGACCTAGGACGACACGCTCGCAATTGATTGATATGGACCCATTTATCTATGAAACTTTCATCTTTGGGGATCCGTATTTTATAGGCCACTGGAGATATTTTGTCAGTAATGACAAAAGGACCTTTCCATGATGGAAGAAATTTCTTCTCCCTAACCTGATCATTTATTTCATATTCCTTTTTGAATGTTTTGATATCATAATAGGTTTTAGTGGCAGTTGCGGCCTTCTCTAAGTTCATTTGAGCAAAGACAAAGGAATATTGCAGGTGCTTTCTTAGGTTCTCCACATATTGATGGGTATTGGCAGCGTTTATCAAGTTCTGGTCTGATGTATGGTACAGTAGATGCTGAGGTAGAACTATTCTTCTATCAGTCATCAGTTCAAAAGGTGACATCTTGGTAGCACTACTTGGAGTTGCTCTTAATGCCATTAAGACTAGAGGTAGTTTTACATCCTAGTCTTTACCCGTTTCACTCACAAGCTTTTTGAAGATTTTCACAATGGACTCGTTGTAACGCTCTACACCCCCACTTGAGGCAGCTCTATAAGCAATATGGAGCTTTCTTTTTACCCCTAGTATTTTCCACATTTTGGTCATCACTTCGCTAGTGAAGTGGGTTCCCCAATCTGATTTGATTCTTTGGGACAAACCAAATCTGGAAAACACGTGGTTGATGAGCAATGCTGCGCATGTTTCAGCACTATTGTTAGGTGCACTGATGCACTCTACCCATTTAGTGAATAGGCATGTCACTGTTAACATGTATTTGTTACCTCTTTTTGACCTGGTTACTGGACCAATAAAATCAATTTGTATATCTGACCATGGCATTACCATCCCCCTTTTCTGCAATGGTGCTCTATGCGTTGGCGCAGTGGGTTGGAACTGTGTGTTAAACATCCTTGACAGTAGGTTTGAACATCTTTCAACATGTGTGGCCAAAAAGCGTAGTCACGCAATATTTCATATGTGAGTTTGGCACCACGATGACCAGATGTGGGAGCATCATGGGCATGTTGAAGCATTAGACCTCTGAACTTTGTGGGTACTACCCATTGCTGGATGCCAGTTTTGGAGGTTCTAATTAACAAACCATCCTATAACTTGAATTGTGATCTGGATTTCATTAAGATTCTAAGATCTTCTATGCCAATACAATCATCTTTTGAGATGGGGTTGCTTTCAGGATCTTCTATGTGTTTATAGAAGATGCCTACAATGGGGTCTTCTTTTTGACTAGTGATCAGGTCCTCACTAGGAGAATTCTGACTCCATTGCACCAGGTTAGGCTCACTCTGTTGCTTAGCCTGGTTTCTGGTAATGACTTCTACCTGAATTGCACCCATTAAGTGGTCAATATTAAGGAGTTCTCCAGTTATGACTCCTTGTTTGGCTAATGAATCCGCAAGATCATTGCCTTCCTTATCAGGACCTAGAACCCTGGAATGACCCTTGGTCTTTTTCCAGTGTATGGTTAAATCATTGGATACCACCAGATTATCAATTTCGCAGAACAACTTGCCATGCTTGACTGGTTTGATATTGCTTTTCTGCATGCCATTTCTTTTCCAAGTTGGCAGGTGTTCAACAAAACCGTCACGCACATAATTTGAGTCAGTTATGATCACAAATTCATGAATACCATGTTCAATAGCCATTTCAATGGTTTTTAGAACAGCAGTGAATTCTGCAACTTGACTGGATCTTGGTCCAATGTTGAAACCTATAGATATATTTGGGAATCCATTTGCCCAAGTTATACCAATGCCAGAGACTAGTCTGCACTCATTATCAATAGTGGCATGGTAAGAACAACCATCAACATATACCCAAGGTAATGTTTGACAATGGTCCTCATTGTACATTTTATATGGGGAAATCAATTGTTCCTCCAGAAAATCATCTTCTGACAATTCTTCCCCAGGATCTTTAGCAGTACAGTCGTGGAGCTCAGCAATCCCCTGTGTGACTGGATTCTTTTTATTCTGCTTGTAGCAAATTTCTAAAGGCCAGCCTTGTAAGGAAAGAGTCCACGCTGTTATGTGGCTATTAGACAAATACCCATAGTTTATTCTCTCACTTTGCAAATATAGCAAAGACTGGTGGGCCGTTTCTACAATATTTTTCTCACCCTGTATATAGCTGCAGAAATTTTGTAGAGCCCATACAGTAGATAAGAGGGCTTTTTCGCTAAATTTTATTTCTACTGGGGATAAAGTTTTGCTCGCATAAGCAATGACTTTGCTTAAATTATCATGCTTTTGGTATAAAACAGCACTCATGCTTACATCTGTGTAACCTGTTTCTAAGAACAAAGGTTTACCGCCTTCAGGTTACGCTAAGCAAGGTGCTTGAGTGAGTTTTCTCTTCAGCTCTCTGATGGCTGTCTCTTGAGACTCACTCCAGTGCCATTTCACATCCTTCTTTAGAAGAAGTAGTAGTGGTTTAGCTAATTCTGCATAATTATCAATGAATTTTCAAGAATAATTCGTCATACCCAGGAATGATCTCAATTCCTTTAAGTTAGTTGGGATTTTAGAATTTACTATAGCTTCCACCTTTTTCTTCTGAGGATTTAGCCCTTCAGAAGTAAATCCATGTCACAAGAAGTTTACACGAGTGTGGCACCATTGAGCTTTTTGTAGGGAAAATTTGACACCTGCCCTTTACAGTTGGCTGAGGACATGTTTAAGCTCTGCAATGTGTTTTTCAAAGTCTGTGCTTTTGATTAAAACATCATCGACATAAGATAAGGTCCCCCTTTCCAGTGCATCAGGCATAGCCTTATGCATGAATACAGCAAATTCATGTCCAGAATTTATGTATCCAAAAGGAAGTCTCTGAAATGCATACTGGACCTTTTGGAATGAGAATGCCAGCTTATACTGATCCTCCTCATGTACCTTTATGGTCCAATATCCCTGTGCACAATCTCAATGGCATTGAATATTTTGGATCCCTGCATCTGCTCTAGGCACTGGTCAATATATGGCACAGGCCAACCAGACATGTACACTCGTTTGTTTAGCTGTCTTAAGTCAGCACACAAACGCTATTGTCCATTGGGCTTAAGAGCACCTAGAATAGGATTGTTAAAAGAGCTGTGTACCAGTCGTATAATACCCCTTTCTTCCAAGTTCCTTATCATTTCTGCAAGAGAATCATATGAGGCTAAAGGAAGTCTGTATTGTTTAACAAAGACAAGTAGTGCATTGGGATCTGTTTGTATTCTTGCAATGTGTATTCTTGCAAGTCTGTATTCCCACAGTCATAAGAATCCCTAGCAAAAATATCCTTGTATTCCATCAGGAGTTCTCGTAGCTGTCAGCGTTCATCATCGCTGGAACAGCCATTAGCTAAGGATATTTGCTCTTCGATTATTTGCTGAAATCCTGGAAAGATTTCAGGCTGTCCTATTGCATAGGCTTCTTCCAATCTAGAGGTGAGATCCCCTTGATTATAATTTACATTCCCCCCATGACTCTGGGTTTTGGGGTAATCTTGCTGTTTTATCGGCTGATCAAATACTAGAGAGGCTTCTTCAATTTTACAGATGCCTTCCTCTGAGCTGAAGGGATAAATAGACTGAATAGTAAATAGACTCTCTGGCATAGATGCAAAGGATTGTTCTATGAATTGTTCTTCAGTTAAGTATCCTTCAGGTATTAGCCCAATTACATTATTCTGGAATCCAAAAGTGTAATAACTTGATTCCAGCGCATATCCTATGGTAGTCCCTTTGGATAAGTTTATATCCTGTGGGGTCATGTTATGCACAATAAAATGTATTGGAATAGTTCCAATATTTACCATAGGAGTATAGGTCATTGTGACACCCAGATTTTGTATTCTATGGGAGAGGCAAATTAGTGTTTCAGAAGTTTTTAATTTCTGACCTCTCTTTACCTGTAAGGGTAAAAGAAATTTATCATCCCCGGCAGGAATTATAACATCGTTAGATACCTGCATATTCACAGCATATGGCAATTGCTGGTTTGATTTCAGTGCTGCATTTTCATCCTGAAATACTTCAGGGCCCCCCTTTAACCTGCTCCAGAGGCAAGAGTTAATCAAATCTATTTGTATGGCATATCTATGTAAGATATCATTGCCAATGTATATTTGATTATGGGGGGTATTTAAAACTAAAAACAGGTGCTTCACTGACTTATTACCTATAGATACAGATAAGCACTTAGCTGTGATGTTATAGCTTTCAAACCTGTTATCCAGGCCGTGAACACAGTGGTCTTTGGGAGAAAGATATTTAATCACTTTAGGTTCAGCTATATGTGTTAATAAGCCTTCGCTTATATAACTAGCTTCCTGTTTTAAGCTCAACTTGGCATATTTTGTTGTACCAAGGTCATGCACTTGTATAGGGATAAATAGATCCTCTTTAACTCTCTCAATCCCTGTGAGGTATTGAGAGTGGCCTCCCCTCTTAGGGATTCTATGATCCCCCTTGTGGAGAGATATGGTTAATACATCACCATTTAAGGAAATATTTGCTATCTTTCCAGGCGAAATTTTAAAAGTATTATCATCAGAGCCACTTAAAGGAGTCTGATCAACTATCTGTAAAATAGTGATTTCAGGTACAGAGTTATTCCTGAAATGAATCTCCACAGCATCTGGTTTCTCTTCCACCATGTGACAGTTATGTCGGGGCCAAATATACCAGATTTCTCATAATTAATAGGCCTTTTAACTTGTGACCAATTACATTATTTATGCAATCAATTATGGTGCTTAATCGCTTCAGGATATCACTACCAATAATTAAACGATCAGTTGGCAGATCTACTATAATGACAGGGTGTCTTATGACCCTGTTCCTCATTTTAAATTTTAACCATGCAGTACCATAAACTTTAGAGAGTCACCCCCAACTCCTATTAGAGAACCAAATTCTTTTATTTTAGGTTTGTGGGGTGTTAGCTCATTTAGCTGTGTGTAGTACCTGTGGGATAAAATAGTTGCCTGAAACTCAGTATCAATTAATCCCATGATAGGGTTGGAAACTTAATCCTGCAGCTCAGCTAATACATAATATCTCCCTGCAGTTTCTACCATTTCGCACATAAAATTGGCATTATCATACATCTGTGGGCTTCGCCACGTGTTACCTGAATCCGCCGAGTTACCTGATGCAGAAGAGACTTCACTCTTACCGGTTCCCTCTATGACAGGGTCGACTGGGTTCTTGTGTACTGCATCTGTGGAAATAAGGTTAAGAGAACGCTGCAAAGGAAGAATTTGGTTAATTTTTCCCGGCTGAGGTTGCTTGTTATCACAGCTAAATCGTCCGTTTCTGGTCTGTGGGGAGAGAATATGATTAGTACCATTATTGACATTTATCATTACATTTTGTATATCTCTCCCCTCCCTTTCAGGTGATACTGCAGTATTTATGACTGTGCCTGTGGCCCACTGCTGGCCACTGGCTGTACCCCTAAAAAATATTGTTCGGTTGCTGAGCCATAAAAGGTTGACTCATATTAGCGAATTGTTCGCTCAACCGATTTAACTGGGTATAAAGCTGATCTACTTGATCGTACAAGTTATCTCTACCCCTGGGCCTATCTCTTGATGCCCTATAATAATGATTCCTGGACCATTGGTTCCCCTAAGAATCAGGGCCGCTGTTTCTATCCTGGCATGGTTGCCCATGGGGTTCAATTTGTTCAGCATTAGTATTTTGGGGAGCATTATTTACTTGGGGTGTTTGGTTACCCTGCGAATATCTTTGCCACTTATTGTATCTACCCTTGTATGTCCCCCACGTTGGTTATAGTCTCTCTGCACCTCAGCCCATGTTGGGGGAGGGGTAGAGTTAAACCTCTGTGGAGATAGCCTGTTTCCTCTGGCCAACTCCACGTAGGTTTTCTTTTTAGACTCCAAATTGAGGGGGCTAGGTGACACCCTAGTTTCTACCACTATTTTGGGTTTTGATTCCTTTTTAATACCCTGTTCACCGGACTGCTGAATAGAGTATAACTTTGTACTCTCTTTGATCAGCCACTCCAATTAACAGTTCTCATCAAAATCTCTAGCTAAATTAATTTTGATGGGTGTGGGCAGTGCTTCAAAAAATAAATTCACAAATTCTGAGCATTCAAATATGGGATTATCTTCAGCCATACTGTACGCATTCTTCAGTACGGAAAGGAACTCTATGGGGCTTTGATTTGCACTACATTTTAAACCATATACAGCAATTTTTGCTGCAGTTTTAGTGTGATGTTGCCCAAATTCTTTTCTGCACTATTGCGTTGTTTCACTCCAGGAATGAATATTCATATCCTTTAGTGAAGTAAAGAATTTGTGATGTTTACCTTCAAATACCCAGGGCAGACATTTAATTTTTAATTGCTCACTTGTAACATTCATTATAGCTAAAGCATTTTCAAAGGCCTCTAAGTGATCAATTACAGAGTTTGTTCCCTTGTTGGAGAATATAGGTACTGAATCCTTTAGGAAAGTAATTATTTTATGGGAGTCAAATACCTTATTAGACTTATTTGGGGATTCTCTAGGAGCTTTATTTTTGGGGTTGGAGTGTTCCCTATTTTCACCATGGGGAGACCCCCTACGTACATTAGTATTATGCGGGCTATTTGAGTAGTTAGCTCCACCCTCTGACTCTCTATTAGGGTTTCCTTCCCCCTCATCAGCTGAGTTACAGCAGCTCCCTAAATTTATATCATGAGGTGACTGTCTATTTGGGAAATCTATTTCTGACCCAACAGGGATCTTTTGTCTACATTCTTCCATATATTTCTGCATTTCGTCCCTGACGCATTCTCTAAGAGAGTTAGTATTATCTGCATTATTCTCACTGTTAATATAGGGGTTTTCATTATGGCGATATGACCTTTTTAAATCACTTAATTCTCTCCGGCTTTGCGCAAGCTGTTTACTTAACTCTTGTATCTTTGCTAGTAAATCTAAGTTATTCTTATCTAAGGTGGTTATGTCTCAGGCAAACTCATCAATTTTATTTTCGGCTATTTTTAAATTCTCTTCGCATCTGCGTGAGGAGCGAATACTACTTTCTAGCTCCTGTATTTGCAATTCTTTCTCTATGAGATATAGCGATATTTCGTCAATAATGCATATCATAAGGGGCCAAGCTTTAGTATTAGTTTGTCTCGCTTTTTGAGAACCTTGCATTGATTAATCATTAATAATTCTTGGAATAATTCACTTTTTTCATTCCACCTATCATCATCAATGGCAAGATTTTTAGCCTTAATTTCAAGCATATTCATGTACTCATTGAATTCACCCGCAATATTAAACCTCTCTTTAATGTGGCCTATAATGTCCCTCTTAAGGACCTGACCTCGAGTAAAGGATATTGTTAGGGCACAACCTTCAACGTTATGTACAGAATTAAATGATTCACTTCTGGCTACAGACATTATTATATTGGCTTAGTATTTAGTTAAATTAAAAGTTAATACAATTTTTACCAATAAATAGAGAGAAAAAATATATATATTTAAAAAAAAAAGATTTATTTTGAAATATGAATTTTTTTTATTTTTATGAATTTTGAAATATGAAAAATTTATATTTTTGATTAATTTTGAAATATGAAACATTTATATTTTTATTAATTTTTCAAAAATTAATCTTTAATAATTTTTCAAGATATTAATATTAATCTTGAAATATGAAAATCAATCTTTCAATTTTCAAAAAAAATTATATTTTCAAAATATTAATTTTGAAATATGAATTTTTTCTCTTTTTTATAATAATTTCTATTTACTACAAATATATTATATCAATATGATAAATATTAATAATGTCTCCAAATAATGTCAGTATATGGCAGGGTTATAACACAATATATATATATAATAATTATCCTTTAAACCCAAAAATTTAACTCAGAGTTTGGTTATTGGCACAAATAATATTTACAATTTCTGATGTTTCAATTAGAATATATATATATATTGTCCTATTGCTTAACTAAGCAGTGTTAAAATTGTATTGCTTGGATGTTAGCAGCTAAATATCTTGGAATCTCATTGTGTTAACTGAATGAAACTCTATTGTGAATAAGGCTAGTTTTAAAGGTAAACTTTTATGAACTTTGCATAGCATATTTTAATAGTTTTAAACATGTATAATATTGACTCATACTCTGGTTCCTACAAATATATTTCAATGTGTTTATAGATATCAACTAATAAAAAGAATTCAGGAATTTATATTAATTTTATGGTTTCTAGTATACGCATATTTTATTGGGGCTCAGTTTAAAGGATAATTATTAAATATATTGTGTTATAACCCTGCCATATACTGACATATTATTATTAAATAATAATAAGTATACCTGTATATATCATCTAATAATATTTCAAATACCCTAACACCCCAGCAGGTTGTCCAAAAACAAAAAGAAGTAACTAATGTTGTTAACTTGTCTAGTTATTCTATTACTCCCTATGAATGCAGTTTGTTAATTAAAGGTTTAAAGTTTTCACCTATTAGACATTTCAATTTGTTCAACACAGTGGTGGATATTAATAAATTAGTTAGAAAAATGACACTGCAGAAATGTTATTTTAGTGAAGAGAGTGACAATGGAGAACAAACAGCTTCCATTGCAAACACAGACAGCTCACCAAAAATTGAATTAACAAAAGGGTTCACAGAATTCACAGACATTTGTGCACAAAATGATTTAATTTCACTTACAGCAGAATATTTTACTCACACTGACAAACCTCCACATACACATTTAAGAAAAACATAGGATTTTCATCCCATTCAGAATAGAGGAGATTATTTAGAGATATTTCAAAGAAAAGTAACATCTGATTTAATAGAGTTAGCTAGACAAGTAGAAAATAAAGAAATTAAACATTATAAAAACAACCTTACAGCACATGAGATCAAAGCTTTGAATTACCTAGAAAAGAGACATGATTTAATTATCACCGAGGCAGACAAAGGAGGTAAAATTGTTATATTAGATAGATGTAAATATGTATTAGAAGCAAACAAACAGTTAAATGATACATCCCAATATACAAAACTTACCTCCAATCCTACTAATAAATTAAAAAATAAATTAGACAACATTTTAAATGAAGCAGTATATATGGGACTAATTAACCAGGTCACATTTGACTTTGTAAAAGTAGATCAGCTGAAAATATCAGTTTTTAGAATTATTCCCAAAATCCACAAGGATTTATCCAATCCACCAGGTCGACCCATAGTGTCCACAATTGGAACTTTGGGTGAAAAATTAGGTCAATGGTTAGATTTTTACTTACAACCAATAGTGATTCAGAGCCCAGGGTATATCAGAGACTCATATGATTGTAAACAACATTACCAAAATTAAATGGAAGCCCAATTATATATGGGCCACCATTGATGTCTCTTCTTTATATTCCAGCATACCCCATAAAGATGGATTGGAGGCTGTATTTCAGGTATTGCTGAAATATACTAATTATGACAGAGAGTTTATTAATTTTCTTATTAAGATCACAGAGTACTTGTGGACCCATAACTTTTTCTTATTTGGCAATTACTTTTTTACAAAAAAGAGGTACGGCAATGGGGGCAAAATTTGCCCCCTCATATGCGAACATCTTTATGATATGGTTTGAATATAAAAAAAAAATTGTGATAGTAATCCCTTCATTCAGTAAATTGTATATTATGGCAGGTTTATTGATGATATTATCATAATATGGCAAGGAAACGATACCCAATTAAATTCCTTTATTGAATATCTAAACAAGAATGAAGTAAATTTACACTTCACGTTTGAACATTCAGACAATAATATCTCATTTTTAGATCTAATGCTAAATAGTAATGTAGAGACAGCTATTATAACTACAGAATAATATCGCAAGCCCACGTCAGGTAACAATATTTTAAGGTCAGATTCTTGCCATCCTAGTCATGTTACCAAGGCAATACCTAAAAATTAATTCATCAGGACTAAAAGAAATTGTAGCAATCAAGAATTGTACTATAAACATGCCAATAAATTAGAGAAACGACTAATAGACAAGGGATACAATAAGATTCACTTAAACAAGATAAAAAATGAAGTTAATCAAGAAAAATTCCTACATATAACAGATACCACTAAAAAACAAACCCATACAGATAAAGTGGTATTCTCCACAGCCTATAGCAATGAATACAACAGTATCTGTAGGATTATAAAATCTAATTTAGGCATATTATGGCTTATGGGGTGACAAAAAGTTACATAAGATGCTTAAGAATAAATTAAAATACGTGGCAAAAAAAGCACGACTTTGCAAAACAGACTTACTAGAGATTTTTCTAAACTGGCCAAACCTACAAGAAATTGGTTAACCCCAAACAATGGTTGCTTTAGATGTGGTATTAAACCCTGTAAAACTTGTACACACATTGAAGTCAGTCAGACTTTTACGTCAACTGTCAATCAAAAAACTTTCAATATAAATTACCGATTAAATTGCAACTCTACTTTTATAGTATATCTTATTACATGCACATTTTGTTGGATCCAATACATAGGTAGGTCTACATGTATGCCAAAAGATCTAATCAGAGAACATCTATTATCTTAAATCAAGATCCACCTAAAACTCCTGTTGCGAAACATTTCTTAACACATGACAATCCATTCACACATTTTTCAGTAAAGATAATTGACCAAGTTCCCAAAAATCTTAAGGGAGGAGATAGATTGAAGGGCTTAAATAGAAAAGAAGCATTTTGGATATTTACATTAGACACACGTAAACACAAGGGTTTAAATTCATTACGGGATGTAGATTTATATACAGAATAATTCCAATACATGACCAAACCACCTAAACGGAAACATGATTTTGTAAAAAAATTTTGCAAAAAGTAATTTTGAAAGAAAATTTTAACATAAAAAAATTTAAAAATTTAAAATACTACTAACAACAAAACATTTCCATCTATTATATTTTAACATGAAAATGAAGTAAAGAGTAGACAATTGTTATATTTATATATTATACTTACTAGTTATACATTATAAGACATATTTAGTTCTACATTTCATCATATTCATTAACCATTTAAACACATGTTGTAAACTAAATTCTTAACCCAAGGCAAAGCTGTTACATGTTTTTGTTAGTTTTACACAACTAATTTCAAACAATATTAGTCTAGACTAGTGATGTCACGAATAGTTCGCCGGCGAATAGTTCCCGGCAAACATAGCATGTTCACGTTCGCCGCGGCGGGTGAACATATGCAATGTTCGGTCCGCCCCCTATTCATCATCATTGAGTAAAACTTTGACCCTGTACCTCACAGTCAGCAGACACATTCCAGCCAATCAGCAGAAGACATACCCTCCCAGACCCTCCCACCTCCTGGACAGCATCCATTTTAGATTCATTCGGAAGCTGCATTCTTAGTGAGAGGAGGGACAGTGTAACTGCTGCTGATTTAATAGGGAAATCGATAGCTAGGCTAGTGTATTCAGTGTCCACTACAGTCCTGAAGGACTCATCTGATCTCTGCTGTAAGGACAGCACCCCAAAAAGCCCTTTTTAGGGCTAGAACATCAGTCTGCTTTTTTTTTTTTTCCTGTGTAATCTAATTGCAGTTGCCTGCCTGCCAGCGTGTGTGTCAGGCTCACAGCGTATACTGTGCCTACTTGCCCAGTGCCACCACTCATATCTGGTGTAACAGTAGTGTACATTTAAAAAAAAAAACTTTTTTGACTGTGAAATAATAGCAGACCGCTGCCAGTACCCAAGATGGCCGCCAATAAGGCAGATGGGGAGGGTTAGAGAGCTGTTTTGGGGGGATCAGGGAGGTTGGGGGCTAAGGGGGGATGCTACACCACAGCATATGTAAAAATGCTATTAAAAAATTTAAAAAAATTTAAAAACCTTTTATTTTAGTACTGGCAGACTTTCTGCCAGTACTTAAGATGGCGGGGACAATTGTGGGGTGGGGGAGGGAAGGAGCTGTTTGGGAGGGATCAGGGGGTCTGATGTGTCAGGTGGGAGGCTGATCTCTACACTAAAGCTAAAATTAACCCTGCAAGCTCCCTACAAACTACCTAATAGGGGTTACCTTCACTGCTAGCCATAATACACGTGTGGTGCGCAGTGGCATTTAGCAGCCTTCTAATTACCAAAAAGCAACGCCAAAGCCATATAAGTCTGCTATTTCTGAACAAAGGGGATCCCAGAGAAGCATTTACAACCATTTATGCCATAATTGCATACGTTGTTTGTAAATAATTTCTGTGAGAAACCTAAAGTTTGTGAAAAACGGAACATTTATTTTTTTATTTGATCGCATTTGGCGGTGAAATGATGGCATGAAATATACCAAAACTGGCTTAGATCAATACTTTGGGATGTCTTCTAAAAAAAATATATATACATGTAAAGGGATATTCAGGTATTCCTGACAGATATCAGGGTTCCAATGTAACTAGCGCTCATTTTGAAAAAAAAGTGGTTTTGAAATAGCAAAGTGCTTCTTGTATTTATTTCCCTATAACTTGCAAAAAAAGCAAAGAACATGTTAACATTGGGTATTTCTAAACTGAGGACAAAATTTAGAAACTATTTAGCATGGTTGTTTTTTGGTGGTTGTAGATGTGTAACAGATTTTGGGGGTCAAAGTTAGAAAAAGTGTGTTTTTTTTCCATTTTTTCCTCATATTTTATAATGTTAGGTGATTTATGCCCTTTATAGATTAAAACCAGACTCTGCATCAACTATGTAATTTTCCATGGGAGTTTTGCCATGGATCCCCCTCCGGCATGCCACAGTCCAGGTGTTAGTCCCCTTGAAATAACTTTTCCATCACTATTGTGGCCAGAAAGAGTCCCTGTGGGTTTTAAAATTCGCCTGCCTATTGAAGTCTATGGCCCGTTCGCGAACATTTGCGGAAGTTCGTGTTCGCCGTTCGCGAACCCAAATTTTTATGTTTGCGACATCACTAGTCTAGACAGAAAGCTATTATGCGTGAATAGTTACTCAGAAGTAAAATGGTGAGTTAGCATTAGATGCAATAGCTCATTGTAATTTAAGTAAGGTCTTATATATATATAAATATTAAATAAGAACAATTAGGCCTAGATTTGGAGTTTGGTGGTAGCCGTGAAAACCAGCGTTAGAGGCTCCTAACGCTGGTTTTAGGCTACCGCCGGAATTTGGAGTCAGTCAAAAAAGGGTCTAACGCTCACTTTTCAGCCGCGACTTTTCCATACCGCAGATCCCCTTCAATTGCGTATCCTATATTTTCAATGGGATCTTTCTAACTCTGGTATTTAGAGTCGTGTCTGAAGTGAGCGTTAGAAAGACAAAACTCCAGCCGCAGAAAAAAGTCAGTAGTTAAGAGCTTTCTGGGCTAACGCCGGTTCATAAAGCTCTTAACTACTGTACTCTAAAGTACACTAACACCCATAAACTACCTATGTACCCCTAAACTGAGGCCCCCCCACATCGCCGACACTCGAATACATTTTTTTAACCCCTAATCTGCCGACCGCCACCTACGTTATACTTATGTACCCCTAATCTGCTGCCCCTAACACCGCCGACCCCTATATTATATTTATTAACCCCTAATCTGCCGAGCGGACCGCACCGCTACTATAATAAAGTTATTAACCCCTAATCCGCCTCACTAACCCTATAATAAATAGTATTAACCCCTAATCTGCCCTCCCTAACATCGCCGACACCTAACTTCAATTATTAACCCCTAATCTGCCGACTGGAGCTCACCGCTATTCTAATAAATGTATTAACCCCTAAAGCTAAGTCTAACCCTAACACTAACACCCCCCTAAATTAAATATAATTTACATATAACGAAATTAATTAACTCTTCTTAAATAAATTATTCCTATTTAAAGCTAAATACTTACCTGTAAAATAAATCCTAATATAGCTACAATATAAATTATATTTATATTATAGCTATTTTAGGATTAATATTTATTTTACAGGTAACTTTGTATTTATTTTAACCAGGTACAATAGCTATTAAATAGTTAATAACTATTTAATAGCTAAAATAGTTAAAATACAATTACAATTAAACCTAACACTACACTATCAATAAATAAATTAAATAAAATACCTATAATTATCTACAATTAAACCTAACACTACACTATCAATAAATAAATTAAATACCTACAAATAAATACAATGAAATAAACTAACTAAAGTACAAAAAATAAAAAAGAACTAAGTTACAAAAAATAAAAAAATATTTCCAAACATTAGAAATATATTACAACAATTTTAAACTAATTACACCTACTCTAAGCCCCCTAATAAAATAACAAAGCCCCCCAAAATAAAAAAATGCTGTACCCTATTCTAAATTACTAAAGTTCAATGCTCTTTTACCTTACCAGCCCTGAACAGGGCCCTTTGCGGGGCATGCCCCAAGAAGTTCAGCTCTTTTGCCTGTAAAAAAAAACATACAATACCCCCCCCAACATTACAACCCACCACCCACATACCCCTAATCTAACTCAAACCCCCCTTAAATAAACCTAACACTAAGCCCCTGAAGATCTCCCTACCTTGAGTCGTCTTCACCCAGCCGAGCCAAATTCTTCATCCAAGCGGAGCAAGAAGAGGTCCTCCATCCGGTAGAAGTCTTCATCCAAGCGGGGCAGAAGAGGTCTTCCATCCGATTGAAGTCTTCATCCAATTCACATATAAGAACTCAACTTAACTTTAGAGTGTTATCCATTATGCAAAATATATTTAGTTTTTATTATTGATTTTCATATATATTTTATTACATTGTAATCATTAATATAATTTTGTTATTCAGCATCAAAATATATATTAAATTCATTGGTTAGGAAATATAGAATTTCAACACATTTCTTACTCCCTTATTTATGTTCTTTATTCATACTATTGAATTTAATATATTTTTTAGTTTTCTTAATATGATAATATTGATGCCTATGCTTATTCAACATAATGAATTTAAAATTATGTTATTTAGAGATTTATTTTATTATATTTTTTTAATAATGATGTTTTGTTTAGTTTGATTTAGTGCTAAGTTATATTATAATAATATGTTAATTATAAGGCAATTATTGTGCATGTATACTAAAATATAAAATAATGTATAGTTCATAATGTGATTTAAATGTTATTCCAACAGTGTTCCATATTCACATATATACTTTTGTTTTTTATGTGTACATGCACAATATATATTTTTTGTCTTAATTGAGCACTTCTAGTTTTTGGTTTACTCACATCTTCTGTTTTTATAGCCTATACATTCACATTATTAAAGTTGTTAGAATATATTTAGCAATCTAATAGTTACTTACTAATAAGTCATAGAAGGGTTAACCAGCACCAATCATCATCCCTATATATTCTTCACCTGTTAGCACATACACTTATCTCTTTGACGAAGTGTGTTTGCACGCACGAAATGCATAAGAGGCCTATTCTGTTGCACCTGCATGGGTTCTATTTTTGTTTTTGTACAAGTTTTGCACTATTAAAATGAAAAAAAAATGTCATCTGCCTTCGACTTGGTGACTGTCTTCTTTGTTGTTGCTACTTACGGCGGTGAGGATCCACAGCACAGTACCAGGTTCTCAGACTCTTGATCAGAGCGACATCTCTACTAACATGGAATTGACAAGTGGGAGTTCCTGATGCAGCGTTCCCTCTCACACACTGGTTCTACGGAAGCCAAAGGTTCTGACTGGGGAGGAAGGAGACGTTTCCAGGACTTGGTAAACTTGCACCGCTGGTTACTGACCTAGTTGTCCATAATCTCAACGGAATCGGGAGAAAGCTGTGTTCAAACACAGACGGAGGTTTCTACATGTGCGGGACTAACAACAGGTCAACATTAACTGTTACTTGATTGCTCTGAAACAAGCATATAAGCACATTGGGGGGTAGTTATCAACGCGTCTACTTTACCTGCCTTCGCCGGTTCAATACGCCCGCCTAAGCTCGCCTACCATCACCGCCGCGGACCTGCAAAATTTCGCGTAAGTTATCAATAAAGCTGTCAAAAAGCTGCGCACCAAGTACGGGGCGATGAGCAGCGGACTCTGAGAGTTATCACTCATCCGATCTCGCTGCTCTTCAGCTTTTTTCCAGCTTTATTGCTAGCCTGTCACTAAGCACCCACACTAAACTACACTGTTCTACCCCCTATACCGGCACCCCCGGAGCCCCCCGCAACTCAATAAAGTTATTAACCCCTAAACTGCCGCTCCTAGACCCCACCGCAACTCTTATAAATGTATTAACCCCTAAACCACCGCTCCCGGACACCGCCGCAACCTATATTAAACTTATTAACCCCTAATCTGCCCCCCCTACACCGTCGCCACCTATAATAAATGTATTAACCCCTATCCTGCCCCCCCTACACCGCCGCCACTGTAATAAAATTATTAACCCCTAAACCTAAGTCTAACACTAACCCTAAAAACCCCCTAACTTAAATATTAATTAAATAAATCTAAATAATATTTCTCTTATTAACTAAATTATTCCTATATAAAACTAAATACTTACCTATAAAATAAACCCTAATATAGCTACAATATAAATAATAATTATATTGTAGCTATCTTAGGATTTATTTTTATTTTACAGGCATCTTTCAATTTATTTTAACTAGGTACAATAGCTATTAAATAGTTATTAACTATTTAATAGCTACCTAGCTAAAATAAAGAGAAATGTACCTGTAAAATAAAAACTAACCTAAGTTACAATTACACCTAACACTACACTATACTTAAATAAATTATTCCAATTTAAAACTAAATACTTACCTGTAAAATAAACCCTAAGATAGCTGCAATGTAATTAATAATTACATTGTAGCTATTTTAGGATTTATATTTATTTTACAGGTAACTTTGTATTTATTTTAGCTAGTTAGAATAGTTATTAAATAGTTATTAACTATTTAATAGCTACCTAGCTAAAAGAAATACAAAATTACCTGTAAAATAAATCCTAACATAAGTTACAATTAAACCTAACACTACACTATCATTAAATTAATTAAATAAATTAGCTACAAATAATTACAATTAAATACAATTAAATAAACTAACTAAAGTACAAAAAATAAAAAAGCTAAGTTACAAAAAATAAAAAAATAAGTTACAAACATTTAAAACATATTACAACAATTTTAAGCTACTTACACCTAATCTAAGCCCCCTAGTAAAATAACAAAGCCCCCCAAAATAAAAAAATGCCCTACCCTATTCTAAATTAAAAAAGTTGAAAGCTCTTTTACCTTACCAGCCCTTAAAAGGGCCTTTTGCGGGGCATGCCCCAAAGAATTCAGCTCTTTTGCCTGTAAAAGAAAAATACAACCCCCCCAACATTAAAACCCACCACCCACATACCCCTAATCTAACCCAAACCCCCCTTAAATAATCCTAACACTACCCCCTGAAGATCATCCTACCTTTAGTCATCTTCAGCCAGCCGACCCACCGATGGAATCGAAGAGGAGATCCGGAGCGGAAGAAGTCATCATCCAAGGGGCGCTGAAGAAATCTTCCATCCGATGAAGTCATCATCCAGGCGGCGCTGAAGAACTCTTCCATCCGATAAAAGTCTTCATCCATGCGGCGTCTTCAATCTTCATCCATCCGAAGCAGAGCAGAGCGGAGCGGAGCCATCTTCAGACGAGCCGACGCGGAGCCATCCTCTTCTTCCCGACGACTACCGACGAATGGATATTCCTTTAAGGGACGTCATCCAAGATGGCGTCCCTTCAATTCCGATTGGCTGATAGGATTCTATCAGCCAATCGGAATTAAGGTAGGAAAAATCTGATTGACTGATGAATCAGCCAATCAGATTGAAGTTCAATCTGATTGGCTGATCTAATCAGCCAATCAGATTGAGCTTGCATTCTATTGGCTGATCGGAACAGCCAATAGAATGCAAGCTCAATCTGATTGGCTGATTGGATCAGCCAATCGGATTGAACTTCAATCTGATTGGCTGATTCAATCAGCCAATCAGATTTTTCCTACCTTAATTCCGATTGGCTGATAGAATCCTATCAGCCAATCGGAATTGAAGGGACGCCATCTTGGATGACGTCCCTTAAAGGAATATCCATTCGTCGGTAGTCGTCGGGAAGAAGAGGATGGCTCCACGTTGGCTCGTCTGAAGATGGCTCCGCTCCGCTCCGGATGGATGAAGATTGAAGACGCCGCATGGATGAAGACTTCTATCGGATGGAAGACTTCTACAGCGCCGCCTGGATGATGACTTCATCGGATGGAAGATTTCTTCAGTGCCCCTTGGATGATGACTTCTTCCGCTCCGGATCTCCTCTTCGGTTCCATCGGTGGGTCGGCTGGGTGAAGACGACTAAAGGTAGGATGATCTTCAGGGGGTAGTGTTAGGATTATTTAAGGGGGGTTTGGGTTAGATTAGGGGTATGTGGGTGGTGGGTTTTAATGTTGGGGGGGTTGTATTTTTCTTTTACAGGCAAAAGAGCTGAATTCTTTGGGGCATGCCCCGCAAAAGGCCCTTTTAAGGGCTGGTAAGGTAAAAGAGCTTTCAACTTTTTTAATTTAGAATAGGGTAGGGCATTTTTTTATTTTGGGGGGCTTTGTTATTTTACTAGGGGGCTTAGATTAGGTGTAAGTAGCTTAAAATTGTTGTAATATGTTTTAAATGTTTGTAACTTATTTTTTTTATTTTTTGTAACATAGCTTTTTTTATTTTTTTGTACTTTAGTTAGTTTATTTAATTGTATTTAATTGTAGTTATTTGTAGCTAATTTATTTAATTAATTTAATGATAGTGTAGTGTTAGGTTTAATTGTAACTTAGGTTAGGATTTATTTTACAGGTAATTTTGTATTTCTTTTAGCTAGGTAGCTATTAAATAGTTAATAACTATTTAATAACTCTTCTAACTAGCTAAAATAAATACAAAGTTACCTGTAAAATAAATATAAATCCTAAAATAGCTACAATGTAATTATTAATTACATTGCAGCTATCTTAGGGTTTATTTTACAGGTAAGTATTTAGTTTTAAATAGGAATAATTAAGTTAATAAGAGAAATATTATTTAGATTTATTTAATTAATATTTAGTAATATTTAAGTATAGTGTAGTGTTAGGTGTAATTGTAACTTAGGTTAGTTTTTATTTTACAGATAAATTTCTCTTTATTTTAACTTGGATAGCTATTAAATAGTTAATAACTATTTAATAGCTATTGTACCTAGTTAAAATAAATTGAAAGATGCCTGTAAAATAAAAATAAATCCTAAGATAGCTACAATATAATTATTATTTATATTGTAGCTATATTAGGGTTTATCTTAAAGGTAAGTATTTAGTTTTAAATAAGAATAGTTTAGTTAATAAGAGAAATATTATTTAGATTTATTTAATTAATATTTAAGTTAGGGGGGTTTTAGGGTTAGTGTTAGACTTAGGTTTAGGGGTTAATAATTTTATTACAGTGGCGGCGGTGTAGGGGGGGCAGGATAGGGGTTAATACATTTATTATAGGTGGCGACGGTGTAGGGGGGGCAGATTAGGGGTTAATAAACTTATTATAGGTGGCGACGGTGTAGGGGGGGCAGATTAGGGGTTAATAAGTTTAATATAGGTTGCGGCGGGGTCCGGGAGTGGTGGTTTAGGGGTTAAACTATTTATTTAGTTGCGGCGAGGTCCGGGATCGGCAGGATAGGGGTTAATAACTTTATTATAGAGGGTGATGGTATAGGGGGGCAGGATAGGGGTTAATAGGTATCATGTAGGTGGCGGCAGGGACCGGGAGCGGCGGTTTAGGGGTCAACATACTTATTATAGCTTGCGGTGGGCTCTGGGAGCAGCAGTTTAGGGGTTAATCAGTTTATTAGAGTGGCGGTGGGCTCCGGGAGCGGCGGTTTAGGGGGTAACATATTTAGTATAGCTTGCGGTGGGCTCCGGGAGCGGCGGTTTAGGGGGTAATACATTTATTTAGTTGCGGCGGTGTAGGGGGGGACAGCTTTGGGGTGTTTAGACTCGGGGTACATGTTAGGGTGTTAGGTGTAGACAGCTCTCATAGGAATCAATGGGATGTCTGGCAGCAGCGAACATGAACTTTCGCTATGGTCAGACTCCCATTGATTCCTATGGGATCCGCCACCTCCAGGGCGGCGGTTTGAAAACCAGGTACGCTGGGCCGGAAAGGTGCCGAGCGTACCTGCTAGTTTATTGATAACTAGCAAAAGTAGATTGTTGCGCACTTGTGTGCGGAACATCTGGAGTGACGTAAGAATCGATCTGTGTCGGACTGAGTCCGGCGGATCAAAGCTTACGTCACAAAATTCTACTTTTTCCGATATCTAGGGCTTGATAACTAAGGCGAATCAGCCTCGCCACAAATACGCTGCGGAATTCCAGCGTATTTGAGGTTGACGGCTTGATAACTACCCCCCATTGTATAAACTTTTGGGACGTTCTTACCCAGTATATTGTGTATCCATATATCAGTTAATACCTTATCCTGCATATCAAACATTTCCTTAATTAACTGAGCAATATCATTTGTGCAATATGGCAGAAACAGATACTGAAGATATAGTACAAAAACGCAAACAGCTTATGAAAAATTTGATGTCTAATGAAACCCCACACGTGCAAACAGAACAGGAAATTAGCAATATATTTTCAAACATTGAACAATTTATGGCTAAAGAGACTCGCTTATGGTGGGACATTGAATTTCTTGAACTTTACTTAACAGAAAACAAAATACCAAGGGGCCTAAGGATTAAAAAATATCCTTCCTTTGGCATGAATATGCCTGAATTTATGGTTGAATGGAACAAGACATTAACTAAGTGCTCCTTAACCTTAATGCAACAATTGGTTAAGCATAAGAAACAAGAAAGAGATGAACTTTTAACTAATGTGAAGGAATTATTTCATTGCATTTGTAATTTTGAAAAAAGTGATACTTATGTTACATATAAGAAACAATTAGATGACACCATTGAAAATTTAAGTATAGAATTTTCTATGCATAAAGTTGCTAAATATGAGAGAGATACTAAAGACTACCAATTAGACATTGTATACTCATGGAATGGTAATAAATCCATGAGTATACAATACAAATGAATTTCCTAGAGACTAGTGCCCGGAAGAATACCCCCTATTTTTTTTCTCTCTTTTCCGTGTCTTTTTGATTTGTGTGTGTGGTTATTTAAGTTTAAATCTACACAAGTATTAGTAGTTATAGGGTGTTTATAGTATATCAAGTACTGAAGCAAGAAGGCTGAAATTTATTAGTTATTTTTGTTTGACCATGAGAGGCCTGATGTCTTTTGATTTTTGATTCTGTGAAGGTAAACAGTAGAACATCCTGTAAAGTATGCTGTAAGACTAAATGATATGTTGGGAATCTATACTTCTGGAATATAAATAAATATACAGTATTGACAATGCAAAAAAAAAAAGAAATTTTTTTTTCATCTGCCTTCGACTTGGTGACTGTCTTCTTTGTTGTTGCTAAATTACAGATATACTGTAGGTAGTAACATATGCAGAGAGATAAGGAATCAAATTAAGGTGCACTAAGTTGTGCTAACAGGACACAGTCCAGTGCCTGTTGGAGACATCAAAAATACATTAACAAGTACAGTTACACTCATAACTACACCATCAAATAAAAAATATTAAAATAAAATATTTAATAAAAAGTTCCTGCTGCAGACTGACATGTTACTAACTTCACTACTCATTGGCAACGCATTTTCTCTTAGTTACGTTCAGCTGTCTCCAGATACAAGAGGTTTGCTGATCATCATAGAGCTTCTGTTCGTGCCTTTTCAGTAGGTGAACGTGTTTGGGTCTCTACATGACATATTCGTCTACGTCAACCCAGTCAAAAATTAGGGCCTAGGTTTATCGGCCCTTACAAGGTCCTTAAAAGACTGTCTCCTGTTGCCTACAGAGTGGCTTTGCCCAGAACCCTGCGCATACACCCAGTCTTCTACATCTCACTACTCAAGCCCTACATCAGGAACAGATATACTCAGCTTTGACCTCCTCCTCCGCTCCTGATTCATGGTCACCCTGAGTATGAGGTTGCTAAGATCCTGGACTCCAGATACAGGTGCAGGCAACTACAGTACCTTGTGCATTGGAAGGGTTACTCTGTGGCAGATCGTTCCTGGGTTCCTGCCCGTGATGTACATGCTCCATCATTGGTTTCCAGATTACATGCTACTCATCCTTTGAAACCGACCCTGGTTCCCGGAGGGAACCCTTGAAGGGGGGGCTATGTCACGCCGCGCGGCTCTGGCTGTTGCCAGGGACGCAGCGGTTGTTGCTCTTGCTAGGGATGCGGTGGTTCCTGTGAGTGTGTGGCGATGACATCATTGCCGCACGTCTCTCCTGTTCTGAAGACGGCCCGGATCTCCTGTGGTGCAAATCCTGGGCCTATGTAAGTCTGCTCAAGTATAGGTGTTGCTTAGTGTGCTCCTGGGTGTTGTATTGCTTTATGCTGGACTGTAATATTGTTGCTGAACTCTGCTTGTCTGACAATTCTGCCTGCTTAACCCTTGAACTGTTGGATTGCTATACTGTTACTGAACTCTGCCTGTCTGGTCCTTCTATTGGTTTACCCCTGAACTGTTATACTGCTGGATTTCCTTTTGTTGCTGACTCCTGCCTGTTCCTGGTCCTTCTATTGGTTAACCCCTGAACTGCTATATTGCTGGATTGTCTAACTGTTGCCGCCATGGACTACCCTGCCTATTGTGAGTACTGCTTACCTAATTTTTTTTAAACTCTCTCTGCTCTGGTATATTTCCTATCATTCCACTTGACGTCGGGATAAGAAGACTACTGGCCAAGTTTGGTCTGATAGAGGAATATCCCCCAAGCATTACAATGTGGGTTGATTAAACAAAATCTATCAATTTTACATAGTGACCCCATACTGTTGGAGTTTATAGACAAAGGTGTTAAATTTGTACCCAAAAAAGCTAAGACTTTCAGGACATTCTTTCCCCTTCTATGCTTCCTGCACCCAAACATAGTACATGGCTAAAACAGAAACAGGGTTGTTTCAAATGCCAAGGGACACGTTGCAAAACTTGTGAACATGTTCTGCAGGGTAGTACTTTTGAGTTGAGGGTAGCTGGCACAGATAAATCATTCAAAATGTGATACTTTATAAATTGTAACACAACACATGTGGTATATCTTCTCACTTGTACTGGCTGCCATATTCAGTACACAGGAAAGACCAAAAGAGCTCTCAGGGATAGATTTCTGCAACATCTGAGATCCATTGAGGATTCTGAGTCTAACACTCTCATAGCCAGACACTTTAGAACACATCACAACTCAGACAGTACACTATTAAGAGTTCAAGGCATTGACTTTGTCCCTGTGGGAAGAAGAGGTGGTAATAGGGAGGACAAAGTCAATGAAAAAGTAGTTTTTTTTAGATCTTGACCTTGGGTACTAGAGTACCCAAAGGGCTAAATTCCTGTATGGATGTGGATCTATTCAAAAAATTATTCAGATTTCAAACTTGTTCTGTGTAATCCGAATATATTCATTTGACATTGACAGACATTTAGAAATATGTTTCATATAACACTTTTTATTAATCAATGTTCTTACTTCATTTATTAAATGAATGCTTTGGTGATTATGTTACAGTGTATTTCCCTTTAAGGCAACCTGACAATCCTGACTAGGGGTTAATTATAGGATTAATTCTGATTGGTTTAATTTTCTTTATAAGGTTTACACACTGATCCCTCTGATTATCAATAATCAAATGCCTACCCAGCATGGAACATGTCTGATGTTGAGGGGATTGGTTACCCCATTTTGTCTTGTTTTAATACACAGGTATACCCTGTATATGTTTTTAAACCAGCGCAATCAATAAAACATTTTCTTTTACATGGATGTGTGATTCAGAAGTGCCAGGACTACTGATTTTCCTATTTACTCTTAGGCCTTGCAGGGGCCTTTTCCTGGAGCACCTGTTTACACAATTTCCTACGTTACCCTGGGACCTGAAGAAACGCCACGGTAAGAGATTTTTGTGCTAGAGCATTCTGTTACCTCTTGTGTGTATATACATATATAGAAATACATATATAAGAACATTAGAGCCCTTTGCAGTTAAGTAGATGAAAGCACATAAAAGCATATTTATGCAATATTCATTATATATATGAAAAAGATTGGGCTATAAAATATGAATAACTTACTTTGGGTTTAGTGCTGTAGGTCTTACACAGTGTTGGGTTAGCGAACGAGCGATAACTGTTAGCTCTTTTTTAAAAACTCTCTGTTGAAGTCTATGGGGAGAAGAAGTTAACACGGAGCCTATGGAAGAGCTCTCTCGTGAGCGCAATGCTTCCCAGCTTGTTATACCCGTGCACATTAGCGCACACTGGTAATTACAAAGTAGAGCGCAAATATCACTTTCACTAAAGCGGCATTTAGCGCTCCACTTGAAATCTGGCCCTAATGAGTGGACTTGTGGGCAACTAATCCAGAGGCCCTAGTTATGACTATGGAGCCATTTATCCCAATACGCATGCATTCTGTCCTGCATCTTATAAACATATTTCTTCATAGTGGTTAAGTAATCAATCGTTACAAGAACCTTAGAGAGCTGAGGGGATCTGGCCTTTTTTAGTCATGAGTAATACATAATTTCATAGCAGCTAGGTAATATATCATCATCCTTTTAAAGGTTTCTGGAATCCCACCATCCATGATATGGAGGAGAGCTCAAGATGGAGAGGAAATGGTGTGGATAGAGAGAAACGTTAACAGTAAGAAAATATTGTGCCAGAGGGGTGCTAGTTTTGGGCATGCCCACGGTTCATATGTGAATGTCAGAAACTAATTTCCCACATAGTCTCCAGCACTGGGGGAAGCTCGTCGGGTACATTTTGGCTGGTCTCATAGGCGCTATATACAGAAGTGGACCTATTCAACAGAAAGCATTCCAAATGTATTGCTCTACATATACTTTGCTGAGCAGTATTTGTCAGTGCTAAACCTGTTAAGCACCACAAGAAAGTGCCATAGAAGCAATAGTGCAAAAAGAGAACTCTTCAAACCAAAATAACACACACGAATGGCAGATACTGTTAGGCCTTAATCAAAAACTTTTGTGTAAAAACTGTATCACATTCATCATTTACTTCCAGAGTCTCAGGCAGTTTACAAGTAAAATGTAGCATTTATTGTAAAAAAACATAATAAAAGTCACAGACCTGGATGCAGCAGTATTCATAGAAAGATAAAAAGTAATACCTCTGACCTCCTCTTGCATCACCGTTTTGCAGAGGCTTTATCAAAAGTGACATGCCTTTGAACAGAGAACACCAACTTTTAAATGTTCCTACGATCACGTCACCGCAATCGTTGATCGCGTTTCTAAGTGTCGTATCTGAGGAAATAGCAATATTCAATCAAATATTCAATTAAATATTACAACTCTGTTGCTAGGTAGATTATTTGATATATTCTGCATATGATCAAACATCCTTAACATAAATATCAAAGATTTTGACATTTGTTGCAATATTCTAAAACTTCATAATAGATTGCATACTTGTTTGTTACATAACAACTATATCACTAATTACATACTCTTTGATATTCTTTATCTTCCTATTGAATGTCTAACATAACTAACAGAAGCATATACACAATTAATAACCTTAAGGGATGTTCTGTACGGATGACACTGAATTTCCCAATTAATGCAGAATAGCAATAGGAGAGGCTTAATTATGCTAGTAGAATAATAAAAATACAATTAGACAAAAAAAAGCAAATCAACACATGTGTGAAAGAAGAAAGAATAGAGGATTGATCTTTAGATAGAGACTTTTTTTAAATGTTCTTTTATTGTATGTCCCAATATAAGGTTTGTCAGCTCTAAATTCTGAGATATGGTGTATGGTCTATTTGTCAACTCTCAGTAGAACCAAAGTTATTTTTTAGCCCTAGATGATTTTTATTTTTGCTCTTCTTAGTATATTTATTATATTTATATTTAGCCCTAAAAGAGATCAAGATGCCACCTAGCATTTATACCCTTTGGTTCTTTAGTCTGTTAGAAAAAAAATAATCAATTTTGCTTCCTTAAATAATAGCTTTTTAAACCTATCCCCTCTTCTTGGTGATTTGGGTAAGTAATCTATTGCTTGAATTTGGAAAGCACTCAAAGGATTTGAATGCATAGAGAAATGTTTTGCTACCCTAATCTTTGGTGGGTAACTTTGGATATCATTAAGATGTTCCTTTGCTCTGTCTTTTAACATACGAGTCGAACACCCTATGTATTGTTCCTGACATATTGTGCATGTTATTAAATATATAATATATCTTACGGTGCAAGCCAAACAATATTTTATTCTAGTCTTGCTTAGTTGTAGTAGATGAGAAAGTGTCCCCTGTCTTTATAGGTGTACATGTAAGACATGGATGATGTCCACATTTATAACATCCTTTTTTATTTGTTACTAAGCCAGCACTCAAACACAGTGAACCAATTGTTGATAGTTGTCTTTAGTAAGGAGACATGAAAAACGGGGTGTATATGAAGTGTGTAGGGTAGCTGAAGTTTGAAGGCTGTAGCATTCACCCAACGGACAATATGAAATGGACCAATGAACATAGAACCGAGTTTCATACTGGGCTGTTTCAGATAACCAAACAGGGTCACCAACACGATAGGCAGCAGGCATCCAACCTTTGCAATTGGCATACCTGTGGTACCAATTGTTAGTAAGTTGAAGTACCCGTCAAATAGCTAGCCATTGTTTTTGAAGAACATGAGTTCTTTTATCAGCAGCTGGAACACCGGAGGTCTGTAGATCCAAGGAAAAGTTTCTGGGTTAGAACCCGAAAGTTTCAGTAAAGGCTGAAGTGTGGCATGGAAAATGATATATATGTAGTTATAGGTGAATTCAGCTAGAGATAACAGGGTAGATCAGTTGTCATTATTAGCAGAGATGTCATTTCTAAGATAGGCTCCAAGTCTTGGTTCACTCTTTCAGTTTGTCCATTTGAATGCCAAAGATAAGGATACTGTGAGGCCCAGAATGCAGCATACGGCTCTCCAAAACTTGGATACAAATTGGGTGCCTCTGTTAGATACTATGTTGCTGGGTAACCCATGGAGACAACTTATATGTGAGATGAAAAATGTAGCCAGAGTCTTAGCAGAGGGAAGGTTTTTGAGGGATATAAAGTGTGCCATCTTCGAAAACCTTTCAACCACTACACATACAGTGGTATGACCGTAAGAGTTAGGTAAGACAATTATAAAATCCATGCTGAGATGCTTCCATGGCTGCCTGAGTATTTTAAGTGGGAGTAGTAAGCCATGAGGACTGTGACATGGTGACTTTCTAGAAGCACAAAGACTGCAAGCAGATACGTAGTCTTTGACATCTTAAGACATCTGTGGCCACCGTACATAGGATTGTTATTGTAGGAGAGTCTTCACATTACGAGGATGATCGGATAATTTACTGTTGTAGGCTTATCAGGGCTTTTCGAAGATTGGGTGGTACATACAATTTAGCAGAGGGTTTGTTGGTAAGAGATTGCTCTGAGCTTCCTGTAACATTTGTATCAAAGAAGTGGATAAAGTAGCAACTACCTGTTGAGGTCTGATAATAAGATCAATGACATCCTGCTTATCTTCCTCATGGGAAAATTGCCTTAAAGGGGGATCAGCCTATTAGTCTTAGTACCAGGTATATAAGACAATGTGAAATTGAACCTTGAGAGAAGGAAGGACCATGGGACTTGACAAGCATTGAGATTGTTTGGCTGGCTGTAAATATAGGAGGTTCTTATGGTCTGTCAAGATCAAGAAGGATTTCTGAGTACCTTCTAGAAGTTGTCTCCATTCGGTTAAAGCCATTTTAATGGCAAGTAATTCTCTATTGGTCAAGTAATAGTTCCTTTCGTCTTTGGAATTTTTTTTGGACTAGTAGGCTAAAGGATGAGTTTTCCCAGTTTGAGGATATCTTTGTGACAAGACGGCAACTGCAGCTACATCCAAAGCATCTACTTCCAGGGTATACTGTAAAGTAGGATTGGGAAGTTGAAGCATGGAAGCGGTAATGGAGAGTTCTTTTAACTTCTTTAAAGCCGACACAGCCTCTTTGGACCAAGTTTTACAGGATGTGGGTTTAGTAGTAAGAGCTACAATAGGGGCTGTTATGGTAGAAAAGCCACAAATGAATCATCAATAATATTTGGCAAAGCCAAGGAACCTTTGTATTCCTTTCAAGGTGGTAGGTTGAGGCCATTGCAGAATGGTGGTTAATATGTTGGGGTCCATGGTGAAACAGAGGGGGAGATTATATAGCCTAGAAAAGGAATGGAGGCTTGGTGGAAAAGGTATTTTTCTAATTTAACATATAGATGATTTTCTCATAGTCTCTACAGTACGAGCTGAACATGTTGCTGATGCTCTAATATTTCTTTTGAACATAAAGGGATGTCATCCAGACACATGTATTTAGGTGGTCACAAAAGACATTGTTCACAAACTGCTGGAAGACAGCTGGGGCATTGCATAGCCCAAAATGTCACTTGATATACAAAGTGACCAAATCTAGTGTTGAAAGCAGTCTTCCATTCGTCCCCCTTCTTAACACATATAAGGATGAACGCCCTATGAAGGTCTAGCTTTGTAAAGATTGTGGCATCTTGGAGGTAGTCAAACAGCTCAAGTATAAGAGGCAGGGGATAAGAGGCTTTTATAGTAATCTGGTTAAGTTCTCTGTAGACAATGCAGGGTCCAGCAGGAGAAGATGAGGAATGAGTAAAGCCCTGTTCTAGATTCTCTTTAATGCATTCATCTAGAGCCTTGTACTCAGATTGTGAAATGGGGTAGGTTTTCCCTTTGGAATAGTGGCTCCAGGAAACAGATTAATAGAGCAGTCAAATACTGCTTGGATAGGGAAGTCAAAGAGACTGATGCAAGGAGAAAATTAGGAGTACACTTGACTGGACCTAAAGGCAATGTTTAGAGGAGGCTGCTCACCAGGAAGTTATCTCTCTGATAGAACAGGAGAAAACCAGATTGTGTAATTGCAGCCGTGGAAGACCTAAAATCACCGGTACATGAGGTGAAAAGACCAGATCAACGGCTAGGGACTTTACATGTAGAATCCCAACAGTTGTGGTAAGGGGTTTGGTTTGAGAAGAAACCAGTACTGACCCCAGAGGTTGTCCTTAGAGTGTAGTAATCTGAGATGGCTGGCACTTGGCCTGAATGGGTAGGCCTTGAGCCTTTGCAAAAGTTTCATCTATGAAGATTCCCGCTGCTCCGGAATCAATGAGCAAAAGTATTCACATGAATGTTGTCATAATCTAGACAAATAGGTATAAGAAGGGTAGATGTGTTGGAGAGTGGTCTTTGATTTTGGCCTAATTCTGCACATCCAAACAGAATTAAACCCTGGCTTTTCCTGGCCTGGTAGGGCATTCCTTAAAGGGACATTTTACACCCAATTTTTTTTTTATTTAAATAGAGCATTCAAAAAAGAGA
The DNA here is from genome assembly GCF_027579735.1 of Bombina bombina. Classification (NCBI taxonomy): domain Eukaryota; kingdom Metazoa; phylum Chordata; class Amphibia; order Anura; family Bombinatoridae; genus Bombina; species Bombina bombina. The sequence goes on from NC_069504.1 coordinate 489,140,802, forward strand.
AAGTTTGTAATTGACATGTTTAAGCAATTTTGCTGCTAAAACTCCTAAAAACTATGATAAACTTTCAAGTGATCTCCCTACATAAGAATACGTTTGTACTATCCACTAGCTACAGAGCAAAGTTTTTTTCCTCAGTCCCTAGCTAGTGTGATTACAGCCAGCCCCTATGCTGGAGCTGTCTTTGTACTCGCTAATACATGTGATTTACAATTCAATCCCCTCAGCTGCACTTTGCAAACAGCCGTTTCTCCCTGACTGTTACACTGGGCACAGATCTCATTCCCCCTTCTGCCCTCACAGTAGCAACACAAGCTGAATATTCCACTCACAGCTCTCTCGTTTACAGAGTTGTGTGTGAATTTTCAGAGTGCCCCCACATCGTCAACACTAACTAAACATTTTAACACCTAAACCACTGTCCCCCCACATCGCAAACACTAAATAATTAACCTCTAAACCATCATCCCACCACATTGCAACAGCTTAATTAAACTATTAACTCCTAAACCTAACACCCCCTAACTTTAACATAATTAAAATAAACCTAAAGTAAAGTTACAATTATTAACTAACTACCTATTTAAAAATAAATACAAACTTACCTGTGAAATTAAAATAAAACCTAAGCTTAAACTAAAAAAAATAACATTACTTGTTTAGAAAAATCTAATAATACCAAAAATAAAAAAAACATTACTAAAAATAATAAAACCTAACATTACTAAAAATAATAAACACTAAAATTACAAAAAATAAAAAAACTACCATTACAAAAAAAATAAATGAAATTATTCACAATAATTAAAGTTATTCCTATTCGAATACCCTGTTTAAAAAAACAAAACACCCCAAAATAAAAATAAAAAATCTATAATAAACTACCAATAGCCCTTAAAGGGCTTTATGTAGGGCACTGCTCTAACGTTAACAGCTCTTTTGCCAATAAATTAAAACAAATAACCCTTAACATTACAACCCCCAACACCTCCCCAACCCCCCAAATTAAAAAAAACGAAGTTAAAAAAAATTTACCCATTAAAAATAAACTGAGCATTCAGTTCATTTAAAGCCCATTAAAAATAAAAAAGCCTTAATCTTAAAAAAAAAACACCCCAAATATGAAAAAGCTACCATTACAAAAAATAAGAAATGAAATTATCCAAAATAATAAAAATTATTCCTCTTCCCCATTTAAAAAAACAAACAAACCCTAATCTATAATAAACTACCAATAGCCCTTAAAAGGGCCCTTTGAAGTGCATTGCCCTAAAGTTAAAGGGACACTCAGGTCAAATTACATTTTCATGATTCAGATACAGCATGTAATTTTAAACAACTTTCCAATTTACTTCCATTAAAAAAATTTGCACATTCTTTTATATACTTTTTGAGTCACCAGCTCCTACTGAGCATGTGCAAGAATTCAGATTATACGTATATGCATTTGTGATATGCTGATTGCTGTCACATGGTACAGGGGGAGTGGAAATATACATAACTTTGAAATTTGTTAGAAAAAAATCTACTACTTATTTGAAATTCAGAGTAAATGTTATTGTATTGTCTTGATATCTTGCATTTGTTGATTATGCAAATCTACTGTGTTGACTGGTCCCAAAAATAGTTTTTTCTAGTTAGGATTTTTTTTTTATTTTGGAGGGGGTGGGGGTTTGTAATGTTAGGAGTATTTGTTTAATTTTTGGGGGCAAAAGAGCTGTAAACATTAGGGACATGTCCTACAAAAGGCCATTTTAAGAGCTATTGGTAGTTTATTATAGATTATTTTTTTTTTATACAGGGTATTAGAATAGGAATAATTTTTATTATTTTGGATAATTTTGTTTGTTATTTTTTGTAATGGTAGTTTTTTTATTTTTTGTAATTTTAGTGTTCATTATTTTTTGTAATTGTAGTTTTTTTTTTTTTGTAATGTTAGGTTTTATTATTTTTATTATTTTTTTATTAAACAAGTAATGTTAGTTTTTTTTTTAGTTTAAACTTAGGTTTTATTTTTATTTCACAGGTAAGGTTGTATTTATTTTAACTAACTAGGTATATATGATAAAGGGTTAAAGGGGTTCCTGCAGTAGAAGCAGGGTTTTGCGGAGGTTTTCAGACCTGCCGGCAGTTGTGATAATCCCCTCCAGGCGGGTTAAAGTCCTGTGCTGGTTTAGACAGGTATTGTAGTCCTGTCTGGTGAAGTGCACAAGATAAAAGTTAGCATTCATTTGACGGGAGGTTAAAAGTCCCCTGGGCAAGTTGGCATCGCTGTGTTGTGGTGAGTTTTGAGCCTCACCTGTGTTGAAGTTGTCCTTATACATTCCTCTAGTAGTAGTTTTTGTTACCTATCACGGGAAATAAATTACTATTGGTTTGCTTGCTTGCTTTTATTGCTATATAATTGCTGTGCTGTAATGTGCTTAGAAAATATATAGAAATATATAGAAATAGATGTAGGTTATTGCATTTTTTAATGTCTACAAAAGGGTTAACAGTTTCTGTTCAGGACAGAAACATTTCAGGCAGAGACATCCACTCGAGAAAGGGAGGGGGATCATAAAAAACTATCAGTAAGCACTGCTGTGTGGATTCAAAGAGAAAACTCTGTGTTAAAGAATGTTGTGGGCATAGATGGGAGGCCACTGAGCACACACACCAGAGCACATATTCAGAGAACGAAAAAAAAAGAAAAAAAGAAAAAAAAGAGAATGTATTATTTTGTTTGAAAATTGTCTCAATCGGCTGGGAAAATGGCAATTTCCTGCAGATTCGGCCACTTTCAAATACATTTTAAATTTGGTGGAAAGTTAATCTTATTGTATTTTTATATTAATTGGTATGTTATGAAATATATGTTTTCCTGAGAAGGAAAAAAAAAAGTGAGTGAATTTCTGGTATGCAAGATGAGATGAGCTTGTGTGTGTGTGTGTGTGTGTGTGTGTGTGTGTGTGTGTGTATCGCTGTAAAAATGACCTTGGTGCATTTTCCTTTCTGTATGGTATTTATTTAAGCTAGTTTCCTAGCTAAGAAATCAGATGTTGTAATGAGGTATTTTGTAGTGTTATTTTTATAACTGTATTTTAAAGTCAACAGCACGTTTTAATTATATGTGTTATTTAATAGCAGTTTTTAGTTTTAAGTAATAATTGTTATATGCAAATAAAAAAACTTTCCACCTGTTGCGGCATATAAATATATTGTTTTTGCAAGTGAACTAATTAAGGGATCTGTGAATGTGCGGATGATTGAGTGACTTGAGGTCATGTTCTGGTAAATGAAAAAGATTAACAGGTTGATTCAAGTATGTTGTATTTGCAAGATTTGTGCAAGGAATTAGTGGAAAAGATAAAATAAGGTTATAGGTGGTATATCATTAAATTTATCTAAAAGTATTTGTGTCCGTTTCTGTTGCAAGTAAATTAATTCAGTAGAAGTTTTAATAAACATGGGTGTTACATGATAAATGGCTAGTCCTTTAAAGGACAGTGTACTGTAAAATAGTTTTTTATATTAATGTATTTTTAATGACTTTTGATACAAGCTGAATAGTTTAAAATATAGGGGAGGAATTGTATTTGCGAGTTTATTTGTGTATATTAAGTAGCTAGTTTTGTGATTTCAAAACACAGTTGATTGCAGTGGGTTGAATTTCGTATAATTAGCATATTTTATTGTGTTCCTTATCTTATATTGGTCTGTAAAACCAGAGATCAGTGCTTAGACAGAGCAATGGACAAATTGTCATTTTATTACTTAAAGGACCAGTTCACTCATGTGAAAGGAGTTCATGAGCAGCAATAACACTGAATTAGCAGTTTGCAAAATATGGACTAGATTTAGAGTTTTGTCTGTAAAGACCCGCGGTGCTAACGCTGCTTTTTTTCCAGTGCACCCTTAAGACAACGCTGGTATTTAGAGTTGTCTGAATGGCTGCGTTAGCCTCAGAAAAGGGAGCGTAGAGCATAATTTAGCTCCACTTCAACCCTCAATACCAGCGTTGCCTATGGCAACTGGAAAAACGTGCTCGTGCACGATATCCCCATAGGAAACAATGGGGCTGAGCTGGCTGGAAAAAAAACTAACACCTGCAAAAAAGCAGCGTTCAGCTCCTAACGCAGCCCCATTGTTTCCTATGGGGAAACACTCTCTAAGTCTACACCTAACACCCTAACATGAACCCCGAGTCTAAACACCCCATACCTTACACTTATTAACCCCTAATCTGCCGCCCCCGCTATCACTGACACCTGCATTTTATTATTAACCCCTAATCTGCCGCTCGTGCACGATTTCCCCATAGGATACAATGGGGCTGAGCTGGCTGAAAAAACACCTGCAAAAAGGCAGCGTTCAGCTCCTAACGCAGCCCCACCATTTCCTATGGGGAAATACTTTCTAAGTCTGCACCTAACACCCTAACATGAACCCCGAGTCTAAACACCCCTAACCTTACACTTATTAACCCCTAATCTGCCGCCCCCGCTATCACTGACACCTGCATTTTATTATTAACCCCTAATCTGCCGCTCCGGACACCGCCACAGCCTACATTATCGCTATGAACCCCTAATCTACTGCCCCTAACATCGCCGACACCTATATTATATTTATTACCCCCTAATCTGGGCCCCCCAATGTCGCCGCCACCTACCTACACTTATTAACCCCTAATCTGCTGACCGGACCTCGCCGCCACTATAATAAATGTATTAACCCCTAAACTGCCGCACTCCCACCTCGCAAACACTATATCGGATTGAACTTCAATGTGATTGGCTGATTGAATCAGCCAATCAGATTTTTCCTACCTTAATTCCGATTGGCTGATAGAATCCTATCAGCCAATCGGAATTGAAGGGACGCCATCTTGGATGACATCACTTAAAGGTACCATCATTGTGTAAGAAGACTCCGGATGAAGAGGATGGCTCCACGTCGGCTCCTTGGAAGATGGCTCCGCTCCGCTCCGGATGGATGAAGATTGAAGACGCCGCCTGGATGAAGACTTCTACCGGATGAAGGACCTCTTCTGTGCACCTTGGATGAAGATTTCGGCCCGGTTGGGTGAAGACGACTCAAGGTAGGGAGATCTTCAGGGGGTTAGTGTTAGGTTTTTTTAAGGGGGGTTTGGGTGGGTTAGAGTAGGAGTATGTGGGTGGTAGGTTTTAATGTTGGGGGGGTTGTATTTTTTTTTACAGGTTAAAGAGCTGATTACTTTGGGGCAATGCCCTGCAAAAAGCCCTTTTAAGGGCTGGTAAAAGAGCTGATTACTTTTGTAATTTAGAATAGGGTAGGGCATTTTTTTATTTTGGGGGGCTTTATTATTTTATTAGGGGCTTAGATTAGGTGTAATTAGTTTAAACTTCTTGTAATTATTTTTTTATTTTCTGTAATTTAGTGTTTGGGTTTTTTTTTTGTACTATAGTTTAGTTTATTTAATTAAATTTAATTGTAGGTAATTGTAGGTAATTTATTTAATTAATTTAATGATAGTGTAGTGTTAGGTTTAATTGTAACTTAGATTAGGATTTATTTCACAGGTAATTATTGTAATTATTTTAACTAGGTAGCTATTAAATAGTTATTAACTTCTTTTTTTTTAAATATTTTTATTGAGGTTATGTGCATTGTACAGAATCAAATGAAACAACAGATAAAAAAAAATAAGAAAAAACACAATAAATCAAAAGAAAGTAACGCTTACAATTAGTTGTTAACAAACGCATAGCATCTCATTAGATTATTATGAGTTAGCATTTTGAACCTCTATTTTATATATTTTCTATAATTGATTCCTCTTTGACGTTAGAGGTCGCTTTTGGACCTGTGAAGACTAATTTAAACTGTGAGGAAGAAATTGGTTATGAAATGGTCACTCTTGGACCTAGATATATGAAAGTGGGGGGGGGGGAATCAGCAGGCAAGAGCTGCTCAGTAAGACAATAAGGGGGGGGACTGGGCCTTTATAAACTAATAATATAGTACTTAGCATTAAAGACAGGATGGGGTACTTTCCAATGGGGATCTAAGAAAGAGGGTACCTGTGTATTAATGACCATGACTAATTAAGTTTGTAAAGAGTAAGCTTAAGAGGGAAGTCAATAAGAAAAGAAAGTAAATAAACTAGCATATCTCTCATTGAGATGGAATCTGTCTTTGAGGTTTTGAATAATATAGAACAGGATTAAATCATAAGTAACAATTATTAGAACTCACAAAAAAAAAAAACAATATCACAGCGAATTACAATAAATAGGCATCTTGCACCTCTGATTTGCTCATAGTCTATTCATATAACTAATGGGTAATACTAAAGGCATGGCAATTTGGATAAGGTATGAGGTATGAAGGGAAAATTAAGTCTAGTGGTGTGTGTTAACTAAGATGTCATGAAATGGCTAGCAAGGAGAGGGTCCTTTAGTTGGAGGAATGTGAAAGATTACATGGTATAGAAACTACTGGGAGGCACTACTGAGAATTAAATCAAAATAGCTAGGTACTCACCCAAAACGTACCAGAATATATATTGGACTATGGTATTTTTCAATTAGGTGTTGGGGTCAAAAGACTAAGGGAAAGGAAATTAAGCCAATCATACCATTAAGCAATATGGATTTCGCATTGGGGCGTAAGTATAACAACCCTTAAGGAGTGACGTTGCCCAAAACATATTCCAAATTTACAGACCATTATATTATTAACATATTATACTGTCATACGTTACAAAAATCAAAATCAGATGCAGATCTTTAATCTAGCTAATATTAACTGTGAGGGACATAAGAGGACTAAGGAGCTTAGGGCATAAGATAGTATATAAGAGACCTATATCTAGCATACCTATTATCTTTAGGTGAATGTGTGGAGTACCTTAACTACTAATGTTACCCATGAAACATCATACTGTAACAACTCCTATAGAGTTTAAGAAGCTAACGATGACTCCATATGTTATGCCTGATAGGGACCTAGGCAGACTGTTTCTGGGCTCTATTTAATTATAAATAAGCCTGCAGGCTAAACAACTGACTCTGCAAATAGCCCGTGCTAAAGATTTCCCCTCAGAAAAGGTCTCTGGTAAATAATTGCTTATTCACATAAGGGGGTGAACTACTAGTCCATAACTGTTGAACAGATAACAAATATTTTTATATAGACAGGTGCTGATATTAATGTTCAGAAATTCCTACTTAGTCTTAAGCAGATTGTGTATTACTGGGTCTTCTCCTCATCTAACCCATGCCAGTATGACTTAGGAATGGATCACTATGATACAAGTCCCAAGTTGTTATCAGTGCTAATGTCTAGTAGAGGTATCCGGGAAAACCCTGCCATAAACCGAGCTAGGGAGACATACGTTAAAGTTCCTTCTCTCTTGTTTGGGAACTCTAGGGCTGTGAAGATCTGCAAAAGTTCTGGATGCCCCACCCGGGTATCTCCCGAGGGCCACAGTGGAGAAGGGTAGTTGGGAATGCATCGGATGTACCATGTCTAGGAGGATGTTGACACTCGATCTCCGGGACTCCTTTGAGGCTGTAGAGAGGCGGTGTAGGTGAGCTGAGGTAGGTGTCTCTGAGCTGTGTACACAGATTTCCACCGCGATATCATCCGACGTCCATATATTCTCTTCTGGTCGGCCAATTGAGGTCTGTTCTGCGAAGGGGTTATGTTCAGCTGGTTCAGTGCTATCAAACACCACTCGTAGTTGTTGGGGGCCATCTATAATGCAGGTCTCCATAATGCGCTCTTTAAGTTCAGCATACCCCGTGTCCATCTGCCGACCCAGATCTAGGAGCAACGCTTCTATAGTTAGTTGAAAATCCCCCATCCTGCAGATCAGTAATTTGGAGGGCCCGTTATACCTGGAAAACCAGGGGGGGGGGGGGTAGATTGTGAATTGCAGGCCGTCTCCTCACTTGATTCGGTGTGCAGAGTAAAGGTCCAAGTTGTGAAATCTGGTCAAGTATATTCCTTAGGCAGAGGGTATTAGCTATTTACACACTTGGATTACCGAAGGGAGATCTGCTGAGCTTGATTGATCTGAAGGAGAGAGTGCAGAATAAAGTGCGGATGACGGCCTAAAATTGTTACTGGCTAGATCAGGTCCTGTGTGTTATTAAAAGTCTATCTTGGCTCAGCTCAGAGTTACAATATAAGTAGCAGTAGGTTGCTGTAGTTTGCAAATGAGAGCAAAGAGCTGTACACCTTGTAAAACTTGTAAATTAAGTAAATAGTCCCAGGAGCTTCATGAAAAGCGACCGATCATGGCCTCTTCTTAGCCACGCCCCCAGTTATTAACTATTTAATAGCTATTGTACCTAGTTAAAATAAATACAAAGTTGCCTGTAAAATAAATATAAAACCTAAAATAGCTACAATGTAATTATTAGTTATATTGTAGCAGTGACATGCAGTGATAGGAGGCAATAGAGGCAGTGCCTACCCTGTCAAAATAATAAAAAAACGTTTTTAATAATTAATAATAAAAAAAAGTTTTATGGTGTTGCTTATTAACATTTTACTGGCCACGTCCCCCCCAGGTACCCCCCTGGGGGGGACGTGAATCCACATTGCGCAAATTATTATCGAGAGGCAGTGAGCCGTTAAGCTGCCCTAAAACTGATTGCGCAACATTGAGCTCCATAGTGTTACTATCTCACTATGAGCTAGCGCCACCTAGTGGTATCCTTGCGGGCCCATACCATGCTCCAATAGAGGCGGTTCTTCAAACCGCCTCTATGATGGAGCTAAAGAGACAGCCAATCAGCTGCCGGGGAGGCATGGTTGGAATGTGGACGTGAGTGTCGTGATGTTGTTGGAGTCAGAGTAGGCTGTCGGACTGATACTGGCCGCGCTGGCGGGAACAACAGGAGGGAGCTGCTGCCGTCGCATGTGAGTGACAATGTGTGTCATCAACGTCCGTGAGAGTCAGTCACCACAGGTGTTGCAGGCAGAAGAGAGCAAGAGGGTGCCAGACCAATCGCGGACTAACGGACTTGGGGTGTGGAGCAGAGCTGTCAGTGCCATAACCATTGCCAATTACCAGTCTCCAGGCAGAGTCCAAACTGAATACCAGAAAAGTATGCCGTTTTGCCTTTGAACGATTTTAATGCCGAGTAGCATTATGATAATGTCTCAATAGTTTAATTAGAAAATTTTAACAAGAGTAGGCTTTATTATTTTAGTAAAAACATGGGGTTTCCACACTTATATTGTGTTTATATATGCATGTATTTAATTTAATAATGTCTTAGCTAAGTTAGCTGCAATAAAGTTTACTTGTTGATTAGTCCTATGCCCCCTACCCTATGTTTGGAAATTGGAAAAGGCATGTTTTTACTGAAAATAATAAAGCATACCCTTGCTTAAATGTTCTAATTAAACTTTATAGTTGTTGATTAGTCCTATGCCCCCTATCCTACAGACAATGTGATTGATTTCATCAGAAAGGGCAGGAATCTAGACACTCACGGCAGAAGGGTTAATACAAGTACTAAAGTAAGTTCCAAGGAAGAAAAAAGCAGATGACTGTACAGCTAAAATATAATAGAGGACAAACTAGGAAAGATGGAAAGAGCATGACACAGAGGTAACTTTAAATACAGGAGACAGGATATATAATATAGGATGATGACCTGCTTTGTAAATGCAATGAAATATTGCAATGTGTACAGTGATTACATGTATCTGGCTGAAATAAAGTGCTGATTGAATTACATATTACAAAGCAATTCATTATCCTATTACCTATCCTGTCTCCTGTGTTTAAACCCCTGTGTCTTGCTCTTTCCATCTTTCCTAGTTTTTCTTCTATTATATTTTAGCTGTACAGTCACCTGCTTTTTTCTTCCTTTAGTACTTGTATTAACCCTTTTTGCCCTGAGCGTCTAGATTCCTGCACTTTCTAATCTCATTGTCTGTAGGATAGGACTAATCAATATTGGCACTGGACCCCCAGAAAGATGGTTGGGTAGAAATGGATATAAAAATATGGGTCTGTAAAATTCCAATATGTTAGCAATTTTGTGGTTGAGGTGCCAAAATAAAAACTGTTTTTGCTTAAGCACCACCCTAGAACTGTTACTAGATATTTTTTAGGTTTCAAGATTTTGATGTGCAAGGCCTGAGGACTCAGGTGAAGAAGATGAAGAGGATCTGCTCAGCCTGAGCCTAATAGAACTAGAAGTGCCAGCAGCCTGGACGGGTGGAGGATGCCTCACGCCGGTAAGTTAACTGCTGTCAGTGTCATCTATGGTGGCGGAGGTGGTCCTCTGGACACTGTCTCTGGAGTTCATTGTTGAGAAGATATGTTTAGTATCCCCTTATTTCTGTGGTAAAATGTAATTGCTCAGTGATGTCTCTCTTGCAGAGACATCACTGAGCAATTAAATGTTACCACAGAAATAAGGTTTAAGACTCTAAGAAAGGCTTTTTATATATAATGCGTGGTTATTCAACTATTTAACCCACTTATGGTACTAGTAGGACTAGGAATCATCCAGCTACATAGCCTAATAGTGAAAACTGCACTAGGCATCAGTCTTTGATTGCATTTTATTTGCACCTGCCACAATCTTTTTGTTCAACATTATATATATATGATTTTGCACAGGTTGGCAGGCGTGCACGCATTGCTCTGGCCTTTCTTTTCTCAGTAGCAGATGGGTTAACTTAAACTTTATTTAGTGAGTAATATAATGCAGGAGGTCAATATATTAGAGCTGGTATTGGAGCTGAACTTGAGATATATCTATATATTATTACTTTACTACATGGTTTTATCTGCTGGTATTGGGTTAGGAATCAAATTTTTAAGCTTTATATAGCAATTCCCTGTTAGGCTAAAAGTTAGGCAAGATTTGTGGCACCTCTTAGTATGGTAAATTATTTTTCTTTTTACAACACAGTAGTGAGTACAATTGTGTATCATTCTAATTGCTTAGTAACTGGCACTGTGCCACAGAATTGTGTGAATGAGTAGGTGAGCAGAGTGTGTGTGTGTGCGTATAGTGTGTGTGTCAGTGAGTATGTGTGATTTATTCTCCAGGTAATCAACACTTTTCAGATAAGCTGGTGAATTAGTGCAGTGTTTCTCAACCATGGATCTCAAGTACCCCCAACAGGCCAGGTTTTCATTATAGCTGAACCGGTGCACAGGTGAAGTAATTAGCTGATCAGTAACACCATGGTTACTAACTTGCTCTTACCTATCAGCTGATTATTTCACCTGTGCACTGGTTCAGCTATAATTAAAACCTACTCTGTTGGGGGAACTTGCGGCCCACGTTATAAGTCATATCATATCTAGCGCCTCACCAGCCTCTGACCTCACCGCACGTCACTGAGGGTGAGAGAGAAAGAGAGAGACACAATCACACACAGAGGGTTAGAGAGAGAAAGAGAGAGAGAGAGTCACAATCACACACAGAGGGTGAGAGAGAAAGAGAGAGACACAATCACACACAGAGGGTTAAAGAGAGAGAGAGAGAGAGAGACACAATCACACACAGAGGGTGAGAGAGAAAGAGAGAGACACAATCACACACAGAGGGTTAGAGAGAGAAAGAGAGAGAGACACACAATCATACACAGAAGGTTAGAGAGAGAGAGAGAGAGAGAGAGACAATCACACACAGAGGCTTAGAGAGACACATAAGGGATGAGAGTCAGAGGGGGAGGAAGAGAGACAGAGATAGAAAGAGACCATGGGGGAGAACAACACATAAGGAGAGAGATGGATAGATAGAGTGAGAGACACACACACACACACAAGGGGGGGGGGGGACCACTGCATTTTAAAGTAATAAAACAGCAGAGCTACAGAGAGTTCAGAAAATGAGTCTATAATTTAGTGTGAAGTACAGAGGCAAGCTGCTAAGTTAGTGGATGTAAAGTTTGAGTAAACAAAATACAAAAACGACCCTGCTGTAAAAGAGTAAAAAAACACTAAACCACATTCATTAAATTATCATTTTCACTAACAGAATCCCTTTCAGTAAAATCTTACTTTAATAAGATGTGGCTGAAACACTGCTCTCTGTGCCTCTCTTCCTCCTCTGTAGGGATTCAGGAAGTGACAGTGACACATTCCACTGCACTTAGAGGGGAAGAACAGAACTCTCTTTTTCACTTTAGCAAAGCTAGCAGGTTCACAGGACAGCAACAAAATAAATGAAAGTTGTTTTTTTCCATTTTTGTTTTGTTTTATATGATTTAACATCCAGCCCCAACCCTATGTTCCACTTACTAATGCCTCTCGCTGGATTGGTTCAGCCCAAATAGGACTGCCTCAAATAAGCAGTTAATGGGCCATGCAATGATCTTAACCACTTGCATCCAGTAGGTGGCGCAGCATGTTGTGTAATGGTGGGCAGACCTGCTTGTGCCTCTCCATTGCACAACATATAGCTGTGAGAAAAAAATGCTGGGGGAAAAAAAATTACAATTTTTTTTTTTAAAGCCAATAAAAAAAATATATATTTTTGCCCATATGAGAGGTGAAGCACTGCCTCACCTGCCTCTAGTGACTGCACATCACTGCTCACCCTCTGTGTGTGATTGTGTCTCTCTCTCTCTCTCTCTCTCTCTCTCTCTCTCTAACCCTCTGTGTATTATTGTGTCTCTCTTTCTCTCTCTCTAACCCTCTGTGTGTGATTGTGTCTCTCTCTCTCTAACCCTCTGTGTGTGATTGTGTCTCTCTCTCTTTCTCTCTCTCTCTAACCCTCTGTGTGTGATTGTGTCTCTCTCTCTAACCCTCTGTGTGTGATTGTGTCTCTCTTTCTCTCTCTCTCTCTAACCCTCTGTGTGTGATTGTGTCTCTCTCTCTCTTTCTCTCTAACCCTCTGTGTGTGATTGTGTCTCTCTCTCTCTCTCTCTCTCTCTCTCTAACCCTCTGTGTGTGATTGTGTGTGTGTCTCTCTCTCTCTCTAACCCTCTGTGTATGATTGTCTCTCTCTTTCTTTCTAACCCTCTGTGTGAGATTGTGTGTCTCTCTCTTTCTCTCTCTCTCTAAACCTGTGTATGATTGTGTCTCTCTCTATTTCTCTCTCTCTCTAACCCTCTGTGTGTGATTGTGTCTCTCTTTCTCTCTCTCTAACCCTCTGTGTGTGATTGTGTCTCTCTTTCTCTAACCCTCTGTATGTGATTGTGTCTCTCTTTCTCTCTAACCCTCTGTGTGTGATTGTGTCTCTCGCTCTCTCTTTATTTCTCTCTCTCTAACCCTCTGTGCGTGATTGTGTCTTTCTCTCTTTCTCTCTCTCTAACCCTCTGTGTGTGATTGTGTCTCTTTCTCTCTCTCTAACCCTCTGTGTGTGATTGTGTCTCTCTCTTTCTTTCTCTCTCTCTAACCCTCTGTGTGTGATTGTGTCTCTCTTTCTCTTTCTCTCTCTCTAACCCTCTGTGTGTGATTGTGTCTCTCTCTCTCTCTTTCTCTCTAACCCTCTGTGTCTCTCTCCCCCCGTCTCTCTCTCCCTTTCCCCCTGAGTGCTTTTCTGTGTTTCTGTCTACCTTTTATTTATTTAATTAATGAATTGGTAGTGCCATCTGATGGTGTGGCTTTATTTAAAGGGGTGGGGTCAAGCGCCCCACCATCTTTTAATTTCACCAGCCGCCACTGGATCAAGACATTTTTATATTTACTGAATAATGAAAGAATCTATAAGCATAATTTGCAGCATTAAAGTAAAAAGTATGTTTTAAACATATTTTAATGGGCATGGATTTCTAGATCTCATAATCAAAGCAAGCATTGTGTTATCTGGCAAGAGTTTCTGTTACAATCCTTTAGACTAAAATCAGATGTTTACTAAGTTGACCAGTTTTCCAAGACACCATTTAAAGGGACATGAAACCCATACGAAACCCATATGCAAATTTAAATAACTTTCCAATTTACATCTAATATCTAATTTTCTTCATTCTTTTGATATCCTTTGTTGAAAATCATATCTAAATATGCTCAGTAGCTGCTGATTGGTGGCTGCACATAGATACCTCATGTGATTGGCTCACCCATGTGCATTGCTATTTCTTCAACAAAGGATATCTAAAGAATGAAGGCATATCCTAGCCGCTGTCTCACCAGCCTCTGACGTCACTGCACGTCACTGCTCTTTAGAGCCCACTAGGAAGCTGTTTTAGCACTGATCCATTTTTTTATCTTTTTGGATCAGTAGCTTAGTTTATCCCCATTGATTATGTAAACCTTGTTGCCTGAGGGCTATGGTGATTTTACAAAAAGTTCCCTTTTTCTGTAAAGTATATTGAGATAAGTCTGGGAATATTTGTTTGTGCTTAAACTTTGTGGCAAATTAGAACTTGAGAAAGCTGTTTTAAGAATCTGCTTCTTATAAGCTAAATAATGAAGTCTGGGATGACATCTCTAGATTTTTATGGGGAGACATTTCTACAGTACGAATCCTGTGGACTCCATTAATTAAAGTGTCTGTAGTGGACAGTGGTGTTTTTAAATGTCCACAGTAATTGAGAACACATTTTTTTCTCTAAAAAATTAGAGATTTTTTCCTGGTATTCCACAGAATCTATGATTATTATGTCACAATCTATCTTCTAAGGGCTAGATTACAAGTGGAGCGGTAATTACGCTTACTCCACTCGACTTTTCCACTGCGTGGAAGGTGCAGAAAAAGAATCACAACAAGCTGTCCCACAAGAGCTTTCCACCTCTCAGTTATCCTTTGCTTTGATTGTCATAGAGAAACAGCTGTGGTGGATAGAAGATAATGATTAAAATGCAGAATGCAGCAGGATTGCACTTCGTGGAATAAGGTCATATTTAGAGCCTTATAAGCAACTTCTTTATGAAAGAAGCGAGATGGAAAAACAACAAAAACTGGATGTCTTATTCAAGGCAATGCAGAGCAAAGGAAGAAAAAAAATGTTGATAATTAGCCTGAGTCATCCACCAATTAGAACCTGAGGCATTCACCAATGAGAACCTGAGTTGTTCACCAATGAACCTGAGTTATCCACCAATGAGAACCTGAGGCATTCACCAATTAAACTGAGTCATCCACCAGTGAGTCTGTGGAATCCACAGATGAGCCCGAGCCATCCACCTCTGGCATAAACACATCTCATCCAAAGCCTACAACTGCTTCTGTCACTTCAACATCTGCTGTTGTTGTTCTTGATGATGATGTTTCACAGCCATAAATATCTTAAATGTTTCATGTTGTTAAATGTTCTAAGTTTTGCAAACACAGTTTATAAATACAGTACACAGACCCCAGTAATAACTGTTGTACTAAGTACAGGTTGTACTGTACACTACACTAATGCAGTGTAAGTATATTTTTCTTTACAAAAAATCTTTAATTTCAACAGAACAAAAATCTTTTATGCTCAAAATCCTGTTTATCCAGATCTTTATTTTTTTTATACAGCATTTAATACTGTATGTAGCTCCAAAGCTTCCACCATTCCTGAAACTCACAACAGGCTACCCTCACCTTTATCTTAGGTAAATTCCTACCAGTTTCCATTCACTCTATGTTTCTCATGGACTGTGTTATTTCTATGATGTGATTTTGTATAACGTGATATAATACAGGAATGCATATATAGCGTTATACGAGAAATCCCTGTACCTATTTTTTTTTTTTTTTGCAGTTTGCTGTTTTTTTGGTCTATCTGGCTTCCCCTACTTGCAGATGTGTGTCCAGGGCCGCCATCAGGGGGTGACAGGGGTGACTCCTGTCAGGGGCCCAATGGGCCAGGGGGGCCCCATGAGGCAAGAACAACTAAAAAAAAAATTAATTTTTTTTTTGTTTTGTTTTTTCATTTTGGCAGCCACCAGTGGGAACTACAGCAGAGTGCTAATTGAGCATGGGAAATGTTATTACAAGAAGTAAAGTATTAGCATTTGAGAGGATTTCTGAGTGTGCAATAAACCACTATGCACAGTGTGAGACAGACTTGACACTTTGTTTGTACAGTGTGTGCCTGAGTCAGACAGCATTACAGAGGAGGTAGGACTTACTTAGTAAAAGTTTTTCATTTATTTGTGCAATTTCCGATTGTAACTTCAGTGTGGTAGTAGTTGTATGCTGGGGCCAGAGGTCCATAAAAACACATTTTTTTTAGCAGCAGTGTATTTATGATTATTTGACAATGCTGTAGAAATTCTGTATTTAAAGCTATGCAGAAATGTTTCCTCCTCAATACACAAATGGTAGGTGCCCTTATGGCAGATATGCAGGTTTTTTATTAATATATACTGTATATATATATATATATATATATATATATATATATATATATATATATATATATATGTATATATATATGTGTATATATATATATTACATTCCAGTTTACTGCCCCTTTATGCAAGGACTTTCCAGATGCAAGGAGACATTTTATCTAAGATGTTTACATCTGCATAAAATGTTATACTCTCAGACTAAGATTGCTCAGTGTTTGAAATGAGACAGTATAATTTAAAACTGTTCAGTTTACACTACAGCTGACTTAATTTTGAAATACATACAAACAAGCCTAAATCCTGCAGATTATGGTTCAACCAAGACCATATAGAGTACAGTATTTTCAAAATCCATAAGTACAGCTGACAGATGGGAATATCTGTACACTATATTTGAAGTGGTGCTCTTGGTTGGTGAAAATGGGGAAAAAAAACATATGTCAACCTTTTAAAAGTACTTTTCTTCATCTAGCCATCTACCCAGATCATTAATGTACAATTTTGAATTCACAGAATTATTTTTGTTTGTACATTTACAAATATGATTCTTTAAAAAGTGATCTCTTAATTTCTGCAATTTTTTTATCATACATGTCACACACTGTTGATTTAGAGGATGCAATGTGCAGAAATGTTACTTCCTGTGAGTGTTTCTTTTTGTGTCTGTGTTTATGTATTTGTGCTTTTTCTTGTGTCTCTATGAGTGTGTATGTATTTTTTGTGTGGGTCTCTCTGTGAGGGTGGGTGTGTATGTCTTTGTGCATTTTCTGTGGGTGTCTGTGAAGGTGTGTGCGTATGTCTTTGTGCTTTTTCTATTTGGTGTCTCTTTGAGGGTGTGTGTATGTATGTATTTGTGTATTTTCTCTGGATGCCTCTGTGAGGGTGGGTGTGTATGTCTCTGTGTTTTCTGTGGATGTCTCTGTGAGGGTGGGTGTGTGTATGTATGATTGTCTGTGTTTTCTGTGAATGTCTCTGTGAGGGTGTGTGTTTTCTGTGGGTGTCTCTGTGAGGGTGTGTGTATGTCTGTGCATTTTCTGTGGGTGTCTCTGTGAGAGTGTGTGTATGTCTTTGTGTGTTTTCTGTGGATGTATCAGTGAGGGTGTGTATGTATGTCTTTCTGTGTTTTATGTGGTTGTCTCTCTGTTTGTGTATGTCTTTCTGTGTTTTCTGTGGGTGTGTGTATGTCTTTGTGTGTTTTCTGAGGCTGTCTCTGTCGGTGTTTCCTTGGGTGTATGTGCAAGTTTGTGTTTGAGTTTGTGTGTGTGTGTGTCCATTGTCTGTTCCTTTTTTTGATATTTTGACCTTACTACGGATTATTCACATCTTTCTACAGACGTTGAAAATAATGAGACCTTTTTGGAAGTCACCAATCCACCATTTAACCTTTAAATTATTGTTTAGGCAGTTCAGGGCCCTTCCTTTCAGCCACTGCAGCTGTTGTCATCATTTAGTTCGCATCTTCCTTGACAAAAAGATAATCAGAACTCCATATTTTGTTTTGTAAATCTCCTTTTTTGAAAAAACTGTAGTCTACCTCATTACTTGTCAAGTCAATGTAAACAAGTGCTGAGTGTCTGTTTGGGTGTCTGTGTCTGAGTGTGTTTGTGTGTTTCTTTGCGTGTCTGCTAGAGTGTCTATATGTGAATCCTTATGTGTGAGTGTGTGTTTCAGTGAATCAGTGTGTCTGTGTGTTTCTGTGTTTGTGTGTTACTACCTACTTTACAACATTTGCAAGTTTGACTACACTTAAGAATAAAGTGCATATACGTTTTAGTCACTTGGTAAAAAATTGCACATGTTAAAGGGGGGGCCCTGATAATGGTTAAGTCAGGGGCCCCAAAATTTCTAGTGGCGGCCCTGTGTGTGTCACTTGCAATTACCAACCAAGGCCTTTGTCCATTTATTGAGCTAGCCTCTGGGTGTGCTTATTTTGTTAATTCTATTGTCTATTAACCTATTGCCTGTTTTTCTGATTATCCACTTGCCTGATGGTTTTTGTACTTCTTCTGCCATATCCAGATTTTGCCTATTGCCTACTGATTCTGCGTTTATCCTGCCAGCTCTGGATTTTTACCTTTGCCTGTCTGACTACACCTTTGTATACCATTTTGCCCTTTTCCTGGGTCTAATTCTGGACTACTATGTTACTAGCCTGTCAGTTTTACTCCATTACTTAAGTGTCTCTCCACCTGATGCCGACTAGTGGCCAGGATTCAGGGAGAGTACCTCTAGTCGTGGGTAGCCTGACAATTACTGGTCCGGAGCTTACTTTAAGTATGTGTTTAACAATTTTTGCAATATTGTTATAGGCAAACAATAGTGCAATAAGGAAATGCATGAAAGCATTGTTTTTTTGCAACATTATGTCCATTGTAAACTGTAACTAGTAAACAGAGTTATTTCAGTTAATGTGCATGGATGTGTTAACTTGAAGAAAACTGTAGAATTGAGCTTAAAGCTAGCAGGTCCTAAACCTGATTAGCATCTTGGGTGGTGCTAACTGAAAACAAGTTTTTTGCCACGCAAGTAGCAAACATATTTCCTCCGAAAATATAGTTCATGATTATACTTCTGCTTAGCAGGGCCAAAAATAATATTTCTGCTACACTGTCAATATTTGAACTCATGTTGAGGGCACAGTAATGGAGAACACAGGAGAAAGATATATGTCATAGAGGTAGGAAAATATTAGTGAGGTATTCAGAGCTGCAGGGGGTTAATGTGTGAAATCTGAGAGAGAGGAAAGATGTGTATGAATGTATGTGTGTGTGCATGCATATGTATATATGTGTGTGTGTGTGTGTGTACAATCACATATATCTATGTGTGCGAATGTTTGTGCATGTGTATGTGTGCATGCGTGTGCATATGAATGTGCGTGCATGAATGTGTGTGCACGTGTGTGCTTATTATTTTGAAATTGGTGCTATTTTTTTATAAATAACTATGTGGATTTCTTTATTCTTTACTGCTGTAAAAAGCCACCAATAACCTGCTTAATGCTGTTAAATGTTTTAAACTCCTTTTAGGAAGACAACAGTTAAAACATTTTAGCAATATAACATTAGAACTTTATGTTCTGACTAACCATCCTTGTCACATGTGTTTAGCCTCTGATAAACGATAAGACACAGAAAAAACTTGCACAATCATTGCACTCTCATGCCTTCCCCACAACGGCATACAAGGAAGGACGTCAGCCTGTTAGTGAACCCTGCTGCAGACGCTTATTAGCAGATCCATTCATATACCTTTGCCGGATAGTATGGTAGTGAATGATACTAGGTTGTCCTATAGCAAGTCTATATTTACAGGAGCAGCCTTATTTTTTATTATAGAATATGCTTTTTAACAGACAGGAAGTTTCATGCCGTATTTCAGTCTGATCCTGCCAAAAAGCACAGCCCAGCCACAGATTTCAAACAAAATTCATACCCTCAACAAAAATAACTTAAAAACTTTCCTCAATAATAATAATTATTATTATCCCTAAACTAAACTGCCCCTAAACCTGTATGTAAGCACAGTCCCTTACTAATGCTAACCTAACACTGAACACTTTCACAGACCACAATAGTCTTTAACACTTTCCAAACACTGTCCCTGTGACACTGCCCTGGTATCCCTCATGCTAACCCTAAAATAAATAATGTTGCACTCTCAGGTGTGGAAAAGTGAAATAACCTTTATTAAGTACACAGCAACGTTTCGGGGCACCTGCCCCTTTGTCAAACTAAAAACATAGTGCACATACAGACAATATATAGCAATACCAATAAAACAAGGGCCAATGAGAACACACATCATGGGCGGGGTTATAGAAATCACATGTGAACCAAGAAAAACAACATATTAACCCTATATTTGCCCTTTTGGAGTGTCCCAGAGGACCAAGATTAAAAAACAATCAGAAAAGGAAGCAAAATAGCACAGCCACTATACAAATAACACAATCTAGTATGGGAATATAATAAACTATTTAAATTAATTTAAATTTACATACAAATCTGTGAAAACCTATAGTATATACATAGAAAGTCTACAGGATTGGGTTAAGATCAAACTCCCTATTTATACCTTTGGGATATAAAGTATGCAATTTCCATATCCATTTAGCCTCTTTGTAAAGAAGCCCCCCCCCCCACCCCCCTAGGCTTCCTCTTAGCTTGATATAACACCATAAAGCGCAATTGGCTCACCTGGTGACCCATTTGTAAAAAATGGGGCAGTACTGGAAGATCTTTGCCATTTATACAATTTACATCCAAACAAGACAATAGCCAAATTAAATTTCTGGATACCCTGGTGGTATTTGTATAGTGGCTGTGCTATTTTGATTCCTTTCAAATTGTTTTTAATCTTGGTCTTCTGGGACACTCCAAAAGGGGAAATATAGGGTTAATATGTTGTTTTTCTTGGTTCACATATGATTTCTCTAACCCCCGCCCATGATGTGTGTTCTCATTGCCCCTTGTTTATTGGTATTGCTATATATTGTCTGTATGTGCACTATGTTTTTAGCTTGACAAAGGCGCAGGTGCACCAAAACTGTGCTGTCTACCTAATAAAGGTTATTTCTCTTGCAAGGTGTATCCAGTCCACGGATTCATCCTTTACTTGTGGGATATTCTCATTCCCTACAGGAAGTGGCAAAGAGAGCACACAGCAAAGCTGTCCATATAGCTCCCCCCTTAGCTCCACCCCCCAGTCATTCTCTTTGCCGGCTCTAAGCACTAGGGTCTCTCTACGGGAGGGTAAAGTGAATGTGGGTAGTTCATTAACCGGTTGTTGGCTTTAGGCTGCTCCAGTTTGGGCATTAAAGGGTTAATCGTTCTGAAACTTGGGTAAATACTGTGAAAATTTCAAAAAGATTGGTGCATTTTTCACTGTTTTGTAAAATTGTGTGCTCTTTTTATTTCTTAAAGGCACAGTAACGTTTTTTAAAATTGTATTTTTTATTTGATTAAAGTGTTTTCCAAGCTTGCTTGTGTATACTACTAGTCTGTTAAACATGTCTGACACTAAGGAAAATCCTTGTTCAATGTGTTTAGAAGCCATGGTGGAACCCCCTCTCAGAATGTGTCCCAATTGCACTAATACGTCTATACACTTTAAAGATCATATTGTTGCACTTAAAAGTGTGGCCCTAGATGATTGTCTGACTGAGGAGAATGAGGATAGTCTGTCTACCTCTCCCCATGTGTCACAACCAGTTACGCCCGCTCAAGCGATGCCTAGTACCTCTAGTGCGTCTGCCCCTATTACTTTACAACAACTAGCGACAGTCATGGATAATTCCCTTGCGGCCTTTCTATCCAAACTGCCAGTTTTTCCTACAAAGCGCGACAGCTCTGTTTTAAGAACAGATGATGAGCAGTCTGAAGCTTTGGTAGCCTTATCTGATGTACCCTCATAACACTCCGATGTGGGGGTGAAGGATTTGATGTCTGAGGGAGAAATTTCCGACTCAGGAAAGATTGCTCGTAAGGCAGAGTCAGATTCATTGGCATTTAAATTTAAACTGGAACACCTCCGCGTATTACTCAGGGAGGTATTAGCCACTCTGGATGATTGTGACCCTATGGTGGTCCCAGAGAAATTGTGTAAAATGGACAAGTACTTAGAGATCCCTGTATACACTGATGCGTTTCCGATCCCCAAAAGGGTTGCAGATATTGTTACTAGGGTGTGGGATAGACCAGGTGTCCCTTTTGTTCCCCCCCCCCCCCCTATTTTTAAGAAAATGTTCCCCATAACTGACCCCAGGCGGGACTCGTGGCAGACGGTCCCTAAGGTAGAGGGGGCTGTTTCTTCACTTGCTAAGCGCACAACTATACCAATTGAAGACAGTTGTGCTTTCAAAGATCCTATGGATAAAAAGTTAGAAGGTTTACTTAAGAAAATTTTGGTTCAACAAGGTTTCCTTCTCCAACCTATTGCCTGCATTATTCCGGTAACTACTGCAGCGGCTTTCTGGTTTGAGGCGCTGGAGGAATCGCTCCAGACGGAGACCTCATATGACGAGATTATGGATAGAATTAAGGCTCTAAAACTGGCTAATTCTTTTATCACAGATGCTGCTTTTCAATTAGCTAAGTTAGCGGCAAAAATTCAGATTTCGCCATTATGGCGCACAGAGCACTTTGGCTCAAGTCATGGTCGGCCGATGTGTCGTCAAAATCCAAATTATTAAATATCCCTTTCAAGGGAAAGACCCTTTTCGGGCCAGAATTGAAAGAGATTATTTCTGATATCACAGGGGGAAAGGGCCATGCTCTCCCCCAGAACAAGCCCTTTAAGGCTAGAAACAAAGTTAACTTTCGTTCCTTTCGTAACTTCAGGGGTGGTCCCGCTTGAGCCTCTACAGCGGCAAAGCAAGAGGGTAATGCTTCACAGCCCAAGGCAACCTGGAAGCCTTACCAGGGCTGGAACAAGGGTAAACAGGCTAAAAAGCCTGCAGCTGCTACCAAGACAGCATGAAGGGGTAGCCCCCGATCCGGGACCGGATCTAGTAGGGGGCAGACTCTCTCTCTTCGCTCAGGCCTGGGCAAGAGATGTTCACGATCCCTGGGCATTAGAGATTGTTACCTAGGGATATCTTCTAGAATTCAAGGACTCTCCTCCAAGGGGAAGGTTCCACATTTCTCGTCTGTCTACAGACCAGACAAAGAAAAAGGCGTTTTTACGCTGTGTAGAAGATCTACTTACAATGCGAGTGATCCACCCAGTTCCAATTGCAGAACAAGGGCTGGGGTTTTACTCAAACCTGTTTGTGGTTCCCAAAAAAGAAGGAACTTTCAGACCAATCCTGGATCTCAAAATTCTAAATAAATTCCTCAGAGTTCCATCGTTCAAGATGGAGACCATTCGGACAATCTTACCAATGAGCCAGGAGGGTCAATATATGACTACCGTGGTATGCGTACCTGCATATTCCTATCCACAAAGATCATCA
This sequence comes from Bombina bombina, assembly GCF_027579735.1. Taxonomy (NCBI): domain Eukaryota; kingdom Metazoa; phylum Chordata; class Amphibia; order Anura; family Bombinatoridae; genus Bombina; species Bombina bombina. Next base: position 489,163,982 of record NC_069504.1, read on the forward strand.
CCAGTTTCTCAGGTTTGCCTTTCTGGACAAGCATTATCAGTTTGTGGCTCTTCATTTCAGGGTTGGCCACTGCTCCCAGAATTTTCACAAAGGTGCTAGGGTCCCTCCTGGCGGTGCTAAGACCGCGGGGCATAGCAGTGGCGCCTTATTTAGACGACATCTTAATTCAAGAGTCGACTTTCCAAAGAACCAAGTCTCACACAGAGATCGTATTGGCCTTTCTAAGGTCTCACGGGTGGAAAGTGAACGAAGAAAAGAGTTCTCTCTCCCCTCTTACAAGAGTTCCATTCCTAGGAACCCTGATAGACTCGGTAGAAATAAAAATATTTCTGACGGAGGTCAGAAAGTTAAAACTGTTAACTACTTGCCGAGCTCTTCATTCCATTCCTCGGCCATCTGTAGCTCAGTGCATGGAGACAATCGGACTAATGGTAGCAGCAATGGACATAGTCCCTTTTGCTCGGATCCATCTCAGACCACTACAACTATGCATGCTCAAACAGTGGAATGGGGATTATGCAGATTTGTCTCCTCAAATTCAGCTGAACCAGGAGACCAGAGATTCTCTTCTCTGGTGGTTGTCTCAGGACCACCTGTCTCAGGGAATATGTTTCCGCAGACCAGAGTGGATCATTGTAACGACCGATGCCAGTTTGTTAGGCTGGGGGGCGGTCTGGGACTCCCTGAAAGCTCAGGGCTTATGGTCTCGGGAAGAAACTCTTCTCCCGATAAACATTCTGAAACTGAGGGCAATATTCAACGCTCTTCAGGCATGGCCTCAACTAGCGGCGGCCAAATTTATCAGATTTCAGTCAGACAACATCACGACTGTAGCTTACGTCAATCATCAGGGGGGAACAAAGAGTTCCCTAGCAATGACGGAGGTAACCAAAATAATCAGGTGGGCGGAGGATCACTCCTGCCATCTCTCAGCAATTCACATCCCAGGAGTAGACAACTGGGAGGCGGATTTTCTAAGTCGTCAGACTTTTCACCCGGGGGAGTGGGAACTCCACCCGGAGGTATTTGCCCAGCTGACTCAGCTATGGGGCACTCCAGAGTTAGATCTGATGGCGTCCCGTCAGAACGCCAAACTTTCTCTCTACGGGTCCAGGTCCCGGGACCCCAAGGCGGTATTGATAGATGCTCTAGCAGCGCCTTGGTCCTTCAATCTGGCTTATGTTTTTCCACCGTTTCCTCTCCTCCCTCGTCTGGTCACCAGAATCAAGCAGGAGAAGGCTTCGGTGATTCTGATAGCACCTGCGTGGCCACACAGGACTTGGTATGCAGACCTAGTGGACATGTCATCTGTCCCAACATGGACACTGCCAATGAGGCAGGATCTTCTAATACAGGGTCCGTTCAAGCATCCAAATCTAGTTTCTCTACGTCTGACTGCTTGGAGATTGAACGCTTAATTCTATCAAAGCGTGGTTTCTCTGAGTCAGTTATAGATACTCTGATTCAGGCTAGAAAGCCTGTCACCAGGAAAATCTACCATAAGATATGGCGTAAATATCTTTGTTGGTGTGAATCCAAGGGTTACTCATGGAGTAAAATTAGGATTCCCAGGATATTGTCTTTTCTCCAAGAAGGATTGGAGAAAGGATTGTCAGCTAGTTCCTTAAAAGGACAAATATCTGCTCTGTCTATTCTTCTACACAGGCGTCTGGCAGAGGTACCAGACGTTCAAGCGTTTGCTCAGGCTTTAGTCAGAATCAAGCCTGTATATAAACCTGTGGCTCCGCCATGGAGTCTAAATTTAGTTCTTTCAGTTCTTCAAGGAGTTCCGTTTGAACCTTTACATTCCATAGATATTAAGTTGTTATCTTGGAAAGTTTTGTTTTTAGTAGCTATCTCTTCTGCTCAAAGAGTTTCAGAATTATTTGCCTTACAGTGTGATTCACTTTACCTGGTGTTCCACGCAGACAAGGTAGTTTTGCGTACCAAGCCTGGTTTTTCTTCCTAAAGTTGTTTCTAACAAGAATATTAACCAGGAAATAGTTGTTCCTTCTCTGTGTCCTAATCCATCTTCAAAGAAGGAACGTCTACTACACAATCTTGATGTAGTTCATGCTTTAAAGTTCTATTTACAAGCAACTAAGGATTTCAGACAAACATCTTCCTTGTTTGTTATCTATTCTGGTAAGAGGAGAGGTCAGAAGGCGACTGCTACCTCTCTTTCTTTTTGGCTGAAAAGCATCATCCGTCTGGCCTATGAGACTGCTGGCCAGCAGCCTCCTGAACGTATTACTGCTCATTCTACCAGAGCAGTGGCTTCCACATGGGCTTTCAAAAATGAGGATTCTGTTGAACAGATTTGTAAGGCAGCGACTTGGTCTTCACTGCATACTTTTGCCAAATTTTACAAATTTGATACTTTTGCTTCTTCGGAGGCTATCTTTGGGAGAAAGGTTTTGCAAGCAGTGGTGCCTTCCGTTTAAGGTACCTGTCTTGTTCCCTCCCTTCATCCGTGTCCTAAAGCTTTGGTATTGGTATCCCACAAGTAAAGGATGAATCCCGCCCTGGCATTTACGTCAGGTAAAAAAATTTTGTTTAAACTACAGTCACCACTGCACCCTATGGTTTCTTCTTTTTCTTCCTAACCTTTGGTCGAATGACTGGGGGGTGGAGCTAAGGGGGGAGCTATATGAACAGCTTTGCTGTGTGCTCTCTTTGCCACTTCCTGTAGGGAATGAGAATATCCCACAAGTAAAGGATGAATCCGTGGACTGGATACACCGCAAGAGAAAGTAATTTATCAGGTAAGCATAAATTCTGTTTTCACTTTCCACACATGAGAGTGCAACATTTGTTTGGACACTTGATAATTTGGAGCAAGGGGTTTTTGCTCTGATTGTGTTGCACCCACCTTGAAACCTGTTGGACATTTATGTTTAAATGTGTGCTGGTCCTACAACTTTGTTTTACTCTATCTGGATACCCCAGGAGGACTGCAGCACCCATTTGTGCACCATAGTGTGTTTATTGATCATTGAATGTGGAAGTTAATTGTGTTGTACTTTTTGCACATGATGGCGAATGAAATAGGTTTATTTTCATAATCTGAAGAGGATGCAGCCGCATAGCTATGCTCACTTTGGGCTCTAGAGAATTCCTGACAGCCCCTGATAAAGACTTTCAACACAGGGAATTGGTAAAGGCTATGCAGAGACAGGTTAATTTACAGCTTCACTCCTCCAACATGGCTGAATATCACAGGATGAGGAGAATCCCTAAAGGCATGCACTCTACACTACAACCTACCTTCTTTGCAGACAATCCTGAATTCTGTACTAAATATCAGCAAATACTGAACAAAAGCTCAATGGACATTATCATACTCAATATTGAATTTTCCAATTTGGAGCTACAGTCGCTGAAAACACAGATACCTGAACAAGAGAACAAACTAAAAGAACTTGTGAATGAGGATGAACTACAAGGTATGCTTAAAGAGGTACAAGAAAGTGTAAGCACATTTAAGAAAGATGTGGAAGAGTGCAAACGCCGCAAATTCAAAAGGGATGAACAAGATTATGAACAAGGCAAGGTGTAGCGGTAGGGGAGATACCGGAGACGTAAACCTGGATATGCTAACTTCAGCAAGTATCAGACTCAGATTCCAGCTCCTCCAATAGCTCTGATGGGACAGTGATGTCCGCCGGAGGCCCCGCCCCTTTTTAAACGTCAGACCAGATGGCGCAGAGAGAAGGAGGAGGAAGACACACAGAGGGTACGGCAGGAAGAGGAAAAATGAACACTCGCCAACAACAGAAGTGGAGGAGGTAAATGTTAATAACCTGTCCTCCAAAACTTTGAGTGATGTTGAAATAAATGTGCTTAACAAGGGACTATCGTTTTGCCCTACGGAACTGCCTGATACATTTGACTTGAATGTCAATTTAACTAGTTTTTTCAGGTTATTAAGATTGAAAGCCTTTTTCAGCAATATCCCTAAAATACAGACCCCAGACCCTGTTGTGTCACAAGATATTAAGACTGGTATTAATGACACACTGGACATTGCTGCCTTTGGTTTATGCAACAAGAATAACTTCTCTCCCCTTGCACTAACTTTGGGGTTGAAGCATTTATAAATGTTGTTGAAAGACAATACAAGGCTCTTATCAATAAAAATAACCGCAATACGTTTGGGTACAGTACATCTAATTTAACTGCAGAAGAAAAATGTGTGTTAAAAAATCTATAAATGAATACTACTATTACAATTAAGACTGCTGATAAGGGTGGGGCGGTTGTTGTAATGGATACAAGTATGTACATAGCCAAAGCCCTAAGCCAACTACAGAATCTATCAGTCTATACTAAATTACCTGGTGACCCTACCCTTAAGATCCAAGCCCAATTTAAATCCATGCTAGACAATGCTTTTCAAAATCAAATTATTAGCAAAAAATTGCATGATTTTCTTCTCATTAAGCATCCTATTGTACCTGCTTTTTATTTAACCCCCAAGATCCATAACGATCCAGTTAACTCACCAGAGCGCCCCCATTGTGACTGTAATTGGTTCCATTATGAGCAATGCTACTAAATTTATGGACCGAGTATTGGCCCCCCTAGTTCAAAAGGGTAAATCATATATTATAGAAGTATTTTCTATAAGAAAAAACTAAGGGGACGCGCTGTAGTGTTGATAGAAATTGTGTTGATGTGAATGAAATTCCTCTGGTATCGTGTGAGTTGAACCGTGACAGATAAGTATGTGAAAGTAGAGGTGTATATGTGTATATGATTGAGTGAAATCTTGTTAATCAAAGGAGAATGTGTGACTTGTTACAAACCGTAAGACTTGAAACAATTGTGATACATAAACAAAAAAATCATGAAACAATTGTGATACCTAAACAAAAAAATCAATTGGAATATTGCAAAGAACTAAAGACTTGCAACAAAATATGTGAACAGTTGAATTTGATTAAACTCAAAAAACTGAAAAGTCCAATATGTGATAAGTGTTCAGAGATAAAAAGTCCAAATTCAATGTAAAGGATATATAAAGAACAAAAGTTCAAAGGATCAAAACAAATGGCTTGCTCCGCTTGAATCCAAGGTGTGATGAATCAGGAAATCTAGGAGGATAGAAAAACAAGGGGCGCCAACATAGTGTGAATCAGTTTGGAAAACTGGAAAACAGTAGTTATAATAAAATCTACTCACAAGTGGAGTGGCACCTAGAACCAACTGGGTGCATACAGGCAGGCTGACATTCAGGACCAGCAGTCAGTACGCTGGGGGTCTCACCCGGGAGACCTGTGGGTAGGTCAGATGAGGTAGATGGAGTCGGCTGTGTATCGTCTGGTGAGCCGGATCACCACTGTGGAAGTCCAAAGGGCTGTGTTGTTTATCCCAAAAGGGTAGCTGCTCACACGATCAGCCTTGTTTCCAAACGAGTTTCCAATGTCAGTGTATGGAACAAAGGGATAAAAACCAAACTGGGTATAACCACTGCAAACTGTGGTAATATTAAAAAGGCACAGAAAACCGGGTCTGTCTAAAAACAAGTATTTAATTGCTACGCGTTTCTCAGTCCGTAAAGGACCGTTTCCTCAGGCATATACAAAGGTGTTCAACAGGCTACCATTTATACCTGACAGTGACCCGGAATCAAAATGTGGAGGTCATCTCCAAAGAATTGACAATAAAATGTTAAAAAACAAAAATACAATAAAAAATGGAACATGTATCAAAATTGTGTTTGAGCAGCAATCAGATAATATATTCATATCATGAAAAAACAAAAAACAAAAAGAACAAACATAAAAACAGCATGTATTTGCATTGATGAATAACACCTGTGATAGTGTTTCTGAAATAGGATAGGATACATACACAGGTTTTTTTTTTTTTTTTTGGTTTTTAAAAAAAAAAAAAAAAGCTAAACCTGTGTATGTATCCTATCCTATAGATAAACATGTTGTCACCTCAAAAGACTATTGGGTTATATGAAAATAAGATCCCAATGGTGACTATTGTTTAGTGTGCAAAACAAATCTGTATATAATCAATAAAGAATATATATAAACTAGAAAAAATATATATATATGTTTTCCTCTGGGTTGGGCTCGAACCCTTGACCTTGTGTATGCTAGGCTTTTACTGATCTAAAAGAGCTATTCAGATATGACAAAAAATGAGATTGATATCACTCATAATATACCAAACAATAGTAGATAATATGGATGTATTAGAAATATGAGTTTGCAGAAAACATTGTTCTTGTAAAGAGCCCTCATATCTTATATTCTAGAAACAAAAATAAGATGGTTATGGTCGATAGATTCTAGATAGAACAAGAAAAATGGTCTTTTATGTATCTAGATAATGATTTAAGGAACGCTATATCAAACTAGCGGTCCCAAATATAAATTAAATGTCTATGTAAATGTTGAAGGTTCTGGATGAAGATTAAATGAAAGAATATAGCAATCCTTGTTTGGAGAGATATAAATACGCTATATGCTAGCTGTTGTAATACTGGTAAAAAAGTGATGTAAAAATGGTAAAAAATGGTTCATGGAAAAAACCTATTGAGAAATATTAGAAAATTGTATATATTAAAAAAACTAATGATATACTGCTAAAAAGTGTGTATATATAAAAAGAACCTTCGTTTAAAGCATATATTTTTACTAAATGCTAGCTGTGAAGGTTCTAGTGATACTGCTCATGATATTCTTTTTCTAAATTCATATTGATAATAAATTGTTTTAAATATTTTGGGTGGGATACGAACCCATGTCTATATATGTAAGGACCCTATGTTTAGTCCGATGAGCTATCTGGAAATAGCAAAGTATTTAGGAATCTTAGTGTGGTTGACTCTAAACTAATCGATATAACATTAAAAATGCTGTACACTAATAGGAGTGATTCAACTCATTGATTCTTAGTGTTTGTATGTATCTCTGGTGGTGATGTCTTGATTAATAAATGTATTAGAAAATGTTGTAGAGAATCTATTGATGTAAACTGGATATGTATATGAGATCTAAATATGATGTATGTATCTGAGAAAATGTCGTAATAATGAATGTATGAAAAATATCGTTGGAAATCTGTTGTTGTAAACTGAATGTAGTATGTAATGTGATCTCTGCAAAGGACGGACTTATATGAAAGCAGCCAAATCAACATTGGCATTCAAACCCAGTGGATACAAAGTTTTGAGTTTATGTATCCAGTAAGTTTCTAATTGTCAGAGTTTAATTAGACGATCATAATCAGTGGATGGAGGTACATGGTCTATCAGAATTATTTTAAAGATATCTGCTCTACCATCATGTATTGTTTCACAGTGATTTGGAACACTGTGATTAATCTTACTTTTTTTACAGTTTTTACAATTCCGATAGTGTTCACCCCAACGGGTGCGTACGTTCCTAATGGTACGCCCAATGTATTGGACCCCACAAACACAATTTAAAAGATATATAATATACTTAGATTCGCAATTGAGGCGATGTGATATCTGATAAGACAAACCAGTAGTGTTAGATTTAAATGTTTTTTGAGAACATATAAATTTACACATATTACATCCTCTTTTGCCACATTTATATGAACCATATAATCTCAAAAAACTCTGTGTTTTTTTCAAATTACTTATAGATGATTGGCTGTGTTTTACCCTTTTGCTAGGTGCTAGTTTGTTCCTAAGGGTTGGTGCCCGTCTGTAAACAATTTTAGGTCTCTCCTTAACTATATTTTTTAAAAAAGGATCCTTTTGAATAATGTTCCAATGTTTGTTAAGTATATTGCAAATTTTTTTATGATTGCTGTTGTATTGTGTTATAAAGAGAGGTTCACTATTGGCATCCCTATTAATTGTTTTGTTTGAATTGGTTGTGTTATTTTCAAACTTTTCAAAAAAGAGATCTCTATCCGAGTCTCGTGCTTTTTTTAAACATCGATCAAGTAAATCAGCTGGGTAACCTTTGTCCAAAAAACGTTGATACAAAATCATGCTTTGTGAGTCAAAGGTATCTAACTCTGAACAATTCCGACGAATTCTTTGGAATTGACTAAAAGGGATATTTCTTTTCCACCCAATGTGGTGGTTACTGGAATAATCAAGGTAACTGTTGCTATCCACCTTTTTGAAAAAGGTTTTGGAGACAACATTCCCTGTACTACCCCAGCTCAACAATAAATCCAAGTATTCTATTGAGGAATTTTGGATATTAGCTGTGAAAGTAAGACCCATATGGTTGTTATTTAAATGTTCTACTATTGAATTGGCTAGAGCAATATCCCCTTTTAAAATAAAAATGAGATCGTCAATGTAACGGCCATAGAATACCAGGTTCGCCCAAAAGTTTGCAGAGTAAATGTATTGATCTTCAAAAATTCCCATAAAGAGATTGGCAAAACTTGGGGCGAACCTGGTACCCATGGCCGTACCCTTGACTTGCAGAAAAAATTTGTCCTGAAAGATAAAATAATTATGTTTGAGTATATACTCTATCCCTTCCAAAATGAATTCCTTTTGAAGATCTGGCATGTATAGATCTTTCTCTAGGAAAACTGAAATCGCATTGATTCCCATGTTGTGACAAATATTGGAATAGAGGGAACCAACATCACAAGTGATCCATATTAGGTTATTGTTATTGCAAACATTTCTGAGTTGGTATAAAAGGTGAGTACTGTCTTTGATATAAGAAGGTAAATTGACCACGTATTTTTGTAAAAATTGGTCTATATAAAAAGATAGGTTATAGGTGAGATTGCCTATACCTGCTATAATAGGGCGCCCAGGTGGATTAGCTTGGTTTTTATGTATTTTGGGCAGGTGATAATAGTGTGCTACACTAGGATTGGTTACTTTTAGAAATTCTTTTTCTTCTTTGTTCAAAATGCCTGTTGCAATTCCTTTCTGTATCAGATCATTATATCCCTTTATAAAGGTATTAGTGGGATTGAACATGATTTCTCTGTAATAGTTTGTATCTGTTAAAATGTTATTTGCCTCTTTTAAATAGTCACCAATGTCTTGTAAGACAATACCACCGCCCTTGTCGGCATCCCTGATTATCAAATTTCTGTTATTGGCCAAAGTATGTAAAGCTATTTGTTCACTTTTATGAAAATAATATTGTTTCTTTTGATTTTTGGATAATTTCTCTAGATCTTCAATGACTGATCTTTGAAATAGTTCAATATAATGATTAGTTGATAGTGATGGTATAAATTGGGATTTAACCTTTATGTCTGTGTGGATGTAATCTTCAAACAGATGAGTAGTTAGGCCCTCTGTTTCTGAATATATCACTTGCATATTTCTGTTGGGGTTCATACTGTTCACTAAAATAGGCTGTGTATTATCCGTGTGTGTATGTTTTTGTTGTTTGAGTTTTTTCTGTGCAAAAAATTTTTGCAAAGATAATTTTCTTGTAAATTTGTTGACATCAACAAACAGATGATATAAGTTGTGGGGATTGGGTGGACAATAGGAGAGACCCTTGTGAAGGACTCTTTTTTCATTGGTGGTTAAAGTATGTGATGACAAATTAAATATACCATGTTCTAATTTGGAAAGTTTCTCTTTTTGGGCTGAAAGACCCCTTCCTCTTGCACCTCTTGGTCTAAAGGGAATGGTCTTTTTCTTTGATTTTCTAAATTGGTGTGCGGAAAAAATAATCTGTTTTGGTTGTGGCCGTTCTCTAAAAAAGATGAAGAGTATTCATGTGAAGTGCTGGGCATATTTTCTCCATCAGAAATCGATGCTAAAATGCCAAATCTATTCTGATGTTCGAAAGAAATGTTTGATTTTGGTGTCTGGTCATGTGGTCTTTCTAAAAGTGTTCTATGATTCTGTTGTAAATACTCATCTTTTGAGCCCTGATTGAAGGTATTTTTGTGTGTGTTTGGATGTGAATAGGGCATAGGGCCTTGGTAAGGAGAGTTATAACGTGGTTTGTAGGTTTTATTCTTATTCCCATGGAATTGACTTTGATAGGTCCCATGGTGATGATATGATGTATGTTTGTTTGTGTTTGATTGGTGGATTCTTGGTCCATAATTGCTCTGATTTGCTGCGTGATTTGGTCTGTAATTGTCATGTTGATCATATCTATAATTTCCATTTGTATGATGTGTGTTACTCTGATTTCTAAAATGTTCTCTTTGATAACTTTTGTTTTGGACTGTAGTCCAGTTCTGACCTTCTGTTTTTCTAGGAACATAAGAGTTCTGATGTCCCCTACTGTTATCTTTAGGTGGAGGTATATACTTGTCTTTCTCTATTCTATTGAAAGTATATTTTTAGCAGTATATCATTAGTTTTTTTTAATATATACAATTTTCTAATATTTCTCAATAGGTTTTTTCCATGAACCATTTTTTACCATTTTTACATCACTTTTTTACCAGTATTACAACAGCTAGCATATAGCGTATTTATATCTCTCCAAACAAGGATTGCTATATTCTTTCATTTAATCTTCATCCAGCACCTTCAACATTTACATAGACATTTAATTTATATTTGGGACCGCTAGTTTGAGATAGCGTTCCTTAAATCATTATCTAGATACATAAAAGACCATTTTTCTTGTTCTATCTAGAATCTATCGACCATAACCATCTTATTTTTGTTTCTAGAATATAAGATATGAGGGCTCTTTACAAGAACAATGTTTTCTGCAAACTCATATTTCTAATACATCCATATTATCTACTATTGTTTGGTATATTATGAGTGATATCAATCTCATTTGTTGTCATATCTGAATAACTCTTTTAGATCAGTAAAAGCCTAGCATACACAAGGTCAAGGGTTCGAGCCCAACCCAGAGGAAAACATATATATATATTTTTTCTAGTTTATATATATTCTTTATTGATTATATACAGATTTGTTTTGCACACTAAACAATAGTCACCATTGGGATCTTATTTTCATATAACCCAATAGTCTTTTGAGGTGACAACATGTTTATCTATAGGATAGGATACATACACAGGTTTAGCTTTTTTTTTTTTTAGCTGTGTATGTATCCTATCCTATTTCAGAAACACTATCACAGGTGTTACTCATCAATGCAAATACATGCTGTTTTTATGTTTGTTCTTTTTGTTTTTTGTTTTTTCATGATATGAATATATTATCTGATTGCTGCTCAAACACAATTTTGATACATGTTCCATTTTTTATTGTATTTTTGTTTTTTAACATTTTATTGTCAATTCTTTGGAGATGACCTCCACATTTTGATTCCGGGTCACTGTCAGGTATAAATGGTAGCCTGTTGAACACCTTTGTATATGCCTGAGGAAACGGTCCTTTACGGACTGAGAAACGCGTAGCAATTAAATACTTGTTTTTAGACAGACCCGGTTTTCTGTGCCTTTTTAATATTACCACAGTTTGCAGTGGTTATACCCAGTTTGGTTTTTATCCCTTTGTTCCATACACTGACATTGGAAACTCGTTTGGAAACAAGGCTGATCGTGTGAGCAGCTACCCTTTTGGGATAAACAACACAGCCCTTTGGACTTCCACAGTGGCGATCCGGCTCACCAGACGATACACAGCCGACTCCATCTACCTCATCTGACCTACCCACAGGTCTCCCGGGTGAGACCCCCAGCGTACTGACTGCTGGTCCTGAATGTCAGCCTGCCTGTATGCACCCAGTTGGTTCTAGGTGCCACTCCACTTGTGAGTAGATTTTATTATAACTACTGTTTTCCAGTTTTCCAAACTGATTCACACTATGTTGGCGCCCCTTGTTTTTCTATCCTCCTAGATTTCCTGATTCATCACACCTTGGATTCAAGCGGAGCAAGCCATTTGTTTTGATCCTTTGAACTTTTGTTCTTTATATATCCTTTACATTGAATTTGGACTTTTTATCTCTGAACACTTATCACATATTGGACTTTTCAGTTTTTTGAGTTTAATCAAATTCAACTGTTCACATATTTTGTTGCAAGTCTTTAGTTCTTTGCAATATTCCAATTGATTTTTTGTTTAGGTATCACAATTGTTTCATGATTTTTTTGTTTATGTATCACAATTGTTTCAAGTCTTACGGTTTGTAACAAGTCACACATTCTCCTTTGATTAACAAGATTTCACTCAATCATATACACATATACACCTCTACTTTCTGTCACGGATCAACTCACACAATACCAGAGGAATTTCATTCACATCAACACAATTTCTATCAACACTACAGCACGTCCCCTTAGTTTTTTCTTATAGAAAATACTTCTATACTTTATTGCTTTTTGGTGTTTATTAGGGGACAGTTTCGCTCACCTTTTTTTTTTTTTTTTTTTTTTTTGAGAATAGCCACCATTTTTACATTCACACCATTTTTGTCTCAGGTTCACAAGTCACCTAGACACCTTTCTTTTTTACATTCATCTATTTATTTTATTCACATTGATTTTACATTCAGACTATCGAATAGACACTAAATTTCTAAAATGCAGTCTAAGGATGATAGAAACAAAAAAAACGGTCCAACTATATCCTACAAAGTAGTACTGTGACCATAGAAACATATTCTGATCCCAATATTCTTAAATCTATGAAAGATTTGTTCCATCTGCTTGAAGAGGAACTAATGAAAGAACACCGGCACTGGTGGGATCTTAAAACTCTAGAAAAATATTTAGAAATCAAACAGATTCCCAGAGGTTTGCGGATTTTAAAACATTGTTCTTTTAAAGAAGATAAGGACCTCCTAGAAAATTGGTACAAAGCCCTAGATGAATGCTCCTTTAGTCTAATTAAAATCTTAATAGATCATAGAAAAAAACTCACTGATGAGTGTAGTCACAACATAGAAAAAATTCAGAAAGACTTACAGGTACATGTCAATAATCCAGAATATTCAAATACTTTAAAAGAAATCAATGACCGCACTGATAAATACCAAGATGAGATTGTTTCAAACAAAAGCAAAAAACTACAAAGGGACCAATTAGATTATAACAATGATCAAGTATATACTTTCAATAGAATAGAGAAAGACAAGTATATACCTCCACCTAAAGATAACAGTAGGGGACATCAGAACTCTTATGTTCCTAGAAAAACAGAAGGTCAGAACTGGACTACAGTCCAAAACAAAAGTTATCAAAGAGAACATTTTAGAAATCAGAGTAACACACATCATACAAATGGAAATTATAGATATGATCAACATGACAATTACAGACCAAATCACGCAGCAAATCAGAGCAATTATGGACCAAGAATCCACCAATCAAACACAAACAAACATACATCATATCATCACCATGGGACCTATCAAAGTCAATTCCATGGGAATAAGAATAACACCTACAAACCACGTTATAACTCTCCTTACCAAGGCCCTATGCCCTATTCACATCCAAACACACACACAAATACCTTCAATCAGGGCTCAAAAGATGAGTATTTACAACAGAATCATAGAACACTTTTAGAAAGACCACATGACCAGACACCAAAATCAAACATTTCTTTCGAACATCAGAATAGATTTGGCATTTTAGCATTGATTTCTGATGGAGAAAATATGCCCAGCACTTCACATGAATACTCTTCATCTTTTTTAGAGAACGGCCACAACCAAAACAGATTATTTTTTCCGCACACCAATTTAGAAAATCAAAGAAAAAGACCATTCCCTTTAGACCAAGAGGTGCAAGAGGAAGGGGTCTTTCAGCCCAAAAAGAGAAACTTTCCAAATTAGAACATGGTATATTTAATTTGTCATCACATACTTTAACCACCAATGAAAAAAGAGTCCTTCACAAGGGTCTCTCCTATTGTCCACCCAATCCCCACAACTTATATCATCTGTTTGTTGATGTCAACAAATTTACAAGAAAATTATCTTTGCAAAAATTTTTTGCACAGAAAAAACTCAAACAACAAAAACATACACACACGGATAATACACAGCCTATTTTAGTGAACAGTATCAACCCCAACAGAAATATGCAAGTGATATATTCAGAAACAGAGGGCCTAACTACTCATCTGTTTGAAGATTACATCCACACAGACATAAAGGTTAAATCCCAATTTATACCATCACTATCAACTAATCATTATATTGAACTATTTCAAAGATCAGTCATTGAAGATCTAGAGAAATTATCCAAAAATCAAAAGAAACAATATTATTTTCATAAAAGTGAACAAATAGCTTTACATACTTTGGCCAATAACAGAAATTTGATAATCAGGGATGCCGACAAGGGCGGTGGTATTGTCTTACAAGACATTGGTGACTATTTAAAAGAGGCAAATAACATTTTAACAGATACAAACTGTGATGATAGCAGGATGTGATGTCACTAGCTGGTGGGCGGGGCTTAGGTCCGGTGTCTGTGTCGCAGTTAGTTTAGTACAATCAACCTGTCTGGATGTGTATTGCTATGCTCTGTAATAAAATAGAGTTGTACCATCATTGCTGTGTCCTGCATATGTCCTGCATCTCATGACATGGTGTCAGAAGTTCTGGACTACGCTTCTGTTTCTGATGATGACGATGTCAAAGTTTACCCCACCTGAGCCTTTTGACTTTTCTCAGCCTGCAGCTTGGCCCACATGGCGTCAGCGGTTTCAGCGCTTCAGGATTGCATCCAAACTGAACAAGGAGAGTGGTGAAGTACAAGTTAATTCTCTTTTATACTCTATGGGGAAAGATGTAGAGCCAGTGTTCAATGCTTTTACTTTCCAAGAAGGGGAAGAAGTTAACTTTGATATAGTTATGGATAAACTCAGTGCCCACTTTGTGCCCAAAAGAAATGTGATTCATGAGAGAGCTTGTTTTCACAAAGGTAATCAGCGTGTGGGAGAATCTGTGGAGTCATTTGTGCGCAGCCTGTATGAATTAGCTGAATTCTGTGAGTTTGGTGTTGCTAAAGAAGAGCAAATCAGAGACAGAATAGTTATTGGAATTGCAGATGCTGAAGTCTCCCTGAAGCTGCAGTTAGAGCCTGATTTAACATTAGACGGGGCTATTAGGATGGCCCGCCAGAGTGAACTGGTGAAAAAGCAAAGTGCTGATCTGAGGTCTGAGAGTATTGTGGATGAAGTGCAACAGTCTAGGAAAATTACTAGTGAAAGGCACAGTGTGAGCGGTAGATCTAAAGTACTGGAAAGGCCTAGAAGTGGATGGGCGCAACATGGCCGATGCACACGGTGCTACCGGGCTCATGATCAGAGTGCTATATGCCCGGCCAGAGATAAAAGATGCAGAAAATGTAACAGAATAGGCCATTTTGAAGTGGTGTGTAAAACTGAATACATTAAGGAGATGCAGGTGGACAGTGACCAGGAGGGTCAGGAAGTGTCTTTTGTGGGGTCTGTTGTGGAACGGACAAGCTCAGAGGAAGATTGGAAAGTTACCTTTACTGTAATGGGAGCCAATGTTGATTTTAAGATTGACACAGGAGCTGATATCACTGTAATGTCTTTTGCTGAATTTATGAAACTGCCTCGACAGCCCCAGCTGGCGAAGGTTACTACAAATGTTCATAGTCCTGGTGGCCGCATTGATTGTGTGGGGAAATTTCTTGCCAGCTGTGAGTACAAACAAAGGAAGTTCACCATGTGGGTGCATGTGATCCGAGGTCAGTGTGTTAACAGTTTATTGAGCAGAAAAGCAGCCTGTGACTTGGGCCTCGTGGCCAGAGTGAATGAGATCTCTGAAGATATGTTTGGCGAGTTGGGCCTACTGAGCTGCAAACCTGTCCGTATAGCACTTAAAAGTGACGCAGTCCCGTACAGTATTTCTACTCCTCGTAGAATTCCGTTCCCGCTCATGCCTCAAGTGGAGAAAGAGCTCATGCGCATGAAGTCTATGGGGGTTATTGAAGAGGTTGTTGAAGCAACTGATTGGTGTGCCCCCATTGTTCCAGTTGCAAAGAAAAACGGAAAGGTGCGCATCTGTGTGGACCTGAAAAGGTTGAATGAGGCAGTGAAGAGGGAGAGATTTGTGCTGCCGACACTGGAAGATATAGCCCCGAAGTTGGCTGGGGCGAAGTTCTTTTCCACATTAGACGCTTCTAGCGGCTTTTGGCAGATCCCCCTGGATCCAAAGTGCCGCAAACTGACTACCTTTATCACTCCGGTAGGTCGGTTCTGTTTCTGCAGACTTCCCTTTGGGATATCCTCCGCTCCTGAGATCTTTCAGAGGGAAATGAGTTCTCTCCTGAGTGGCCACGTGGGCACAGCAGTCGTCATGGACGACATTCTAGTGTATGGGTCTACAGTGGAGGAGCATGATCAGCGTTTGAGTTGTGTGCTGCAGGCTATCAAAGAGTCTGGGCTGAAGCTGAATAAAGAAAAATGTCATTTTAGGAAAACTGAATTATGCTACTTTGGGCATATCATCAACGGGGATGGCATCAAGCCGGACCCCGAGAAAATTCGGGCTATCAAACAGATGAAAAGCCCTTCTGATGTACATGAGCTGAGACAGATATTGGGCCTTGTAAATTACGTGGGCAAGTTTCTTCCAGATTTATCTACAGTTTTGCACCCTATCACAGAGCTGCTTAAGAAAGATGTTGCCTGGGTTTGGGGACCCTCACAAGAAAAAGCGTTCCTGCATGCTAAGTCCCTGCTGGGGTCTGCCCCAGTGCTGGGGTTCTACGACCCTTCAAAAAAGACTGTGGTTAGTGCTGATGCAAGCAGTTATGGGTTGGGGGCTGCACTTCTGCAGCTGAATGACAACAAACTACAGCCCATCGCCTACTGTTCCCGCACACTGACGGCTGCGGAGTCAAAATACGCTCAAATTGAGAAAGAGTGCCTGGCTGCAGTTTGGGCCTGTGAGCGCTTTCAGCGTTATCTAGTGGGTTTGGAGAAATTTAGTCTGGAAACTGACCACAAACCGCTAGTCCCTCTTATCAATTCTTATGACATCGACAAAACACCCTTGAGATGCCAGAGACTTTTAATGAGACTACTCAGGTTCAATGTTCAGGCAGTGCATGTGCCGGGGAAGCAGCTGGTTGTGGCAGATACACTGTCCAGGCTCCCGCTGGCTGCTGCTGAAGAATCCTCCACAGAGTCGGATGTAAAAGTGTATGTT
This sequence comes from Bombina bombina, assembly GCF_027579735.1. Taxonomy (NCBI): domain Eukaryota; kingdom Metazoa; phylum Chordata; class Amphibia; order Anura; family Bombinatoridae; genus Bombina; species Bombina bombina. The sequence goes on from NC_069504.1 coordinate 489,181,063, forward strand.
GATTCAGTTCTGGCCTCTAAGTCCATTTCTTCAAAGGAAACTGGAAGAGATAAAGAAAGAGACATATTTGGACACAGATCTGCAAGAAGTTATAAGGTACATAAGAGATGGCTGGCCCGAGAGCCGGGCAGCCTGGATGTCTTTAAATGCTTACCAGCCAGAGAGGTCACAGCTCACGGAGCTGGAGGGGTTGGTACTGTTCCAAGACCGTATTGTAATTCCTGTCAGCATGAGGAAGGAGATGTTAAACAGGATTCACGATGGCCACTTAGGCATTACAAAGTGCAGAGAAAGAGCAGCTACAGCTGTGTGGTGGCCTGGGATCAGCTCCGACATTGCAAATCACGTGTCTAAATGTGCCTTTTGCCGGGAACGCCGGCCTACTCAGAGAAGGGAGCCCTTAATGTCTACTCCGCTGCCTGCGGGGCCGTGGCAGAAAATAGCTGCTGATTTGTGCGAACTGCACGGGAAAAAGTTTCTTGTTGTTATCGACTACTATTCCAGGTATTTGGAATTAGCACCCCTGAATGATATCACAAGTCAGGCCGTTATCATTCGCCTGAAGAGCTTGTTCGCCCGCTGGGGCATTCCAATGGAGCTGGTGAGTGATAATGGCATGCAGTTCGCTTCTACAGAGTTCAGTGCTTTCAGCAGGGAATATGATTTTGTACATTCCACGTCAAGTCCACATTATCCGCAGGCCAACGGAATGGCTGAAAGGGCAGTTCAAACAACAAAATTCATCCTAAAGCAATCTGAACCGTACCTAGCCCTCTTGTCATACAGGGCGACGCCCATTCAAGCCACCGGGTTTAGCCCGGCACAGCTGATGCTAGGACGCCAGATTCGCACCACTTTACCCTCAGTGGGTGTCTTCAAGCCGCCTGGCCCTGTTCCTTGGGACGAAGTCCTTAGGAGGGATGAAGAGGCCAAAAAGGGTTATCGTTTCTTCTACGACAGGAGACATTCTGTCAGGCCTTTACAGGAACTGAAAGCGGGCCAAAGTGTCAGAATTAAACTGGATGATGAGAAGAAATGGAAGACGCCTGCTACGGTAGTGGGCCGCTCTCCAGAACCAAGGTCTTACACAGTCCTTACAGAGGGAGGGACGGTTACACGCCGTAACCGAAGACATCTTCAGCCTGTACCTGAGAGTCTGGAACCGGATACCTCAGTACCACCGCCGGTGGGATCTCCTGTTCTAAGAGAGGTGCCTTCCCCTCAGCAAGATCATAGCGGGGATATATCTTTGCCTCCAGCAGACTCTTGTTCACCATCTTCTGTATCAGAGGACAGTTCATGCAAAGTTACATCAAGCGGAAGAGTGGTGAGGCTTCCGGCCCGATACAGGGACTGACTTTAGCTAGAACAGTGACCGGAAGTATGGGCAGAATAATCCCATGGTCACTGTGGACTAGGGTAGTCTACCCCGATGTCCAAGTCAGGATGTAATTTATTTGTTCATGTTTTCTAATCCATCTGTTCTTATAATGTTCTAAAACAAAATGTTGTTGTATACCCTGTTGGTGTACTTTGTTATTTAATATATGCGAATGTATGCTTTGCCTTTGAAAAAGGGGAAGATGTGATGATAGCAGGATGTGATGTCACTAGCTGGTGGGCGGGGCTTAGGTCCGGTGTCTGTGTCGCAGTTAGTTTAGTACAATCAACCTGTCTGGATGTGTATTGCTATGCTCTGTAATAAAATAGAGTTGTACCATCATTGCTGTGTCCTGCATATGTCCTGCATCTCATGACACAAACTATTACAGAGAAATCATGTTCAATCCCACTAATACCTTTATAAAGGGATATAATGATCTGATACAGAAAGGAATTGCAACAGGCATTTTGAACAAAGAAGAAAAAGAATTTCTAAAAGTAACCAATCCTAGTGTAGCACACTATTATCACCTGCCCAAAATACATAAAAATCAAGCTAATCCACCTGGGCGCCCTATTATAGCAGGTATAGGCAATCTCACCTATAACCTATCTTTTTATATAGACCAATTTCTACAAAAATACGTGGTCAATTTACCTTCTTATATCAAAGACAGTACTCACCTTTTATACCAACTCAGAAATGTTTGCAATAACAATAACCTAATATGGATCACTTGTGATGTTGGTTCCCTCTATTCCAATATTTGTCACAACATGGGAATCAATGCGATTTCAGTTTTCCTAGAGAAAGATCTATACATGCCAGATCTTCAAAAGGAATTCATTTTGGAAGGGATAGAGTATATACTCAAACATAATTATTTTATCTTTCAGGACAAATTTTTTCTGCAAGTCAAGGGTACGGCCATGGGTACCAGGTTCGCCCCAAGTTTTGCCAATCTCTTTATGGGAATTTTTGAAGATCAATACATTTACTCTGCAAACTTTTGGGCGAACCTGGTATTCTATGGCCGTTACATTGACGATCTCATTTTTATTTTAAAAGGGGATATTGCTCTAGCCAATTCAATAGTAGAACATTTAAATAACAACCATATGGGTCTTACTTTCACAGCTAATATCCAAAATTCCTCAATAGAATACTTGGATTTATTGTTGAGCTGGGGTAGTACAGGGAATGTTGTCTCCAAAACCTTTTTCAAAAAGGTGGATAGCAACAGTTACCTTGATTATTCCAGTAACCACCACATTGGGTGGAAAAGAAATATCCCTTTTAGTCAATTCCAAAGAATTCGTCGGAATTGTTCAGAGTTAGATACCTTTGACTCACAAAGCATGATTTTGTATCAACGTTTTTTGGACAAAGGTTACCCAGCTGATTTACTTGATCGATGTTTAAAAAAAGCACGAGACTCGGATAGAGATCTCTTTTTTGAAAAGTTTGAAAATAACACAACCAATTCAAACAAAACAATTAATAGGGATGCCAATAGTGAACCTCTCTTTATAACACAATACAACAGCAATCATAAAAAAATTTGCAATATACTCAACAAACATTGGAACATTATTCAAAAGGATCCTTTTTTAAAAAATATAGTTAAGGAGAGACCTAAAATTGTTTACAGACGGGCACCAACCCTTAGGAACAAACTAGCACCTAGCAAAAGGGTAAAACACAGCCAATCATCTATAAGTAATTTGAAAAAAACACAGAGTTTTTTGAGATTATATGGTTCATATAAATGTGGCAAAAGAGGATGTAATATGTGTAAATTTATATGTTCTCAAAAAACATTTAAATCTAACACTACTGGTTTGTCTTATCAGATATCACATCGCCTCAATTGCGAATCTAAGTATATTATATATCTTTTAAATTGTGTTTGTGGGGTCCAATACATTGGGCGTACCATTAGGAACGTACGCACCCGTTGGGGTGAACACTATCGGAATTGTAAAAACTGTAAAAAAAGTAAGATTAATCACAGTGTTCCAAATCACTGTGAAACAATACATGATGGTAGAGCAGATATCTTTAAAATAATTCCGATAGACCATGTACCTCCATCCACTGATTATGATCGTCTAATTAAACTCAGACAATTAGAAACTTACTGGATACATAAACTCAAAACTTTGTATCCACTGGGTTTGAATGCCAATGTTGATTTGGCTGCTTTCATATAAGTCCGTCCTTTGCAGAGATCACATTACATACTACATTCAGTTTACAACAACAGATTTCCAACGATATTTTTCATACATTCATTATTACGACATTTTCTCAGATACATACATCATATTTAGATCTCATATACATATCCAGTTTACATCAATAGATTCTCTACAACATTTTCTAATACATTTATCAATCAAGACATCACCATCAGAGATACACACAAACACTAAGAATCAATGAGTTGAATCACTCCTATTAGTGTACAGCATTTTTAATGTTATATCGATTAGTTTAGAGTCAACCACACTAAGATTCCTAAATACTTTGCTATTTCCAGATAGCTCATCGGACTAAACATAGGGTCCTTACATATATAGACATGGGTTCGTATCCCACCCAAAATATTTAAAACAATTTATTATCAATATGAATTTAGAAAAAGAATATCATGAGCAGTATCACTAGAACCTTCACAGCTAGCATTTACTAAAAATATATGCTTTAAACGAAGGTTCTTTTTATATATACACACTTTTTAGCAGTATATCATTAGTTTTTTTAATATATACAATTTTCTAATATTTCTCAATAGGTTTTTTCCATGAACCATTTTTTACCATTTTTACATCACTTTTTTACCAGTATTACAACAGCTAGCATATAGCATATTTATATCTCTCCAAACAAGGATTGCTATATTCTTTCATTTAATCTTCATCCAGCACCTTCAACATTTACATAGACATTTAATTTATATTTGGGACCGCTAGTTTGAGATAGCGTTCCTTAAATCATTATCTAGATACATAAAAGACCATTTTTCTTGTTCTATCTAGAATCTATCGACCATAACCATCTTATTTTTGTTTCTAGAATATAAGATATGAGGGCTCTTTACAAGAACAATGTTTTCTGCAAACTCATATTTCTAATACATCCATATTATCTACTATTGTTTGGTATATTATGAGTGATATCAATCTCATTTGTTGTCATATCTGAATAGCTCTTTTAGATCAGTAAAAGCCTAGCATACACAAGGTCAAGGGTTCGAGCCCAACCCAGAGGAAAACATATATATATATTTTTTCTAGTTTATATATATTCTTTATTGATTATATACAGATTTGTTTTGCACACTAAACAATAGTCACCATTGGGATTTTATTTTCATATAACCCAATAGTCTTTTGAGGTGACAACATGTTTATCTATAGGATAGGATACATACACAGGTTTAGCTTTTTTTTTTTTTTTTTTTTTTTTTTAAAAAAAACAAAAAAAAAAACCTGTGTATGTATCCTATCCTATTTCAGAAACACTATCACAGGTGTTACTCATCAATGCAAATACATGCTGTTTTTATGTTTGTTCTTTTTGTTTTTTGTTTTTTCATGATATGAATATATTATCTGATTGCTGCTCAAACACAATTTTGATACATGTTCCTTTTTTTATTGTATTTTTGTGTTTTAACATTTTATTGTCAATTCTTTGGAGATGACCTCCACATTTTGATTCCGGGTCACTGTCAGGTATAAATGGTAGCCTGTTGAACACCTTTGTATATGCCTGAGGAAACGGTCCTTTACGGACTGAGAAACGTGTAGCAATTAAATACTTGTTTTTAGACAGACCCGGTTTTCTGTGCCTTTTTAATATTACCACAGTTTGCAGTGGTTATACCCAGTTTGGTTTTTATCCCTTTGTTCCATACACTGACATTGGAAACTCGTTTGGAAACAAGGCTGATAGTGTGAGCAGCTACCCTTTTGGGATAAACAACAAAGCCCTTTGGACTTCCACAGTGGCGATCCGGCTCACCAGACGATACACAGCCGACTCCATCTACCTCATCTGACCTACCCACAGGTCTCCCGGGTGAGACCCCCAGCGTACTGACTGCTGGTCCTGAATGTCAGCCTGCCTGTATGCACCCAGTTGGTTCTAGGTGCCACTCCACTTGTGAGTAGATTTTATTATAACTACTGTTTTCCAGTTTTCCAAACTGATTCACACTATGTTGGCGCCCCTTGTTTTTCTATCCTCCTAAATCATATATTAGGGAGACCAGTGATTTCATTGGTAAAATGAGACAATTTGAAGGGTTAAGTGATAATGTTGTGCTTGCCACATGGGTTGTATGCAGTTTGTATACTGTCATTCCACATACGGTGGGTATTGATTGTGTTAAGAATACACTTGACACATGTGACAAGTACAATAAATCCCAAATAGGATTCATAATGGATCTACTAGAAGCAATTTTGACTCAAAACTATTTTCTTTTTGATAAAATGTTTTATTTGCAAAAAAAGGCACAGAGATGGGGTCCAATGTGGCCCCATCCTATGCCTATATGGTAATGGATCATATTGAGGAGACTGTGGTGTATAACCACCCTCTATTTAAACAGTACTGTCTAGCCTGGTATAGGTATATAGACGATTTGTTTATTATTTGGCAGGGACCCCTAGAATGTCTTACACAACTGAGGAATGACATTGAGAGATCTGTGCCATTTATACAATTTACATCCAAACAAGACAATAGCCAAATTGAATTTCTGGATACCCTGGTGTACAAAGAAAATGGTTTTCTAAAAAACGATTTATTTGTTAAGAAAACCGATAGAAATATGTTATTACATACGAACAGTTTTCTCCCACCAGCAATATTTAAATTTGTGCCTGAATCTCAATTCCTCCGGGTTGATGGGATCGTATCTGATCCCATCAAAAAAGAATGTAGATTAGATGAAACCCAGTCCAAATTTGAAAACGTGGCTATCCACATACAGAATTGACACATGTGAGATCAAATTTCCAAAACAAACACCCTAGACAACAGAATGATAGACTTACTTTTGTTAGCACATATAATACTCTAAGTAATAAGGTTCAAGGTATCCTTAAACATAATTGGCATATCCTAAGAGATTCGTGTCCTGACATTAAGGAGTTCAGTCAAATGCCTAGAGCAGCGTATTGAAAGGGTTATACATGTGGGAGAAGGATAACTAAAGAAGTTGTAAACTCTGATACTAAAGTATCTCCATTTTTTGGTATACCCAAAAATGGTACCTTTCCCTGCCTAGGGTGCCCTCATTGTAATATTGTTATCAAGGATGGAGAGATCTGTCATCCCTACTCAGGCTGTAAATTTAAAATACCTGGTTATTATCCCTCCAATTCATCATATGTAGTGTATGCCCTCAAATGTCCCTATGGGATTTTATATATAGGTGACACTACCAAAAGAGTCAGGGACCGTATTGGTCAACATAAATCAAATATCAGAAATTCAGGGACAAAAGATCTTCCCGTATTGGCCCATTTTTTACAAATGGGTCACCAGGTGAACCATTTACGCTTTATGGTGTTAGATCAAGCCAAGAGAAAGCCTAGGGGTGGAGAGGGACCTTCTTTACAAAGAGGCTAAATGGATATGGAAATTGGATACGTTATATCCCAAAAGTATGTATAGGGAGTTTGATCTTTTCCCAATCCTGTAGACTTTCTATGTATATACTATAGGTTTTCACAGATTTGTATGTAATTTTAAATAAATTTAAATAGTTTATTATATTCCCATACTAGATTGTGTTATTTGTATAGTGGCTGTGCTATTTTGCTTCCTTTTCAGATTGTTTTTCATCTTGGTCCTCTGGGACATTCCAAAAGGGCAAATATAGGATTAATATGTTGTTTTTCTTGGTTCACATGTGATTTCTATAACCCTGCCCATGATATGTGTTTTCATTGGCCCTTGTTTTATTGGTATTGCTATATATTGTCTGCATGTGCACTATGTTTTTAGCTTGACAAAGGGGCAGGTGCCCCGAAACGGTGCTGTCTACCTAATAAAGGTTATTTCACTTTTCCACACCTGAGAGTGCAATATTTCTTTGGACACTTGATTATTTGGAGCAAGGGGTTTTTGCTCTGATTGTGTTGCACCCACCTTGAAACCTGCTGGGCATTTATGTTTAAATGTGTGCTGGTCCTACAACTTTGTTTTACCCTAAAATAAATAATAATAAAACAATATATATATATATATATATATATATATATCTCAAAACTTGTAAATTATTCCGTAGTGACATTTCCAGGTGTTCACCCCTTCATCAGACCAACAATTGTGAAACATACAACAAACATTTTATAGTGTATGAAGTCCCACCCGCTGACAAAAAAATGCCAATGGGTTACCACAGTAACATAACAACAATTGCATAGAAGTGAAGTTGTGACAATCATATGCAGCCAAAGCATAATCATGTATATGTAGAGTGATAATCATATCAAAAAGTGTATATACAAAACAAATATAGCTAAGTACATACATAACTACAAAGGGGACACAATGTGGATAGTATGTAACTGATAAACGGCCACACTGTAACTAATCACTTCTACCGAAGGTCAAGATATATTTTATACAAATGGACACGCTGTTTTATCAGGCAGGCAAAATATGAGAATACATAGCTTACACAAACATGAAAATGTACTTACTATTATTGTGCGTAAGCCGTTGCACAAGTATGTTACAGAGGCTATGCCGTGCAGTGAGTAAATCTAGCAGGGCGGGTATTACCACCTCCATGTCCTCCTGACGTAAGATGACACGCCCCCATACTTGTGTGCGCAAAGGGATAGCTAGTTAAGACATTAGAGAGGCTATAGGAAAGCCGGCAAACTATATCTAGGGGAATGCGAATGTATCATGTTTATACTGTTAAATACAAATACTTAGATGGTCAGGAGTTACTGTGTCTGATTCAACTGAGGCGGCTGTGTATATTCAAAGACCACTCCCCCAAAAATCACATATGATCCTGATAACGCCCACAACGGATGTAAGAGTATAAGGCAAATTATATCAATGAAGGGTAATGCAGTGTAACACTCTTGCGGGGATCATTAGGGTGACTAGGTGTCATTACTAAGGAGAAGCTGATATTTACTGATAATCTGTAATATAATGGCACATAATGCACCTAGCTAGATGTTTACATCCAGACATAGGGTAAAGGTGATATAGGAAACCCAAGTGCAAGGGGCAATAAATGTTCACAGAAGGCTATAGGGTAGATTTATCAAAGCTTCAACTGATAATACGCTAGAATCCCGCATCAAATTTGACGCAAGATTGATCCACTGTAGTTAACAAAGCCTTAGGATCATCAAATGTTGAAATGTGTGATGTAATATACGCTCCCGCAATCTCAATTTGACGCGGATCAATGCTTGTGTTATTCGAGCGGAATTATGATTATTCACCCTCCTAATCGACTATTTGAACCTCTTACTAAATTATCAAAAATTCAACAGTTACGCTCGCATTTATTCCGACGCAGCGTACCTAACATTCAAACTGTCACCTCCGAGGCCGCGAATGCCATAGAAATAAATGGGTCTGAAAAATCTGAAAGGTTTGTGATACTTTTTAGACGCTAAGACAAATATAACCAATACAAACACCTAGATTACAAGTTTTGCGTTAGAGGCTGTGCGGTGCTAACGAGCAGGTTTCCCTCACCGCTCATTTACCTACAGCGCTGGTATTACGGGTTTTCAGAAACCCATCGTTAAAAGACAAGAAGTGAGCGTTGAGCAAAATTTTGCTCATTACCGCAATCCAATACAAACGCTGCTTAAGTCAGCGGTAAGCTGGTGTAACGTGCTCGTGCACGATTTCCCCATAGGAATCAATGGGGAGAGCCGGCTGAAAAAAAGTCTAACACCTGCAAAAAAGCAGTGTAAAGCTCCTTAACGCAGCCCCATTTATTCCTAGGGGGAAATAAAATTTATGTCTACACCTAACACCCTAACATTAAACCGAGTCTAAACACCCCTAATCTTACACTTATTAACCCCTAATCTGCCGCCCCTGACATCGCTGACACCTACATTATATTATCAACCCCTAATCTGCCGCTCCGGACACCACCGCCACCTACATTATACTTATGAACCCCTAATCTGCTGCCCCCAACATCGCCGACACTTACATTATATTTATTAACCCCTAATCTGCCGCCCCCAATGTCGCCGCCACCTACCTACATTTATTAACCACTAATCTGACGCCCCAATGTCGCCGCCACTATATTAAAGTTATTAACCCCTAAACCTAAGTCTAACCCTAAACCTAACACCCCCTAACTTAAATATAATTTAAATAAATCTAAATAAATAATACTATCATTAATTAAATTATTCCTATTTAAAACAAAATACTTACCTATAAAATAAACCCTAAGCTAGCTACAATATAACTAATAGTTACATTGTAGCTATTTTCGGGTTTATTTTTATTTTACAGGAGAGTTTGTATTTATTTTAACTAGGTAGAATAGTTATTAACAAATTAATAAATACAAATTTACCTGTAAAATAAAACCAAAGCTAAGTTACACTAACACCTAACACTAAACTACAATTAAATCAATTCCCTAAATTAAAAACAATTAAATAAATTAAATTAAATTAGCTAAAGTACAAAAAAACCCCACTAAATTACAGAAAATAATAAACAAATTACAGAAATTTAAACTAATTACACCTAATCTAATAGCCCTATTAAAATAAAAAAGCCCCCCCCCCCCAAATTAAAAAAAAACCCTAGCCTAAACTAAACTACCAATAGCCCTTAAAAGGGCCTTTTGTGGGGCATTGCCCCAAAGTAATCAGCTCTTTTACCTGTAAAAAAAAATACAAACAACCCCTACAACAGTAAAACCCACCACCCACACAACCAACCCCCCAAATAAAATACTATCTAAAAAAACCTAAGATCCCCATTGCCCTGAAAAGGGCATTTGGATGGGCATTGCCCTTAAAAGGGCAGTTAGCTCTTTTGCCACCCAAACCCTAATCTAAAAAATAAAACCCACCCAATACACCCTTAAAAAAAACCTAACACTAACCCCCTGAAGATCGACTTACCGGGAGACGTCTTCATCCAAGCCGGGCGAAGTGGTCCTCCAGATGGGCAAAAGTCTTCATACAAGCTGGGCAGAAGTGGTCCTCCAGACAGGCAGAAGTCTTCATCCAGACGTCATCTTCTATCTTCATCCATCCAGCGCGGAGCGGGTCCATCTTCAAGACATCCGACGTGGAGCATCCTCTTCATCCGACGACTAACACAGAATGAAGGTACCTTTAGGTGACGTCATCCAAGATGGCGCCCCTTAGATTCCGATTGGCTGATAGAATTCTATCAGCCAATCGGAATTAAGGTAGAAAAAATCAGCCAATAGGATTGAAGTTAAGTTAAGTATTAAGTTTTAAATAGGAATAATTTAGTTAATGATAGTAATATTTATTTAGATTTATTTAAATTATATTTACGTTAGGGGGTGTTAGGTTTAGGGTTAGACTTAGATTTAGGGGTTAATAACTTTAATATAGTGGCAGCGACGTTGGAGGCGGCAGATTAGGGGTTAATAAATGTAGGTAGGTGGCGGCGATGTTAGGGACGGCAGATTAGGGGTTAATAATATTTAATTAGTGTTTGCGAGGCGGGAGTGCGGCGGTTTAGGGGTTAATATATTTATTATAGTGACGGCAATGTCCGGTTCAGCAGATTAGGGTTTAAAATTTTTCTTTTAGTGTTTGCGATGTGGGAGGCCCTCGGTTTAATTGTTAATATGTAGTTTATGGATGTTAGTGTACTTTTTAGCACTTTAGTTAAGAGTTTTATGCTACGGCTTTGCAGTGTAAAACTCTTAACTACTGACTTTAAAATGCGGTACCAGTCTTGACAGGAGAGGGTCTACCGCAAACTTTTTGGCAGGCTCGTAATACCAGCGCTATGCAAGTCCCATTTAAAAAAGAGGATACGCAATTTATGTAAGAGGATTTGCGGTATTGCCAAGTCTGGCCAAAAAAGTGAGCGGTACACCTGTTCCTGCAAGACTCGTAATACCAGCGGACATTAAAAAGCAGCGTTAAAACCAGCTAACGCTGCTTTTTAAGCCTAACGCAAAACTCGTAATCAAGCCGAAAGTTTTTAAATAGTATTGTCTTTCTAAGTCATGTCTGGCAATGTTAATACACCACATTATTCCTCAATTCACTCGGCAAATATTTTCCAACAAAGGATAGCAAGAGACTGAAATCTATTGCATACAAAATACATGAAAATGTCATTAAAATGGCAGTCTCCTTCCCACAAAGGATAGCAAGAAACTGAAAAGTATTGCATACAAAATACATGAAAATGTCTTTAAAATGGCATTCATCCGTCCCACAAAGTATAGCAATAGACTGAAAGCTATTGCATACAAAATACGTGAAAATGTCTTTAAAATGGCATTCATCCATCCCACAAAGTATAGCAATAGACTGAAAGCTATTGCATACAAAATACGTGAAAATGTCTTTAAAATGGCATTCTCCTTCCCACAAAGGATAGCAAGAGACTGAAACTATTGCATACAAAATACATGAAAATATCTTTAAAATGGCATTCTCCTTTATCACAAAGGATAGCAAGAGAATGAAAACTATTGCATACTAATTACATTTAAATATATTCAAAATTGCATTCTCTTTCTAAGTCATGTTTGGCAATGTTAATACACCACTTTGTTCTTTAATATGGGAGTCTGAAAACACCATAATCACTGACCATTTAAGCCTCTACGACGCTGCCATCCAAAAACAGAAAACCAGAGTAATAATTTTATCTATAGCTAAATACTCATGTGTTTCACATAAGTAATTTACACCTAGATTACGAGTTCTGCGTTAGCCTTAAAAAGCAGCGCTAAGGGGTCCTAACGCTGCTTTTTAACGCCCGCTGGTATTACGAGTCAGGCAGGAAAGGGTCTACCACTCACTTTTCTTCTGTGACTTTTGGCTACCGCAAATCCCCTTACGTCAATTGCGTATCCTATCTTTTTAATGGGATTTGCCTAACGCTGGTATTACAAGTCTTGGAGAAAGTGAGCGGTAGAGCCTCTACCTCCAAGACTCCTACCGCATTTAAAAGTCAGTAGTTAAGAGTTTTATGGGCTAACGCAGGAACATAAAGCTCTTAACTACAGTGCTACAAAGTACACTAACACCCATAAAATACCTATGAACCCCTAAACCGAGGCCCCCCCACATCGCAAACACTATAATAAAAAATTTTAACCCCTAATCTGCCGACCGGACATAGCCGCCACCTACATTATCCCTATGAACCCCCAATCTGCTGTCCCTAACATCGCCGACACCTATATTATATTTATTAACCCCTAATCTTCCGCCCCCAACGTCACCGCCACCTACCAACTCTTATTAACCCCTAATCTCCCGACCGGACATCGCCGCCACTATAATAAATGTATTAACCCCTAAACCGTCGCAATCCCGCCTCGCAAACACTATAATAAATTGTATTAACCCCTAATCTGCCCCCCCAACGTCGCTGCAACCTACCAACAAATATTAACCTCTAATCTGCCGCCCCCAACATCGCCGCTACTATAATAAAGTTATTAACCCCTAAACCTAAGTCTAACCATAACACCCCCCTAAGTTAAATATAATTTAAATAAAATGAAATAAATTTGCTATAATGAAATAAATTATTCCTATTTAAAACTAAATACTTACCTATAAAATAAACCATAAGATAGCTACAATATAACCAATAGTTTCATTGTAGCTATTTTAGGATTTATATTTATTTTACAGGCAACTTTGTATTTATTTTAACTAGGTACAATAGCTATTAAATAGTTAATAACTATTTAATAGATACCTAGTTAAAATAATTACAAAATTACCTGTAAAATAAATCCTAACCTAAGTTACAAATACACCTCACACTACACTATCAATAAATTAATTAAATAAATTAACTACAATTATCTAAACTAAAATACAATTAAATAAACTAAACTATAGTACAAAAAAAACACTAAATTAAAAAAATAAAAAAATATTACAAGAATTTTAATCTAATTACACCTAATCTAAGCCCCCTAATAAAAAAAAAACCAAAATAATAAAATTCCCTATCCTATACTAAATTACAAAAGCAATCAGCTCTTTTACCAGCCATTAAAAGGGCTTTTTGTGGGGCATTGCCCCAAAGTAATGAGCTCTTTTACCTGTAAAATAAAATACAAGACCCCCACCAACATTAAAACCCACCACCCACACACCCCTACTCTAAAACCCACCCGATACCCCTTAAAAAACCTAACACTACCCCATTGAAGATCACTCTACCTGGAGCCGTGTTCACCCAGCTGGGCACCGATGGGGCAGAAGTGGACATCCGGAGCGGCAGAAGTCTTTATCCGATCGGGGCAGAAGAGGTCCTCCAAGCGGCAGATGTCTTCATCCAAGCGGTATCTTCTATCTTCAATCAACCGGAGCGGAGCCATTTTGAATCCAGCCAATCGGAATTAAGGTAGGAAAAATCCGATTGGCTGATATAATCAGCCAATCGGATTGAAGTTCAATCCGATTGGCTGATTGGATCAGCCAATAGAATGCAAGGTCAATTCTATTGGCTGATCCAATCAGCCAATCGGATTGAACTTCAATCCGATTAGCTGATTACATCAGCCAATCGGATTTTTCCTACCTTAATTCTGATTGGCTGATAGAATCCTATCAGCCAATCGGAATTCGAGGGACGCCATCTTGGATGATGTCATTTAAAGGAACCTTCATTCACTGTTAGGACATCGGAAGAAGAGGATGGCTCCGCGTCGGCTGGATTCAAGATGGCTCCGCTCCGCTCCGGTTGATTTAAGATAGAAGATGCCGCTTGGATGAAGACATCTGCCGCTTGGAGGACCTCTTCTGCCCCAATCGGATGAAGACTTCTGCCGCTCCTGATGTCCACTTCTGGCCCATCGGTGCCTGGCTGGGTGAACACGGCTCCAGGTAGGGTGATCTTCAATGGGGTAGGGGTTTTAGAGTAGGGGTGTGTGGGTGGTGGGTTTTAATGTTGGGGGGTCTTGTATTTTATTTTACAGGTAAAAGAGCTGATTACTTTGGGGCAATGCCCCGCAAAAAGCCCCTTTAAGGGCTGGTAAAAGAGCTGATTACTTTTGTAATTTAGTATAGGGTAGGGAATTTTATTATTTTGGGGCGCTTTTTATTTTATTAGGGGGCTTAGATTAGGTGTAATTAGATTAAAATTCTTGTAATTTTTTTTATTTTTTGTAATTTAGTGTTTGGGTTTTTTGTACTATAGTTTAGTTTATTTAATTGTATTTTAGTTTAGATAATTGTAGTTAATTTATTTAATTAATTTATTGATAGTGTAGTGTTAGGTGTAATTGTAACTTAGGTTAGGATTTATTTTACAGGTAATTTTGTAATTATTTTAACTAGGTAGCTATTAAATATTAACTATTTAATAGCTATTGTACCTAGTTAAAATAAATACAAAGTTGCCTGTAAAATAAATATAAATCCTAAAATAGCTACAATGTAACTATTAGTTATATTGTAGCTATATTAGGGTTTATTTTATAGGTAAGTATTTATTTTTAAATAGGAATAATTTATTTAATTATAGTAAATTTATTTAAATTATATTTAAGTTAAGGGGGTGTTAGGGTTAGGGTTAGACTTAGGTTTAGGGGTTAATAACTTTATTATAGTAGCGGCGACATTGAGGGCGGCAGATTAGGGGTTAATAATTGTAGGTAGGTGGCGTCGATGTTAGGGAGGGCAGAGTAGGGGTTAATAAAATTTATTATAGTGTTTGCGAGGCGGGAGTGTGGCAGTTTAGGGGTTAATACATTTATTATAGTGGCAGCGATGTCCGGTCGGCAGATTAGAAGTTAATAAGTGTAGGTAGGTGGCGACGACATTGGGGGGGACAGATTAGGGGTTAATAATTATAATATAGGTTTCAGCGATGTTAGGGACAGCAGATTAGGGGTTCATAGCTATAATGTAGGTGGTGGCGGTGTCCGGAGTGGCAGATTAGGGGTTAATAGTATAATGCAGGTGTTAGCGATAGCGGGGGCGGCAGATTAGGGGTTAATAAGTGTAAGGTTAGGGGTGTTTAGACTCGGGGTTCATGTTAGGGTGTTAGGTGCAGACTTAGAAAGTGTTTCCCCATAGGAAACGATGGGGCTGCGTTAGGAGCTGAACGCTGCTTTTTTGCAGGTGTTTTTTCAGCCAGCTCAGCCCCATTGTATCCTATGGGGAAATCGTGCACAAGCACGTTTTTCCAGCTTACCGCTACCGTAAGCAACGCTGGTATTGCGGGTTGAAGTGGAGCAACATTTGGCTCAACGCTCACTTTTCTGAGGCTAACGCAGCCATTCAGAAAACTCGTAATACCAGCGTTGTCTTAAAGGGCCACTGTAAGCAAATATTTTCTATGCCTGTTACTAACTAACTACCCCAAATACGCTTTTTATCAATAGCATTTCATTAACATATCTCTACCGTATATCAGAAATCTTGTCTGCAAATTTAATTGTTTTCCAAACCCACTCCGTGGGTATCCTTTGCTCTGTACCAATCCGTTTACAATACCTAGGTTTCAAAATGGCGCTTTAAACACAAAGTTATTGGTTTAATTATTTTGAACACGCAGTGCTGAAAATAGTGGGCAGGATAACGTGACATCATCTGCGAATAAAAGATATAACTTTTAGAATGTTATGAAACTTCGTTTTGGAGAAAATATAGGTCAGTAGGTTTTAATTCATGTTTATTAACTTTAATATGTTAGTTGTTTAGCTTAAAAATTATAACAGAAAGTAATCCTTTAACTATTTACTAACTAGTCTACCTAGTAAAAATAAATACAAACTTACCTGTGAAATAAAAATAAAACTTAAGCTAGCTACAATATAACTATTAGTTATATTGTAGCTAGCTTATGTTTTATTTCACAGGTAAGTATGTATTTAGTTTTTAATAGGTATTTAGTTAATAATTGTAAGTTTAATTTATTTCTATTTTAATTATGTTAACGTTAGGGGGTGTTAGGGTTAGGGTTACAGTTAGGGTTACGTTAGGGTTAGGGGTTAATAGTTTAATTTAGGTTGTTGCGATGTGGGGAGCTGGTGGTTAAGGGGTTAATAGGTTTATTTAGTGGTAGTGATGTGGGAGGCCAGAGGCCATAGGTTTAAAATAAATAAATAAACTAAGCGTTCTATTCCTTTGAACGCTTAGAGGCAGGGGGAGATTGTATAGGTGATCTCTCCGTGGAAGCCTGGCCATGTATAAGCATGAAGAGATTTATGTTAAAATGCCGGTTGTCTTCGCCTGCCCTCTCCCTACGCTCCAATTCACCCTGCTCTATAGCTACCCTGGCCCTGTCTACAGCTAACCTCTCCCTATCAAAAATTAACCTATCACTATCCCTCTTCCTTTTGTATACGAATCTTTCCCTGTCTAAATCTAATCTTCCCCTTTCTATTAACAGCCTTTCACTCTCTAACTCTAATCTTTCCCTATCTAATTGACTGCGCCTCACTATGATCCAACCTTGTTGCTCAACAGATAATCTCAATGCCCTGTGCAACTCCCGGTGATCAACCCTGTACTGCCTGGCCAGATCTAACATTTCAATAATAGCTAAATCTTCATTTAGATGAAGCTGTTCTTGGCCAGGATCAGCATGGCCAGGAGCTGCTCTGGCATGAGCAGCAGGGGCAGGAGAGGCACCAGGCCCAAGCAGCTGGGGCTTCTGGGGTAGGAGGGGCAGCATGGACGAGAGCATCTGTATCCAATGTTGTCTGGGAGATTTCCTGCTCCTGGGATTCCTAAAATCGGTTTTCTACCAGGAAATCCTCCTCATCCAGAATTGCTTTCATCTCACAAAGACACTTGGTAATCTCCTCAGACACTTCCTGTGCCCATTTGTTATCTAAAGAAAAGGGAAAATACAAACATTAGAATCACATGTAATTTAAAGTGACAGATTAAAGGCATATGAAAGTCAAAATATAGCTTTCCGGATTCAGATAGAGAATATAAATGTAAGAAAATTTAGTTTCACATGCACGATTCAGATAGGTTATGTTATCTTAATACACTTTCGAATAAACGTGTATTTTCTATAGTGCTTTGTTCTCTTGGTATCTTTTTTTAAATGTACGCTTATGAGATGTTCCATTTTTTGTTAAGCAAATACTGTAGGTAGCACTTGCTGATTGGTGTTTAAATGTAGCCAAACAATCATCAAGCGATACACAGGTGATGATCCAAACAGGTGCTTCCTTCTAAGCTTACATTATTTATTTTTCAAAAATAGATAACAATAGAAAGAGTAAGATTTTATAATAGGATTCATTTTTAAATATTATTAAAAATGTATTGTCTATCTAAATCCTGAATGTTTTATTTTGACTACACTAATCTTTGAGATACTATTCAATCACAGATTATATCAAAGATCAATGTAATTTAACATTGTTGTTTAATAATGTGATATTCTTGTTTAAGATTATTTAAACATTATGGCATTGACTGTCCCTTTTACATGAGCACACTTATAACATTAATGTTTGTTCTTGTTTTTGTTACCTGTGGAGGAGATCGAAGAGGTTGGAGGTTGTCCCAAAGCCCTTCGTACCTCAGCTGAAATAAAAAATGTGTATAAATATAGTTACGAATCAAATTTAAATCATACGGGTAAGAGCATTTTAATTAAACAAAAATCTAACATTAAAAAACATACCTGTTGTTCGGCCAATGCCTGCTGCTTTAGGGGTGCTACACATTAGGTCAGGAAGTGTCGCTGCTAAGGAGAAGCTGTGGCTAGACTCAGTATGCATACAGACGGCCAATGGTAGTGTGGCATCACCATCATCAGTAGCAGCAGCAACACTGGTAGATGCTGAAAACATAGAATTTAAAAATAGAGAAAATAAATATTATTGCATTATAATAATGTATATAAAACAAAAGGCCTATTATTTTAAACAAAATAATTTACGACATGGATAACGCATGTAATAAAACTTTAATTACCTTCCAACTCGTCACGTCAGTATCATGCCCAACCTCATCCACACTTAGCGGCATATTAATACCCAACTTCTCCATTAGCAGAGACTCGTATGAAGAGAGATCTGCCACATGCGTACCACCTCCACCTGTAGTACGTGCAGACTTACTCTCCCTGACCAGCTTGGCCTTCAAGATTCTCTATATATCTGACAATATTTTTTTACAATGCTCCACCAATTTCGCATGGGTGCCTTCGGCAAAGACACTGTCAGCTATACCTTGCCAGACCTGATTTTTTTTTGGTGAGAGAGGTTTGCTGGGCTCTGGAACCATAAATAAAATCATAGTGCTCCAGAACCTTTGTTACAAGAACCCAGTTCTGGTCAAAATTAAGCAGCTTCCTGAGAGTGCTATTGTGCACTCAGGACTGTGCATGTTGCAGGGTCATATGATGTGTACCCGGTCCGGTCTGAGAGTGCAGTCCCCTTCTGTGTTTTGTATATGTCTAGGGTGATTACATAAGCCTGTGCACCCTTCACTGGTTCCCAGTTTGCTGGATTGAGAGCTTGCATTGTGTGGCTGTTTAGGGACTCAGGTTTTGGAAGAGACCTTGACGTGGTACCTGGGCTTATCCCATTTGGCCAGATGCGTTAACTAACTCTTCCTTTTTTGCTTTTAATCTTAGCTGAGAGCTTGTAAGTGAGTGCTGGACTTTCTCTGTGTGCTGTATTAATTTGTTTTGTAATTTTCCCTATGGAACAAACTAGTACTAAGTCGGCCATCATCCTTGAAAATCCGTAGATCAAGAAAATCGATAGAAGTCTTGCTGAAAGAAATCTTTACTTTGGTAGGACAGTCTGAGTTATTAAAGGTCGTCACCCACTCATTTAATGACATTTCATCACTTTTCCATATAAGCAAGATGTCATTGATGTACTGACGGTAGAAGGTGATGCTTGGATGTGTATAGACTTGCACTATATTCTCCTCAACATGTTCCATGTATAAATTGGCAAATGAGGGTGCCATATTTAAGCCCATGACCGTCCCTGTGAGTTGCAGGTAGAATACATTCTCAAATCTGAAATAGTTGTTACTGAGACAACACATCGGCAGTTCTTGGATGAATTCAGCCGGTGGTCCCACATATGGGTATTTCTGTTAACATGTCAAGATCACCTGTATCCCTTCTTCCTGAGGAATTACAGTATATAGACTATTAACATCCATGCAAACCAGTAGGTTGTCTGGCTCTATCTCTGTCAGTTCTGTCAGTGTTTCCACCAAAGCCCAGGAGTCTCTTAAATAGGAGGTCATGTCAGTAACCATCTTGGTACTACTTTGGTACTACTTTGTTCCATAAGGAGACCAACAGGAACTCAATATTACATGCTAATAGCAGCCACCCAAGATCACTGGTGAAAATGATACTGAGATCACAGATGCTAAGGGTGGCAAGAAACAATTCCTCTGACCAACAGAAAATGGTACAGATACAGAGAATGGAGGAAAAATTTGCCGCAAGAGGATATTGGAATGAGGACACCCTAACAGCCAAATTGGATGCCACACAGGTGAAACAAAAGGACCTCATGACAACAATTAAAGTGCAGGATGACACAAACAAGATGAACTTTATTACCACCTATACACTGCAGCTAAGGAATATGGATAAGAATGGTACATTATACAGATTGATCCATCACTGCCATATCAGGAACACAGACCACCAAGGGTAGGTTTTAAACGTGGGAAGAGCTTACATGACCTACTAGTGCTAACAGACCCACATCACTGCTATACAAAACCGATTTGGCTCAAATCCACCAAGAAAGGGTCGTACAGATGCCCCAGCTGTGTCACCTGTCACTCCACGTTTCAAGGGACCAGTTTCAGACACCCACATACCAATAAAAGGCATCCTATAAAACACTACATGCACAACTTCGTATGTGGTTTATATGTTGAGCTGTATTTGTTAACTGTTCTATGTGGGCAAGACCTCGGATGACATAAAGAAGAGGATGGCGAACCATTGGAGTGCCATCTGTGCGGCCATAGATAAAGGAGACAGTGACCAACCTGTAGCGAGACATTTTGCACATAAAGGACATACGGTAAAAGACTTAAGATTTCAGCTGATTGATCACGTTCCACCACTGATTTGTGGTGGTGATAGAAATAAATGTTTATTGCAGGTTGAGGCTCGCTGGATACATAAGTTGGACACTGTACAGCCTAGAGGACTAAACGCAAGTATCGATAGGCACTGCTTTTTGTAAACTAGTTGTCAAGGCGTTAAATAATTAGGTCGGAACATTATCACAATATGTTCAACCTCCTGCCATATGTTGTTGTACTGTATTAGCGTAATGTATAGATACTTGAGTCCTTAATATTGTCTTGGATACAATGGACCATTAGTTGATCCATAGATATACATAGGATCTATACCTGTGAGATCCTGTCTTTTGGCCCGCATAACAGGATACTTCAAGTTTAATTTCTTGCTAACTATGCCATAGAAACAAGTGTCTTAGGGCTGTAGGCACCTGACATCTGTTAGGTTTGAATAATTAGCCTGACTTATTTTGTTTGTGGCTAATTCTTGTTAGGTCTTAGTTGCTAACTTTTGATCATTGTTTGCCGACATTTATTTTTGGTGTTGAAATAGCAACATCAAATTTAAAATATATTTTTGGTGTTGAAATAGCAACATACAATTTTGGAACACCTGGATATCACCATGGCAACCATTTTGGCTGATTTTTGTTTTGGAGGAGGGATCAGATTTGGTTTAAATGATTGTTTGTTCTTTTTCACTCTTGTTGGTCTGATGAAGGGGTGAACACCCAGAAACGTCACTGTAAATACAATTGTGTTGTACACTTGATAAGACCAGAGAGTGTTTCGTCCTTCAGCTCTATCTACTACTCTTAGCACCCTGGCATATGAAGCTTGTTAGTGGGAGTGCACCTATCTCTACATGTTTTTATATATATATATATATATATATATATATATATATATATATATATATATATATATATATATATATATATATATAGAAATGTCCAGCAAAGTGCACTCCAGATCTTGCATCTCTCCTCCACCGGGAAGACCAATCGTGTCCTCTATAGGCTCATTACAGCAACCTCTTGCTACGTTTGTAGATAAATTCCTACAGCCTATTGTATACCATACACCATCTTATTTGAGAGATTCTATGGCACTTCTTGAGATGCTACAAAATTTGGAGGATTTGGACGAGGATATATGGCTAGTCACACTAGATGTGACTAGTCTATATCCTGTAATCCCACATGAAGAAGGACTACAAGCTGTTTTTTTCCATCTCTGCAGACATCCCTATATTGGACCCCCTCCTGAGATCCTACTTCAATTTCTAGAGTTTTGTCTGACTACCAATTTCTTCAGATTTGAACAATCTTTTTACCTACAGAAGAAAGGGACGGCGATGGGGTCGAATATGGCCCCATCGTATGCCAACTTATTTATGGCCCATTTTGAAGAGTTTGGGACGACATTGTTTCAGGTCAAGAACATCCGATTTTTTAAGAGGTATATAGATGACCTGTTTCTCATTTGGTCTGGTACTTTGGAGGACCTGGAGACTTGGTATCAACAATTGAATGAGGCTAATGTAGCTCTGAAGTTCAAAATGGTGTATAGTAGAACACAAATCGATTTCCTGGATGTTAGATTATATAAAGGGAATGGGAAAATCCAGTCGACACTGTACAGAAAGGAAACTGACAGAAATTCCCTATTACATTACACCAGTTGCCACCCCCCGGCATTGAAGAGAGCATTGCCGAAATCGCAATTGCTGAGAGTGAGTAGGAACAACTCCGAAATAAGTAACAGAGATTTACAATTGGATTTACAATTGGAAGAGATGGTACAGCGGTTTAGAACAAGGAGTTATCCTTATAAATTGTTGAAAGAACAATGTGACAATATTTGCCAACTTCCAGATAGAGAGCCTAAGATTGAGGATGGAAGAATGACATTTGTGACTACTTTCACAGGGGATAAGGGTCCCTTTATGGATATCTTAAACAAGCATTGGAAGATCATCAATACTGATAAATCCCTACCTCTGTACAACTCACAACCACCCAGGGTGGGTTACAGAAGGTCGAAGTCCTTACGGGACTTATTGATTAACACTGACCCTGTACAAAGCTACAAAACAGCTACATGGCTGGACATAAAAAAACCAGGTGTATTTCGATGTCTTGGCTGCACTACTTGTGGAGGATTGATAACTGGATCATGCTTCACTCATCCACACAAACGCAAAATGTACAAACACAGATTCCGCCTGACGTGTACCACTACACATATAGTGTACCTCTTACACTGTATCTGTGGACTATATTATGTAGGGAAGACTACGGATGACCTACGTACACGCATGGCAAATCACCGATCTGCTATTAAGACAGCGATTAAGAAAGGAGCATCGGAACAACCAGTAGCCAGACATTTTTTGGAAATGAAGCACACTGTTATGGATCTTAAATACACGATCATTGACCATGTACCGCCATTATCCAGAGGAGGAGATAGGAACCGTATGCTGCTACAAAGGGAAGCCAAATGGACATTTGAGTTGAATACTCTGGTCCCCTATGGACTGAATACTCAGTTGGACTGGCATGTGTTCTTATAAGTCTCTGCTAAAAATGGATGTCTCTGTTGAGAGTCCAGAATCATTCTAATTATTATTTTTTATTTTTTATTTTTTAATTTTATTTTTATTTTTCTTTTTGGTATGGCATATAGTTAATTAATAGAGTTTATTTAGCAACCTATGGTAGTCTTTGACAAAATTGTCTTACTCTTATGCTTTAGTCCTATATTGTAATTACAGGGCAGTTTATTATAATTGGCCTTTGTTAGTATATTGAGGTATTTATTACTGTTCTTGCATATATAGATGGTCTATTGCAGTTATGTTTTGGTTGCAGTATGTTATACCTATATGTTTGTAGTTCTCATGTTGCCCTCCACATATGCCGCATTGAATGTGCTACATTGTTGATATAGGTTGCTATGGTAACCGCCGGGACATGTGTGGTACGGCACTAGGAACTGCACAACATTATTACAGGTTATATTTCAATATTTGGTCTATTTTTTCTATTGCCCATTTTTCTATTGCCCGATATTAGAATAGGATGTGTATTGCCTATGTTTATTTGCGCATTTGTTGCCTAATGTATTCATTTTATTTCAGTCCCTGTTACGTTGCCACGGCGGATGACGTCACTCGCAGGGGAGGCGCATCTAACGTGGAGAGCGTAGTTCATTGTTTGTTTGGTGGTGGATATAACACAGCGTGGTGGTAAGTTTACATAGCCTTGTAAGTCTGAGGACGGGTTCTTTGTAGCCCGAAAACGTTCACGTAAATAAAGGTGACATATGGATATAAGACCTTTGGAGTGCTGCTTGTTTTTGATATATATATATATATATATATATATATATATATATACATACACACACCTGTATATATTCAAATATTTAATTGTACAAAAAAAAAAACAGAAATAATTTTTTGTTTATATATATATATATATATATATATATATAGAGAGAGAGAGAGAGAGAGAGAGAGAGAGAGAGAGAGAGAGAGAGAGAGAGAGAGAGAGAGAGAGAGAGAGAGAGAGAGAGAGAGAGAGAGAGAGAGAGAGAGAGAGAGAGAGAGAGAGAGAGAGAGAGAGAGAAAATAACTCATTGTATAAACCATTTACAAATCTAAACAAGTCAGAAGACTTGCTTATACCCCAGAATTGCTTGCTTATACCCCAGTCTTCTGACTTGTTTAGATTTGTAAATGGTTTACACAATGAATTATTTTCTCTACATATTGGATTTAGTGGAGGATTTTAAACTCACTTTTCGCCTCCCCATATTTTAAATTGCTGTTGTATATATATAGTTATATATCAGTGTTCTCCCCAGGATCCAACCCACCTGTCTAAAATTTAATCAAATTTTCAAGCAAGCAAACAGTTCACAGTTCCGGTGCAAGGAAAGGCAGGGAGAGATATCGACAGTTAAAATAAAATATATTTATTTATACTTGCATTAAAAATGTTAACAAGGCACAGCAAACAGACAGACTTCGGCTGACGCGTTTCCTGCCTTACTGGCAGTTCATCAGAGCACAAAAAGTCCACTACACACTGAAAATTGCTTTGCAGACTACATGCTAATATCAGGAATTTGAATTGCGTGCATTGGTGTTTATACTTTTACGGTGGGCTTCAGAGGAGTGTGGTGAGTCCTTTGTCTTCTCATAACTGGATGTTACACGTAACTTCATGTTTAATTGGTGTTATCCGCAACTGTGGGGTTCCTGTTTGGAATTGTTTACACCAATACATAATTGACCATACTGTTATTTACGGATACTGTTAACAAACGAATCTTCCATAAGTTCTTGTTGATGTTTCTCGGTATAAAATTGAATCAATTTTTAAGTTAAAATTACCTAATATTAGATATTTTCAATACTTACTGCACAAGTTATCATTAAACCAAACTATGTTAAATTCTGCAATTAGTTTTTGATTTGGGTATTTGAATATCTCTAAATAACAGAATGTTATAATTGACAAAATATTCCACAAAGCACACTGATGTTTTTCTCTCTGGATTAGTAAATGCTTCCCCAGGTTAGTAAATCATATACAGTATTTACATGGCTAAGTTTACATTAACACAAGAGAGGTTTTATAGAAAGCATTTTGGGAAATAAGTTCCCCTTCATCAGACCTGGATTTATACACCAACAACTTTGGCAGCTAAAAGTTTAACCAACCAATATTAGAATTAGAAAATATTTAGGGTATTGAATGTTGATATCTTTCAATCCACACACATTTTGTAAACCTCATTTGATACCATTTTTACCATCAGTACATACACTGAATTATAAAAAAAGAACATATGTGATAAGCTATGAAAAACATCCCACGGTAGCTTCAGGCAGACTGGAAGCGTTGATTCATCTTACAACTATATAGTCACAGGGATGAGAAAATATGTTCATATGGAGTTTCAGGCAGATTACTCACTAGCTGAGTGCTCACCTTTGCTGGCATCAACTAGACATGTGCACCGCTAAAAAATTTGGTTCGTTTTCGGTTCGGATCGATTCAGACTTTTCGAATTTCGTTTCGGATCGAATCTGATTCGGCAAAATTTGAATAAATTCGTTTCGGATTTATTCGGATCCGAATAAATTCGTTTCGGATTTATTCGGATTCGGCTGAATTCGGTTCTATTCCGTTCCGAAATTCGGTATGTTTTTAGTACACTAACACCCATTTAGTACACTAAGTCACTAACACCCATAAACTACCTATGAACCACTAAACCGAGGCCCCCCCACATCGCAAACCCTATAATAACATTATTTAACCCCTAATCTGCCGATCGGATATCGCCGCCGCCTACATTATAGCTATTAACCCCTAATCTGCTGTCCCTAACACCGCCGACCCCTACATTATAGTTATTAACCCCTAATCTGCCTCCCCCAACGTCGCCGCAATCTAACTACAAGTATTAACCCCTAATCTGCCGACCCGATATCGCCGCCGCCTACATTATAGCTATTAACCCCTAATCTGCTGTCCCTAACACCGCCGACCCCTACATTATAGTTATTAACCCCTAATCTGCCCCCCCCAATGTCGCCGCAATCTAACTACAAGTATTAACCCCTAATCTGCCGACCCGATATCGCCGCCGCCTACATTATAGCTATTAACCCCTAATCTGCTGTCCCTAACACCGCCGACCCCTACATTATAGTTATTAACCCCTAATCTGCCTCCCCCAACGTCGCCGCAATCTAACTACAAGTATTAACCCCTAATCTGCCGACCCGATATCGCCGCCGCCTACATTATAACTATTAACCCCTAATCTGCTGTCCCTAACACCGCCGACCCCTACATTATAGTTATTAACCCCTAATCTGCCCCCCCCCAACGTCGCCGCAATCTAACTACAAGTATTAACCCCTAATCTGCCGACCGCAAATCGCCGCCACTATAATAAATGTATTAACCCCTAAACCGCCGCACTCCCGCCTCGCAAACACTATAATACATTTTATTAACCCCTAATCTGCCCTCCCTAACATCGCCGCCACCTACCTACAATTATTAACCCCTAATCTCCCGCCCCCAACGTCGCCGCTACTATAATAAGGTTATTAACCCCTAAACCTAAATCTAACCCTAACACTAACACCCCCTAACTTAAATATAATTTAAATAAAACAAAATAAGTTTACTATAGTTAAATAAATGAATCCTATTTAAAACTAAAGACTTACCTGTAAAATAAACCCTAAGATAGCTGCAATATAACTAATAGTTACATTGTAGCTATTTTAGGATTTATTTTTATTTTACAGGCAACTTTGTATTTATTTTAACTAGGTACAATAGTTATTAAATAGTTAATAACTATTTAATAACTACCTAGCTAAAATAAATACAAATTTACCTGTAAAATAAATCCTAACCTAAGTTACAATTACACCTAACACTACACTATCATTAAATTAACTAAATAAATGAATCATATTTAAAACAAAATACTTACCTGTAAGATAAACCCTAAGATAGCTGCAATATAACTAATAGTTACATTGTAGCTATTTTAGCATTTATATTTATTTTACAGGCAACTTTGTATTTATTTTAACTAGGTACAAAAGCTATTAAATAGTTATTGACTAATTAATAGCTACCTAGTTAAAATAATTACAAAATTACCTGTAAAATAAATCCTAACCTAAGTTACAATTAAACCTAACACTACACTGTCATTAAATAAATTAACTACAAG
Organism: Bombina bombina; assembly: GCF_027579735.1. NCBI lineage: Eukaryota > Metazoa > Chordata > Amphibia > Anura > Bombinatoridae > Bombina > Bombina bombina. Next base: position 489,208,498 of record NC_069504.1, read on the forward strand.
TGCCTACAATTATCTACAATTAAATAAACTAAAGTACAAAACCCCCCCACTAAATTACAAAAAAAAACAAACACTAAATTACAAAAAATAAAAAAATATTACAAGAATTTTAAACTAATTACACCTAATCTAAGCCCCCTAATAAAATAACAAAGCCCCCCCAAATAAAAAAAAATGCCCTACCCTATACTAAATTACAAAAGTTAACAGCTCTATTACCTTACCAGCCCTGAACAGGGCCCTTTGCGGGGCATGCCCCAAAGAAAACAGCTCTTTTGCCTGTAAAAAAAAACACAATCCCCCCCCCACATTACAACCCACCACCCACATACCCCTACTCTAACCCAAACCCCCCTTAAATAAACCTAACACTACCCCCCTGAAGATCTCCCTACCTTGAGTCGTGTTCACCCAGCCGGGCCGAAGTCTTCATCCGATGGGGCAGAAGAGGACATCCAGACCGGCAGAAGTCTTCATCCAAGCGGGGCAAGAAGAGGTCTTCCATCCATCAGAAAAGTACAAAAAAACAAACAAACACTAAATTAGCAAAAATAATAAAATATTACAATAATTTTAAACTAATTACACCTAATCTAAGCCCCCTACTAGCTATTAATATAGCTTCAATATAACTAATAGTTACATTGTAGCTATTTTAGGATTTATATTTATTTTACAGGCAACTTTGTATTTATTTTAACTAGGTACAATAGCTATTAAATAGTTAATAACTACCTAGCTAAAATAAATACAAATTTAACTGTAAAATAAACCCTAACCTAAGTTACAATTACACCTAACACTACACTGTCATTAAATTAACTAAATAAATTAATCCTATATAAAACTAAATACTTACCTGTAAAATAAACCCTAATATAGCTACAATATAACTAATAGTTACATTGTAGCTATTTTAGCATTTATATTTATTTTACAGGCAACTTTGTATTTATTTTAACTAGGTACAATAGCTATTAAATAGATATTTACTGTTTAATAGCTACCTAGTTAAAATAATTACAAAATTACCTGTAAAATAAATCCTAACCTAAGTTACTATTAAACCTAACACTACACTATCATTAAATAAATTAACTACAAGTACCTACAATTAAATACAATGAAATAAACTAAACTAAAGTACAAAAAAAACAAACACTAAATTACAAAAAATAAAAAAATTACAAGAATTTTAAACTAGGTACACCTAATCTAAGCCCCCTAATAAAATAACAAAGCCCCCCAAAATAAAAAAATGCCCTACCCTATACTAAATTACAAAAGTAATCAGCTCTATTACCTTACCAGCCCTTAAAAGGGCCTTTTGCGGGGGCATGCCCCAAAGAAAACAGCTCTTTTGCCTGTAAAAAAAAACACAATACCCCCCCCCCACATTACAACCCACCACCCACATACCCCTACTCTAACCCAAACCCCCCTTAAATAAACCTAACACTACCCCCCTGAAGATCTCTCTCTACCGTGTCTTCACCCAGCGGGCCGAAGTCTTCATCCGATGGGGCAGAAGAGGACATCCAGACCGGCAGAAGTCTTCATCCAAGCGGGGCAAGAAGAGGTCTTCCATCCATCAGAAGTCTTGATCCAGGCGGCATCTTCTCTGTTCATCCATCCGGAGCGGAGCGGCAGCATCCTGAAGACATCCCACGCAGAGCATCCTCTTCTTTCTTGATCCGACGACTAGGTGACTGTACCTTTAAGTGACGTCATCCAAGATGGCGTCCCTTGAATTCCGATTGGCTGATAGGATTCTATCAGCCAATCGGAATTAAGGTAGGAAAAATCTGATTGGCTGATTCAATCAGCCAATCAGATTCAAGTTCAATCCGATTGGCTGATCCAATCAGCCAATCAGATTGAGCTTGCATTCTATTGGCTGATCGGAACAGCCAATAGAATGCGAGGTCAGTCTGATTGGCTGATTCCATCAGCCAATCGGATTGAACTTGAATCTGATTGGCTGATTAAATCAGCCAATCAGATTTTTCCTACCTTAATTCCGATTGGCTGATAGAATCCTATCAGCCAATCGGAATTCAAGGGACGCCATCTTGGATGACGTCACTTAAAGGTACAGTCACCTAGTCGTCGGATCAAGAAAGAAGAGGATGCTCTGCGTGGGATGTCTTCAGGATGCTGCCGCTCCGCTCCGGATGGATGAACAGAGAAGATGCCGCCTGGATCAAGACTTCTGATGGATGGAAGACCTCTTCTTGCCCCGCTTGGATGAAGACTTCTGCCGGTCTGGATGTCCTCTTCTGCCCGATCGGATGAAGACTTCGGCCCGCTGGGTGAAGATACGGTAGAGAGATCTTCAGGGGGGTAGTGTTAGGTTTATTTAAGGGGGGTTTGGGTTAGAGTAGGGGTATGTGGGTGGTGGGTTGTAATGTGGGGGGGGGTATTGTGTTTTTTTTTTACAGGCAAAAGAGCTGTTTTCTTTGGGGCATGCCCCCGCAAAAGGCCCTTTTAAGGGCTGGTAAGGTAATAGAGCTGATTACTTTTGTAATTTAGTATAGGGTAGGGCATTTTTTTATTTTGGGGGGCTTTGTTATTTTATTAGGGGGCTTAGATTAGGTGTAATTAGTTTAAAATTCTTGTAATTTTTTTATTTTTTGTAATTTAGTGTTTGTTTTTTTTGTACTTTAGTTTAGTTTATTTCATTGTATTTAATTGTAGGTACTTGTAGTTAATTTATTTAATGATAGTGTAGTGTTAGGTTTAATAGTAACTTAGGTTAGGATTTATTTTACAGGTAATTTTGTAATTATTTTAACTAGGTAGCTATTAAACAGTAAATATCTATTTAATAGCTATTGTACCTAGTTAAAATAAATACAAAGTTGCCTGTAAAATAAATATAAATGCTAAAATAGCTACAATGTAACTATTAGTTATATTGTAGCTATATTAGGGTTTATTTTACAGGTAAGTATTTAGTTTTATATAGGATTCATTTATTTAGTTAATTTAATGACAGTGTAGTGTTAGGTGTAATTGTAACTTAGGTTAGGGTTTATTTTACAGGTAAATTTGTATTTATTTTAGCTAGGTAGTTATTAACTATTTAATAGCTATTGTACCTAGTTAAAATAAATACAAAGTTGCCTGTAAAATAAATATAAATCCTAAAATAGCTACAATGTAACTATTAGTTATATTGTAGCTATATTAATAGCTAGTAGGGGGCTTAGATTAGGTGTAATTAGTTTAAAATTATTGTAATATTTTATTATTTTTGCTAATTAAGGCCTAGATTTGGAGTTCGGCGGTAGCCGTCAAAACCAGCGTTAGAGGCTCCTAACGCTGGTTTTGGCCGCCCGCTGGTATTTGGAGTCAGTGATTAAAGGGTCTAACGCTCACTTTACAGCCGCGACTTTTCCATACCGCAGATCCCCCTACGCCATTTGCGTAGCCTATATTTTCAATGGGATCTTTCTAACGCCGGTATTTAGAGTCGTTTCTGAAGTGAGCGTTAGAGCTCTAACGACAAAATTCCAGCCGCCTGAAAATAGCAGGAGTTAAGAGCTTTCTGGCTAACGCTGGTTTATAAAGCTCTTAACTACTGTACCCTAAAGTACACTAACACCCATAAACTACCTATGTACCCCTAAACCGAGGTCCCCCCACACCGCCGCCACTCGATTAAAATTTTTAACCCCTAATCTGCCGACCGCCACCTACGTTATATTTATGTACCCCTAATCTGCTGCCCCTAACCCTGCCGACCCCTGTATTATATTTATTGACCCCTAACCTGCCCCCCACAACGTCGCCGCCAGCTATTTACAATAATTAACCCCTAATCTTCCGACCGCAAATCGCCGCCACCTACGTTATCCCTATGTACCCCTAATCTGCTGCCCCTAACATCGCCGACCCCTATATTATATTTATTAACCCCTAATCTGCCCCCCTCAACGTCGCCGACACCTGCCTACACTTATTAACCCCTAATCTGCCGAGCGGACCTGAGCGCTACTATAATAAATTTATTAACCCCTAATCCGCCTCACTAACCCTATCATAAATAGTATTAACCCCTAATCTGCCCTCCCTAACATCGCCGACACCTAACTTCAATTATTAACCCCTAAACTTCCGATCGGAGCTCACCGCTATTCTAATAAATGGATTAACCCCTAAAGCTAAGTCTAACCCTAACACTAACACCCCCCTAAGTTAAATATAATTTTTATCTAACGAAATAAATTAACTCTTATTAAATAACTTATTCCTATTTAAAGCTAAATACTTACCTGTAAAATAAATCCTAATATAGCTACAATATAAATTATAATTATATTATAGCTATTTTAGGATTAATATTTATTTTACAGGCAACTTTGTAATTATTTTAACCAGGTACAATAGCTATTAAATAGTTAAGAACTATTTAATAGTTACCTAGTTAAAATAATAACAAATTTACCTGTAAAATAAATCCTAACCTAAGTTATAATTAAACCTAACACTACCCTATCAATAAAATAATTAAAAAAACTACCTACAATTACCTACAATTAACCTAACACTACACTATCAATAAATTATAGATTCAATGTTTTCTTACAGCGCTGAAAGTGTGGACCTATAGCTCCGGTCTATAGTGGGTCCCCAGGTGCCCACTTTTAGAAAATATGTGTCAAAACGTGGTTTAGAAAGGAGCGCCAAATCTTGGCGAGGTCTGGTGCGGTATAGGTGTGAAAATATGGTATTCTGTCTGAGAAATTGTATAGCGCTATAGCTCAGCTACAATTATGGTAGTTGTGCTGTATAGATGTGTAGGTTTTGATATCTAGATATAAGATCTAAGAGTGGCACAGTTGATACATAAAAGCATTTAATACATATTAAACATATAAAACAAGGGTGTCGTTTAAAATATATTTTAACAGAACGGCAAGAAATAATGTGTAAAAACACATAAACACATAAATATCTATAAAAACACGCGTGTTTTGCTTTTTAGCTGTATGTATAATGTCTCATAAAATTCGTCTCATATATACTATCAATAAATTAATTAAACACAATTGCTACAAATAAATACAATTAAATAAACTAGCTAAAGTACAAAAAATAAAAAAGAACTAAGTTACAGAAAATAAAAAAATATTTACAAACATAAGAAAAATATTACAACAATTTTAAACTAATTACACCTACTCTAAGCCCCCTAATAAAATAACAAAGCCCCCCAAAATAAAAAATTCCCTACCCTATTCTAAATTAAAAAAGTTACAAGCTCTTTTACCTTACCAGCCCTGAACAGGGCCCTTTGCGGGGCATACCCCAAGAAATACAGCTCTTTTGCCTGTAAAAAAAAACATACAATACCCCCCCCCCAACATTACAACCCACCACCCACATACCCCTAATCTAACCCAAACCCCCCTTAAATAAACCTAACACTAATCCCCTGAAGATCTTCCTACCTTGTCTTCACCATCCAGGTATCACCGATCCGTCCTGGCTCCAAGATCTTCATCCAACCCAAGCGGGGGTTGGCGATCCATAATCCGGTGCTCCAAAGTCTTCCTCCTATCCGGCAAGAAGAGGACATCCGGACCGGCAAACATCTTCTCCAAGCGGCATCTTCGATCTTCTTCCATCCGGTGCGGAGCGGGTCCATCTTGAAGCAGGCGACGCGGATCCATCCTCTTCTTCCGATGTCTCCCGACTAATGACGGTTCCTTTAAGGGACGTCATCCAAGATGGCGTCCCTCGAATTCCGATTGGCTGATAGGATTCTATCAGCCAATCGGAATTAAGGTAGGAATTTTCTGATTGGCTGATGGAATCAGCCAATCAGAATCAAGTTCAATCCGATTGGCCGATCCAATCAGCCAATCAGATTGAGCTCGCATTCTATTGGCTGTTCCGATCAGCCAATAGAATGCGAGCTCAATCTGATTGGCTGATGGGATCGGCCAATCGGATTGAACTTGATTCTGATTGGCTGATTCCATCAGCCAATCAGAAAATTCCTACCTTAATTCCGATTGGCTGATAGAATCCTATCAGCCAATCGGAATTCGAGGGACGCCATCTTGGATGACGTCCCTTAAAGGAACCGTCATTAGTCGGGAGACATCGGAAGAAGAGGATGGATCCGCGTCGCCTGCTTCAAGATGGACCCGCTCCGCACCGGATGGAAGAAGATCGAAGATGCCGCTTGGAGAAGATGTTTGCCGGTCCGGATGTCCTCTTCTTGCCGGATAGGAGGAAGACTTTGGAGCACCGGATTATGGATCGCCAACCCCCGCTTGGGTTGGATGAAGATCTTGGAGCCAGGACGGATCGGTGATACCTGGTATGGTGAAGACAAGGTAGGAAGATCTTCAGGGGATTAGTGTTAGGTTTATTTAAGGGGGGTTTGGGTTAGATTAGGGGTATGTGGGTGGTGGGTTGTAATGTTGGGGGGGGGGTATTGTATGTTTTTTTTTACAGGCAAAAGAGCTGAAATTCTTGGGGCATGCCCCGCAAAGGGCCCTGTTCAGGGCTGGTAAGGTAAAAGAGCTTGTAACTTTTTTAATTTAGAATAGGGTAGGGAATTTTTTATTTTGGGGGGCTTTGTTATTTTATTAGGGGGCTTAGAGTAGGTGTAATTAGTTTAAAATTGTTGTAATATTTTTCTTATGTTTGTAAATATTTTTTTATTTTCTGTAACTTAGTTCTTTTTTATTTTTTGTACTTTAGCTAGTTTATTTAATTGTATTTATTTGTAGCAATTGTGTTTAATTAATTTATTGATAGTGTAGTGTTAGGTTAATTGTAGGTAATTGTAGGTAGTTTTTTTAATTATTTTATTGATAGGGTAGTGTTAGGTTTAATTATAACTTAGGTTAGGATTTATTTTACAGGTAAATTTGTTATTATTTTAACTAGGTAACTATTAAATAGTTCTTAACTATTTAATAGCTATTGTACCTGGTTAAAATAATTACAAAGTTGCCTGTAAAATAAATATTAATCCTAAAATAGCTATAATATAATTATAATTTATATTGTAGCTATATTAGGGTTTATTTTACAGGTAAGTATTTAGCTTTAAATAGGAATAAGTTATTTAATAAGAGTTAATTTATTTCGTTAGATAAAAATTATATTTAACTTAGGGGGGTGTTAGTGTTAGGGTTAGACTTAGCTTTAGGGGTTAATCCATTTATTAGAATAGCGGTGAGCTCCGATCGGAAGTTTAGGGGTTAATAATTGAAGGTAGGTGTCGGCGATGTTAGGGAGGGCAGATTAGGGGTTAATACTATTTATGATAGGGTTAGTGAGGCGGATTAGGGGTTAATAACTTTATTATAGTAGCGCTCAGGTCCGCTCGGCAGATTAGGGGTTAATAAGTGTAGGTAGGTGTCGGTGACGTTGTGGGGGGCAGATTAGGGGTTAATAAATATAACATAGGGGTCGGCGATGTTAGGGCAGCAGATTAGGGGTACATAGGGATAACGTAGGTGGCGGCGTTTTACGGAGCGGCAGATTAGGGGTTAAAAGTGTAATGCAGGGGTCAGCGATAGCGGGGGCGGCAGATTAGGGGTTAATAAGTGTAAGGTTAGGGGTCTTTAGACTCGGGGTACATGTTAGAGTGTTAGGTGCAGACGTAGGAAGTGTTTCCCCATAGGAAACAATGGGGCTGCGTTAGGAGCTGAACGCTGCTTTTTTGCAGGTGTTAGATTTTTTTTCAGCTCAAACAGTCCCATTGTTTCCTATGGGAGAATCGTGCACGAGCACGTTTTTGAGGCCGGCCGCGTCCGTAAGCAACTCTGGTATCGAGAGTTGCATTTGCGGTAAAAATGCTCTACGCTCCTTTTTTGGAGCCTAACGCAGCATTTGTTTTAACTCTCGATACCAGAGTTAAATTTATGGTGCGGCCAGAAAAAAGCCCGCGGAGCGTTAACAGCCCTTTTACCGCCGAACTCCAAATCTAGGCCTTAGTGTTTGTTTGTTTTTTTGTACTTTTCTGATGGATGGAAGACCTCTTCTTGCCCCGCTTGGATGAAGACTTCTGCCGGTCTGGATGTCCTCTTCTGCCCCATCGGATGAAGACTTCGGCCCGGCTGGGTGAACACGACTCAAGGTAGGGAGATCTTCAGGGGGGTAGTGTTAGGTTTATTTAAGGGGGGTTTGGGTTAGAGTAGGGGTATGTGGGTGGTGGGTTGTAATGTGGGGGGGGGATTGTGTTTTTTTTTTACAGGCAAAAGAGCTGTTTTCTTTGGGGCATGCCCCGCAAAGGGCCCTGTTCAGGGCTGGTAAGGTAATAGAGCTGTTAACTTTTGTAATTTAGTATAGGTTAGGGCATTTTTTTTATTTTGGGGGGCTTTGTTATTTTATTAGGGGGCTTAGATTAGGTGTAATTAGTTTAAAATTATTGTAATATTTTTTTATTTTTTGTAATTTAGTGGGGGGGGGGGTTGTACTTTAGTTTAGTTTTTTTAATTGTATTTAATTGTAGGTACTTGTAGTTAATTTATTTAATGATAGTGTAGTGTTAGGTTTAATTGTAACTTAGGTTAGGATTTATTTTACAGGTAATTTTGTAATTATTTTAACTAGGTAGCTATTAAATAGTCAATATCTATTTAATAGCTATTGAACCTAGTTAAAATGAATACAAAGTTGCCTGTACAATAAATATAAATGCTAAAATAGCTCCAATGTAACTATTAGTTATATTGCAGCTATATTAGGGTTTATTTTACAGGTAAGTCTTTAGTTTTATATAGGATTCATTTATTTAGTTAATTTAATGATAGTGTAGTGTTAGGTGTAATTGTAACTTAGGTTATGATTTATTTTACAGGTAAATTTGTATTTATTTTAGCTAGGTAGTTATTAAATAGTTATTAACTATTTAATAACTATTGTACCTAGTTAAAATAAATACAAAGTTGCCTGTAAAATACATATAAATCCTAAAATAGCTACAATGTAACTATTAGTTATATTGAAGCTATATTAATAGCTAGTAGGGGGCTTAGATTAGGTGTAATTAGTTTAAAATTATTGTAATATTTTATTATTTTTGGTAATTTAGTGTTTGTTTGTATTTTGGTACTTGTATGATGGATGGAAGACCTCTTCTTGCCCCGCTTGGATGAAGACTTCTGCCGGTCTGGATGTCCTCTTCTGCCCCATTGGATGAAGACTTCGGCCCGGCTGGGTGAACACGACTCAAGGTAGGGAGATCTTCAGGGGGGTAGTGTTAGGTTTATTTAAGGGGGGTTTGGGTTAGAGTAGGGGTATGTGGGTGGTGGGTTGTAATGTGGGGGGGGGATTGTGTTTTTTTTTTACAGGCAAAAGAGCTGTTTTCTTTGGGGCATGCCCCGCAAAGGGCCCTGTTCAGGGCTGGTAAGGTAATAGAGCTGTTAACTTTTGTAATTTAGTATAGGGTAGGGCATTTTTTTTATTTTGGGGGGCTTTGTTATTTTATTAGGGGGCTTAGATTAGGTGTAATTAGTTTAAAATTCTTGTAATATTTTTTTATTTTTTGTAATTTAGTGTTTGTTTTTTTTTGTAATTTAGTGGGGGGGTTTTGTACTTTAGTTTATTTAATTGTAGATAATTGTAGGTACTTGTAGTTAATTTATTTAATGACAGTGTAGTGTTAGGTTTAATTGTAACTTAGGTTAGGATTTATTTTACAGGTAATTTTGTAATTATTTTAACTAGGTAGCTATTAATTAGTCAATAACTATTTAATAGCTTTTGTACCTAGTTAAAATAAATACAAAGTTGCCTGTAAAATAAATATAAATGCTAAAATAGCTACAATGTAACTATTAGTTATATTGCAGCTATATTAGGGTTTATTTTACAGGTAAGTATTTTGTTTTAAATATGATTAATTTATTTAGTTAATTTAATGATAGTGTAGTGTTAGGTGTTAGTGTAACTTAGGTTAGGGTTTATTTTACAGGTAAATTTGTATTTATTTTAGCTAGGTAGTTATTAAATAGTTATTAACTATTTAATAACTATTGTACCTAGTTAAAATAAATACAAAGTTGCCTGTAAAATAAAAGTAAATCCTAAAATAGCTACAATGTAACTATTAGTTATATTGCAGCTATCTTAGGGTTTATTTTACAGGTAAGTCTTTAGTTTTAAATAGGATTCATTTATTTAACTATAGTAAACTTATTTCGTTTTATTTAAATTATATTTAAGTTAGGGGGTGTTAGTGTTAGGGTTAGACTTAGGTTTAGGGGTTAATAACCTTATTATAGTAGCGGCGACGATGGGGGCGGGAGATTAGGGGTTAATAATTGTAGGTAGGTGGCGGCGATGTTAGGGAGGGCAGATTAGGGGTTAATAAAATGTATTATAGTGTTTGCGAGGCGGGAGTGCGGCGGTTTAGGGGTTAATACATTTATTATAGTGGCGGCGATTTGCGGTCGGCAGATTAGGGGTTAATACTTGTAGTTAGATTGTGGCGACGTTGGGGGGAGGCAGATTAGGGGTTAATAACTATAATGTAGGGGTCGGCGGTGTTAGGGACAGCAGATTAGGGGTTAATAGTTATAATGTAGGCGGCGGCGATATCGGGTCGGCAGATTAGGGGTTAATACTTGTAGTTAGATTGTGGCGACGTTGGGGGGAGGCAGATTAGGGGTTAATAACTATAATGTAGGGGTCGGCGGTGTTAGGAACAGCAGATTAGGGGTTAATAGCTATAATGTAGGCGGCGGCGATATCGGGTCGGCAGATTAGGGGTTAATACTTGTAGTTAGATTGTGGCGACGTTGGGGGGAGGCAGATTAGGGGTTAATAACTATAATGTAGGGGTCGGCGGTGTTAGGGACAGCAGATTAGGGGTTAATAGTTATAATGTAGGCGGCGGCGATATCGGGTCGGCAGATTAGGGGTTAATACTTGTAGTTAGATTGCGGCGACGTTGGGGGAGGCAGATTAGGGGTTAATAACTATAATGTAGGGGTCGGCGGTGTTAGGGACAGCAGATTAGGGGTTAATAGCTATAATGTAGGCGGCGGCGATATCGGGTCGGCAGATTAGGGGTTAATACTTGTAGTTAGGATTGCGGCGATGTTGGGGGGGGGCAGATTAGGGGTTAATAACTATAATGTAGGGGTCGGCGGTGTTAGGGACAGCAGATTAGGGGTTAATAGCTATAATGTAGGCGGCGGCGATATCGGGTCGGCAGATTAGGGGTTAATACTTGTAGTTAGATTGCGGCGACGTTGGGGGGGGCAGATTAGGGGTTAATAACTATAATGTAGGGGTCGGCGGTGTTAGGGACAGCAGATTAGGGGTTAATAGTTATAATGTAGGTGGCGGCGATATCCGGTCGGCAGATTAGGGGTTAATAAGATAATGCAGGTGTCAGCGATAGCGGAGGCAGCAGATTAGGGGTTAATAAGTGTTAGATTAGGGGTGTTTAGAGACTCGGGGTACATGTTAGGGTGTTAGGTGCAGACTTAGTGTTTCCCCATAGGAAACAATGGGGCTGCGGTGTTAGTTTTTTTTCAGCCGAAACTCCCATTGTTTCCTATGGGGAAATGCCGAATCTTAACGAGCTAATTCGGATTTATTCGGAGATACGGCAGCTATTTCGGATTCATTCGGTAGATTCGGAAGTATTTTAATTCGGAAATCCGAATCGATCCGAATCTCCGAATTTACAGAATTTACCGAATTTCCGAATTAATCCGAAACGAACCGCACATGTCTAGCATCAACCACATAACTTTTTGTAACCTGCTGTGCTCGCTCCTCCTAGTGCTTGTCACAGCTGTGGTGTGGCCTGCCGCCTGCTGCTCCCTATGTACTGGCCCACGTGGCCTCCAGCTTGGCTCCCTCCTTGTAGCATGTGACTGTGTGTGCTCAGGTGACGTGATATCCTTGCCCCCCCCCCCCTATTCTCTCCCCACAGTGCTATTGGCTAATGCCTATTGGAGCAGAGCGGCTGCATCCTATGCAAGCTACGCTGCTTGAGCATCTGTGTGCTCAAAATGCAGCCCGCCACTCCGCTCCTTCAACTGCTCACACTGACTGACACTGTGCTGTGCGTGATCTCTGCACAGATGCCGGCGGCAGCCCACCGGGATTTCTCTCAGTATCCCAACAGCCCAATCTAGCACTGTCCACCGCTGCCACTGACTCTGTTGGGAAATCCAGTAGAGGATGAGTCAGGGACTGATTCTGATGTCCCTGATACCCAAGGTAATTTTACATTAAAACAACATGTTTGCAGTACTTAAAATAACAAAGTGAGTATGAAAAAAGTTCTTTCATGATGCAGGTTAAAGTAAGGGATTGTGTTTTTGAATTTACATATTTCTACAATGTTTTCATCCTATTGTCATAACAGTCTACAGCAATGATGAGTATAGTCTAGGACTTGTCACATAATCCTCATACTAACAATGATTTGTGTTTGTGCTTCATCTCTGACAGCTGAAAGTGATGAATCAGTGGCCCCTGATCCTGCCCCAGCCATGTCGCCAGCGATGGCAGATCTAGAGGTGGCTGAAGCAGAAAGTAAGAAATTATCATATTATGTTTTAACACTTCTATCTTGATAATGAATTGGTACAACATATATATATTTTTTTTTTTATAGATGAAGATCGGGGGACACAAACAGAGCCGATTATGCCACACTTATTTTCCCGACTGACTGAGTGCCTGCAAAATGTTGTTTCCCACATTAATGATATTCAGGAGGCACTACGGGGCTTTTTTTATTTGTTTTATTTGTTTTAATTTATACCTTTTTGATGAAAGTTTTAAAATCCTAATGAAAAAAGTTTTTGCCTTTAAAAAAAGAAAATCTAAATTATTGTGTTGCAGTATTACTTTAAGAATTCTCTTGAAGGGACATGAAAAACAATATATATGTTGAATTGGTTGATATATATATTTTATTGCTCTTCATTCTTTTGATATCCTTTGATGAAGAGCACATGTAAATAAACTATGTAGCTGCTGATTGATGTCTGCACATAGATAACTCGTGATTGGCTTGCACATGTGCATTGCTATTTATAATAAACTAGTCCTAAAGCCTGTGTACGCGGGCCATTTTTTGCAGTACAGCGGTCCCACCCCTTGCTCCCCCCTCTCTTTTTCTCTCTCTTTCTCCCCTCTCCTTTGCTCTCTCTTTCTCCCCTCTCTTTTGCTCTCTCTCTCTCTCTCTCTCTCCCCTCTCTTTTGCTCTCTCTCCCCCCTCTCTTTTGCTCTCTCACTCCCTCTTTTGCTCTCTCTTCCCCCCTCTCGTTTGCTCTCTCTCTCCTCTCGTTTGCTCTCTCTCCTCTCGTTTGCTTTCTCTCTCCTCTCATTTGCTCTCTCTCTCCTCTCTTTTGCTGTCTCTCTCCCTCTCTTTTGCGCACTCTCCCCCTCTCTTTTGCGCACTCTCCCCCTCTCTTTTGCGCTCTCTCCCCCCTCTCTTTTGTGCTCTCTGCCCCCTCTCTTTTGTGCTTTTTCTTCCCTCTCTTTTGTGCTTTCTCCCCCTCTCTTTTGTGCTTTCTCCCCCTCTATTTTGTGCTCTCTCCCCCTCTCTTTTGTGTTCTCTCCCCCTCTCTTTTGTGCTCTCCCCCCTCTCTTTTGTGCTCTCCCCCCTCTCTTTTGTGCTCTCTCCCCCTCTTTTGTGCTCTCTCCCCCTCTCTTTTGTGCTCTCTCCCCCTCTCTTTTGTGCTCTCTCCCCCCTCTCTTTTGTGCTCTCTCCCCCTCTCTTTTGTGCTCTCTCCCCCTCTCTTTTGTGCTCTCTCCCCCTCTCTTTTGTGCTCTCTCCCCCTCTCTTTTGTGCTCTCTCCCCCCTCTCTTTTGTGCTCTCCCCCTCTCTTTTGTGCACTCTCCCCCCTCTCTTTTGTGCTCTCTCCCCCCTCTCTTTTGTGCTCTCCCCCTCTCTTTTGTGCTCTCTCCCCCCCTCTCTTTTGTCCTCTCTCCCCCCTCTCTTTTGTGCTCTCTCCCCCCTCTCTTTTGTGATCTCTCCCCTCTCTCTTTTGTGCTCTCTCCCCCTCTCTTTTGTGCTCTCCCCCTCTCTTTTGTGCTCTCTTCCACACTCTTTTGTGCTCTCTTTTGTGCTCTCTTCCCCCTCTCTTTTGTGCTCTCTCCCACCTCTCTTTTGTGCTCTCTCCGCCCTCTCTTTTGTGCTCTCTCCCCCCTCTCTTTTGTGCTCTCTCCCCCCTCTCTTTTGTCCTCTCTCCCCCTCTCTTTTGTGCTCTCCCCCCTCTCTTTTGTGCTCTCTTTTGTACTCTCTTCCCCCTCTCTTTTGTGTTATTTGTTTTAATTTATACCTTTTTGATGAAAGTTTTAAAATCATAATGAAAAAAGTTTTTCCTTTTAAAAAAAGAAAATCTAAATTATTGTGTTGCAGTATTCCTTTAAGAATTCTCTTGAAGGGACATGAAAAACAATATATATGTTGAATTGGTTGATATATATATATTTTATTGCTCTTCATTCTTTTGATATCCTTTGATGAAGAGCACATGTAAATAAACTATGTAGCTGCTGATTGATGTCTGCACATAGATGACTCGTGATTGGCTTGCACATGTGCATTGCTATTTATAATAAACTAGTCCTAAGCCTGTGTACACGGGCCATTTTTTGCAGTACAGCGGTCCCACCCCTTGCTCTCTCTCTTTCCCCCCTCTCTTTTTCTCTTTCTTTCTCCCCTCTCTTTTTCTCTTTCTTTCTCCCTCTCTTTTGCTCTCTCTCCCCTCTCTTTTGCTCTCTCTCTCCCCTCTCTTTTGCTCTCTCTCTCCCCCTCTCTTTTGCTCGCTCTCTCCCCCTCTCTTTTGCTCTCTCTCTCCCCACTCTCTTTTGCTCTCTCTCTCCCTCTTTTGCTCTCTCTCCCTCTTTTGCTCTCTCTCTTCCCCCCTCTCGTTTGCTCTCTCTCTCCTCTCGTTTGCTCTCTCTCCTCTCGTTTGCTCTCTCTCTCCTCTCGTTTGCTCTCTCTCTCCTCTCTTTTGCTGTCTCTCTCCCTCTCTTTTGCGCACTCTCCCCTCTCTTTTGTGAACTCTCCCCCTCTCTTTTGCGCTCTCTCCCCCTCTCTTTTGCGCTCTCTCCCCCTCTCTTTTGTGCTCTCTCCCCCTTCTCTCTTGTGCTCTCTGCCCCCTCTCTTTTGTGCTCTCTCCTCCCTCTCTTTTGTGCTTGCTCCCCCTCTATTTTGTGCTCTCTCCCCCTCTCTTTTGTGCTCTCTCCCCCTCTCTTCTGATTAAGGGTTACTAAGCCAGCATTGCAATAATTTTTTAACCACAAATAGTAACAGTGCACAACCTCACCTGCTGGCTGCTGTTCTGTAGTGTAGACTTGCTTCATTTCACGATCACTGCATCACCAATTTCAGTGTCCATCATTTCCCTGACGTCTGACTCCCTTTCTCTGCTGATGCTGCAGCCTCATGATCCAGTGAGTTTTACCGACCAGCCTACCCGACCCAATCAAGTTCTCCCACCAATCCCCACCCCACAAAGAGATTGTGCGACGTGTTATCCCCATATACAGAGAGGAGTAATATTGGGCCGGCCTGTAGTTCTACCAAAAAGGCCCTCCACTCTGACTTCACCAGTTCTCACCTGCCCCTATATGAAAGACTAGTAACCAGAGGTGTAACTAGACCCAGGTGCAAGAATCCAAGAAGGGCACACACAATACATGTTTATATAAGCACAGTATATATCAGCACTTAAGCACCTCATTATAAAAGGTCTGAACACACAATATATGTTTATATATGCACAGTATATGTCCCCAGCCCCTGCAATAAATGATGCCCCCAGCCCCCCTGTAATAAATTATGCCCCCAGCCCCCCAGCAATAAATTATTACCCCAGCTGCCCTGCAATAAAAGGATGCCCCCAGCACCCCTGCAATAAAATGATGCTCCCAGCAATAAAATGATGCCCCCAGCCCACCTGCAATCAAATAATGCCCTGAGCTCCCTGCAATAAATGATGCCCGAGCAATAAAATGAAGCGCCCTGTAATAAAATTATGCCCCCAGCCCCCTGCAATAAATGATGCCGCCAGCAATAAAATGATGCCCCCAGCCCCCTGCAATAAATGATGACCCCTGTAATAAAATTATGCCCCAGCTCCCCTGCAATAAAATGATGCCCCCAGTCATAAATGATTCCCCCAGCCCCCCTGTAATAAATTATGCCCCCTGCAATAAATGATCCCCCCAGCAATAAATGATTCCCCCAGCCTCCTGCAATAAAATGATGCCCCCAGCCATAAATGATGCCCCCAGCCCCCCTGCAATAAAATGATGCCCCAGCCGCGTTGCAATAAAATGATTCCCCCAGCACCCCTGCAATAAAATGATGCTCCCAACAATAAAATGATGCCCTGAGCCCCCATGCAATAAATGATGCTCCCAGCCCCACTGCAATAAATGATGCCCCAGCAATAAAATAAAGCGCACAGGCCCCCCTGCAATAAATGATGCCCCCAGTCCCCTGCAATAAAATAATGCCCCACCCCCCTGCAATAAAATGATGCCCCCAGCCTCCCTGCAAAAAATGATGCCCCCAGCAATACAATTATGCCCCCAGCTCTCCTACAATAAATGATGCCCTCAGCCCCACTGCAATAAAATGATGCCCCAAGCCCCCCTGCAATAAATGATGCCCCCACTAGACCCTCTGATAGGCAACATTTTTAGGATTTTAAATACTAATGCATTCTAGCTAGAGCTAGAGATCACAGCATGTGCATTGAGCTGAGCAGTGAGCATCTCTTCACTCCAGCCAGATCCGTCACTGCTTTCCCCCCCCATGGGTTTTCCTGCCAATCCCCACCCCACCAAGAGATTGTGCGACGTGTTATCCCCATATATGACCGCAGAGAGGAGTAAAATTGGGCTGACTTTACCATGCTCACCTGCCGCTATATGAAAGACTAGTAACCAGAGGCGTAACTAGAAACCACAGGGCCCGGGTGCAAGAATCCAAGAAGGGCACACACAATACATGTTTATATATACACAGTATATATCAGCACTTAAACACCTTATTACAAAAGGTCTGCCCCAGCAATGAAATGATGCCCCAGCTCCCCTGTAATAAAATGATGCCCCCAGCCATAAATGATGCCCCCAGCCCCCTGCAATAAATGATCCCCCCAGCAATAAATGATTCCCCCAGCACGCTGCAATAAAATGATGCCCCCAGTCATAAATGATGCCCCCAGCCCCCTGCAATAAAATGATGCCCCAGCCCCGCTGCAATAAAATGATTCCCCCAGCACCCCTGAAATAAAATTATGCTCCCAGCAATAAAATGATGCCTCGGGCCCCAAGCCCCCTGCAATAAAATGATGCCCTGAGCCCTCCTGCAATAAATGATGCTTCCAGCCCCACTGCAATAAATGATGCCCCAGCAATAAAATAAAGCCCCCAGTCCCCCTGCAATAAATGATGCCCCCAGCAATAAATTATGACCCCAGCCCCCTGCAATAAAATAATGCCCAAGCCCCCTGCAATAAAATGATGCACCCAGCCCCCTGCAATAAAATTATGCCCCAGCTATAAAATGATGCCCCTAGCCCCCCTGCAAAAATGATGCCCCAGCAATAAAATGATGCCCCCAGCTCCCCTGCAATAAATGATGCACTCAGCCCCACTGCAATAAAATGATGCCCCCCAAAAAAATATGATGCCCCCAGCCCCCTGCAATAAAATGATGCCCCCAGCCCCCTGCAATAAAATGATGCCCCCAGCAATAAATGATGCCCCCACTAGACCCTCTGATAGGCAAATGTATTAGGATTTTAAATACTAATGCATTCCAGCTAGAGCAGTGAGCATCTCTCCACTCCAGCCAGAGCCGTCATGGCTGCCCTCCCCCCGCGGGTATAATGTGTGTGGAAAAATAATTGATGGCCGACAAACAATATACTTGTGATCAGATAAAGTTCTTGGTGAAATCATTAAAAAAAAAATTGTGGGGGGCGTGTCTAGGCCGCAGCCATGTCCAGACGGGAAATTCAGTAGCTCCCAAGGCAATATAAACAATCCACTGACTATCTCGCTCTTAACATGCCATCCTTCAACATAGCTTTGAATATCAGCTGAAAAGAAGATTTGGAATCAGATGATACTTTTACCACTATGATCCTGTTTCCAATAGGCCTAATCTGATCGAGATACGTGCTAATGGCCTAGGTCACATCTCTAACATCCCCCCCCCCCCCGGCTTGACAGCTATCCGGGTAGAGCCATTTCACTATTCAATCTAAGATGGAGGAGTTTTATACAACAATTTCCACTTTGTTAGAGGAACTAGATCGCAAGATCGAAAGACAGTTCGATGATCATCTGGCTACAATCAGCACTGCGCACATACAAGATGGCGCCGGACAACAACCAAGCTCTGATACCAAAACTGCTAAGCAAATGGAGGACTCACTCACCATACAGCAGTTCTCAATGCCCCTGAGGGAGAGACCCTGTCTGACTTCAAAGAAGATGATCTTATGGAACTACGCCGTGCCGAAACCCCAACATGGGAGGTCACCACCTTCGACATGAGGCCTAGGCTAATTACGAATTGGCAGCTTCTGCAGGGCACACTCCCTCCCAGCCCATGCTCCCGAGATAACTTGAAGCCTGATCTCTTACCCCTAAGCTTGTCTGGCCCCGGGGGGTGAGCTCCGGGGTTTACTTCCTTCTCATCTGGGGGAAAAATGGAGTGGAAGGTGAGAGAATTGAAGGCTAGGCTTTTACTTTCTTACAAGTGGAGCAAACATCTGGATCTGCTAACATGGGTGACCTACTCTATTTTACCACATGAACCAGGTGCCTACCATTATGTTATGTTTGTCTACAGATCAGGTGTAGGCTATAGACAGTCGCTACTCAATAGGGGGTATCTCCCCCTCTATACATTCAAAACTGAGCTCTAGCCTGTTTGTGACTCTGTTTATTGCTATCCGGGGCTCTCTACTAGTTTGTTCCTAACTTGCAGCTAGCTCTTTATGATACAGACCGATCCCAAGTTTGTGGAGCCGCTATGAGAATTTAACTTAAATAATTAACTTTAGAGTTTGCTTTCTTAACAGCACTAGAGATGCCACCACTGTGTTTCTTTAAGTTTTTATGTAAGTCTACTTAGTATACCTGTGACCATAGCAGTGATGTGTTTTGTCAATGCATGAATCTGTTTAGAGTTACTAACTCTAATAACCCTTCTTACGAAATGTAGGTAGAATAACTTAATATATGGGGCAAACAAATATTAATACGCTTGCTAATTTTCATAATCTTCATATAACATATTCTTAAATAACTATACCTCCTGGCTGCGATTTATACATACTACAAGATCGATTATAAATCACAGTACAATGTGGTTATATAAGGTTCTATTAGCTAACTAACTCCTGAATCTGCTTTATCAACTGCTTTAAAAATGTTAACCCCACTAGATAGTTACATTTTATGTGAATTCATTGAACCTGCTCAAACTAACATTAATATAATCATTTAAGGAACTTAGACTATATAGCCTGGTATAATGTACAACCAAATATATATATACTTGCTAATTTCTGCACCACTGCTTCCGGATATTTTTATGAGCAGCTGTACATTTTGGTTATAATATGTTTAAAGATCAGTTATGATTCTCATTCCCAGTATTTGGTGGTGATATATAGTCAGGTGGACTAAGATATAGAAAAATATTACAAATTTCTATTACTTTATCTCTGTGTTTTACTGCCTTAGACTGCATGAGTAACCTATACAACACTCCAGAACTTGCTTTTGTAACAGCACTAAAAATGTGTATACTGTTTATCTTTAAGTTCTCATGTAAGTGTATATAGCCTACTTGTGATATGTCCAGTTAATACCTGAATATGGTTAGTGTTGCTAACTTTTTTTTTTTTTTTTTATAAATCATTTTTTATTGAGGATTTTCAAACAGTACAACAGGCAATAAAAGTCACAAGTGTTACAGTTTCAGACACAGTAACATACAAAATACATGAACAAGTTATATTGAAATTATTAATTGAAATAGCAAGTGACATAAGCTTCTGAATCCTTCATTTTATAATAATAATAGCATATTGAAGTGACTACTGAGCTGACCACATGTGGGTCGCATGGTCATGAAACTAAAATAGATATGGTAGTCTCTAGAAAGGCCACTCCTGGACCTTATGATGAAATAAATTCAAAATATATATAAGGGGGGAGGTGTTAGTCAGTGGGCAAAGAGCCGCTGTAAATATAAAAAAAGGAAAAAGGGGGGGGCGTGCCACAATAAGAATTAGTAACTTAGGAGGAAATATAATGTATAATAGTACAATGGCTTCTTGACCCTCACATTTATAGTATTTCCTATGGATCATTCCATAACACCTAAGGGTCCTCTAAGGCCAAACCCATCTTAATGATAGAATAGGAGAGGATAAGATAATCAATTGCAGTGTACTCAGGAGCTGGGTAAAGATAAAACAAACAGCAAATATGCATAAGAGCAATAACACAAACAACTTATACCTAGGAAATAAACTACTAAGATAATGATTAGCTGTATATAAACATAGAGTTCAAAGAGATACTAACATTTTAATCTTAATGGCGTTACTATTGTAGACTCCTCAAGGGAAATAGTGTGTATTAATGAAACAATAGGTACTATCTGGACAAATTACTATCTAGGACCCCTAAAACCTACCAGTATGTCTCAACAGAAAACTATGAGTCCGTAGAGTATACTGAATATACATCCGAAGCTATAGAGACCTCAGTTGTGTACTGGATTATGTTTTGCCATTTAGGCCTCATATAGATAAAAGATCACTCTTGGACCTGACTAGACTAGTAATGTAGTAAAGAGGGACAATAATAATAATGGTGGCTACTCTAAGGCCTCAGTACACCCACAAGTGTTAGTAATCAGTCACTGATAGAGCTCCAAACACAGAAATTAGGGAACTATATAGCAGCAGACCTAATAGAAATTGGAGTAAATTGCTAACTGTGGTATAAAATGGATAGGTACTACTAGCAAGACCCACTCTTACTTAAGTATAGATAAAGGCTCAGGGATAGAGTATGTTATATTCTAAGCTGGATAGGGCTATACAGGGTGAACACCCTGGTGTATTCTCCTAACTAGGGGCATAAACTGCACTAAAATTATAACCTTATACTATCTCAGATGCATATACTGTACAGTACAACGCCAAAAGTGCGTGAAGCTTCCAAGTTTTCAGAGCTATATGGGATATGATACTAAGTAGGACCTATAAAGTAGCATGTAGTGAAAAGCTGTAAAAAAAAAAAAAAAAAAAAGGACACTTAAATGCATATCACTTTCTTAGCAGGTGTTCTGAGGAAATAATAAATATATTATTCTAGTAGAAAATCTATGTAGCTTAAAATCGGCTAAATGTAGGAGATTAAGTTGTAACAGTGCATGAAGTTGTTAGGATAACCTTAAACTTTACTCAGGTACATAAATATAATGATGCCCCAAAACAAACGTACAATGCTCAACAATGCATACCATATATCTAATCAAAGTACGCATAAAAGATTAACAGAGTCAAACGGTAAAAGATATTATAGATATATTATAAAAGTAAATCTTGCATTTTGTTTGGGATTTGAATATGCTCTGCTAGTCCGGTTGTTTCCAACACTGTCTATGAGGGTATTATGGAAAGAGAGCTAGAATTAGACTTTGCTGACCCAATGTGTATCCGGACTCCTTAACCAGGTAGGCTGAAGCCTCACCACTATCCTATACCTGAGCCAGTCCAGCTTGTCGTACTGTCGCAGAGTTCCCTGTTATATATGAGGAGGTAGAGAGACATAGCCTTCAAAACAACAGGTAGTAGCCATGATCTCCACACCGTTCATAGCTCACTACCAGGCAGATGACACATGTGGATATACTGCGCAGCCCAGCCGCAGGAGCCGGCCGCACTCTCGCAGCCAAGGGCCATGTGTGTGAGGCGGATTGGCAGTGACCGCACATCCTGATCCAGCATGCCATTAGAAGTACAGAGGTTGATCCGGGTAAGTACCTCAGTAGTAGTGGCCAAAGAATTTATCTTTGACGAGTGTGTGGACTCAAGGGATAAAGTTGTGGTCAGGCTGGCATCCGGATAGTCCATCAACAGTGTTGAAGAGATAGATTCATGAGTACACGGATCTTCAGTACCGTCCTCTGAGACACCATTTCTGATGATTTCCATGAGGTCCTGAAAACCCCTCTCAGCCTTATCCTCTAGTTCCGCCAAGAGAGTAAAAAGTTCCAAGTAGTATTCCTCCATGATGAGGTTGTAGAGATAAATTCCTTTTTTAACCCGGGGAAACCGGGGGGGGGGGGGGGAGATCACGGCAACTTTTAGGTAGGCCTCTCACTGGTGATAATACAAACAGTCCAGCTTTTAGTCTTCAATGCTTTGCCAACTGCAAAAATCTATCTCAGAATGTAATGCTGATGGTTTGCATAGGGAGTATAAATAGCAATCAATAGTAGTGACTGTCTAAAGATTATAAATCCAACTTATTGCTGATATCATGTTAGGAGCCTCTGAGTATGTGACCGGTCATCTCAGCCTCTTAGGCACGCCCCCCAGTGTTGCTAACTTTAATAACCCTATTTAAGTAACCTAGACAGAATTACTTCCTATATTGTGCAAACAAATATGTACACACTTACTATTATATACTATGGCTTTTAGTGTGATATGTACTCATAAACAACCATACCTTTAGGCTGAAATATCTGTATACCACAAGATCAATTATGACTCCTAATATAATGTGGTTATATAGTGTACAATTCAGTAACTAGCTCCGGAACTTACTCTACCAACTGTACTAAAAACGTTAACTCAGCTAGATAGTAAACTCCTATGCAAATTCATTTAACCTACTCAAATTAATATCAATACTTTCATTTTGGGGACTTAGATTACATAACTTTGTAGATGGTACAACCAAATATTTTTACACTCATTAACTTTTACACCACTGCTTTTGGATCGTGTATACTCATGAGCTACTGCACCTTTTGGGTATAACTTATATACATAGTAAGATCTGTTATGATTACCAATATTAGATATTAATATCACATACAATTAAGGAGACTAAACTATAGTTTCTCACTGCAAGCTCCTGTTACATTTTATCTCTGTCTCATAGTCATGATCTGCATGAGCAACATAAAGAACATTTTATCCCACCTTCACTAGCTCATAGAATTTGCTAACAGCTTTATATATACACTTACAAAAACAGATACAAGATCCCTTGACCGAGCTTGTTAATGTTTCAGCTCATCCTCACAGAGACTTCCTCCATATATTTAAATCTATATGCCCATACCCCGACTTATAAAGCAACCATTATATTCTCACTGCTAAAGTATTAAATGCAGGCCCATGCTCAGATCTATCTTATGTATCCTATCAGATGCTGATATACTTATTTGATAATGGGCTTCATAATTATGATACTGCTTTATTATTAAATTTCCCGGACACGTCCCCTCCCCCTCTTAAAGCAGCTCTTGTCTGCTGATTTCCCTTTATTCTTTATCAAACGGCCCCATGTAACTACCAATCTGTAAACCACTTGTTAAAGAGAAGAAACAGATTGATAAAAATAAAAAGATGGGTAGAATGATTTTTGTATCCAGGTTCAATCCAAAAAGTCATCAGGTAAATAAAATCTTCATAAAACATTGGCATATTCTCAAAGTAGGTCATCCAGAAATAAGGAATTTTATGACTTCCCTATGCCAGCATATAAGTGAAGTAGGAACATTAAAGATGATCTAGTAAGGGCAGACCTAGGTGGTATGAGACAGCTTAAACAGAGTACAATTGGTGCACCCAGGGTGGGACGTTTCCCATGCCTGGGATGCAGCAATTGCAACTCTGTAATAAACAAACAACAAAAAATACTGTGCTCTTTGTGAAAGGAATAGTGAATAATCAGATAGTGATAAGAAAAAAAAATGAAAAAAATGAATACTCAAATAATAATAAAAAAAAGGGTTTTTAGTAATGACACTAATAACGATGGTATATAGCAGGCACAGAAGAAAAATGATAATACATGTGAAAGAGAATATATCACAGCAAAAAAGTCACAAATGGCAAAATGTAGTACCGTATCCTGTGATGTGTTGGTGTGATTAGGATAATATCCAAAAGCTGATTTGATTTCCAGGGATGTCCCAAATCAATTAATGGTGTCCTTGTAGTATGGTAAAAAACTATAATGATCCCATGGTGGTGGAATCCAGAAGATGGCAGTATCCAAGTAAAATTTCTACTTTCGTGCCGTGTCTGGAATAGGTGAAGATGAGCTGGGAGCTGCTGTTGAATGAGGGAAACTTCCGTTAAAGATTCTTATATGAGAATAGCTGCAAAGACAAAAAACACAGCGCATCCCATCTGAGAGTAAAAGTATTTAATACACGCATATAAAATAAACACTTACAGAAAGAAGATAAAAACAAGCAATGTATACAAGCTCTGTATGTATGAGCGTCCTAGGAGAGCCAGAAAAAGATGGAGGGTTTACCCAAGCCTCGTCCGTGGTATGCGCTGTACCCATGGGCTGGCCTGGTTCGTTGAGGGACGTCAGAGCATTGGATTACCTCAACGCGTTTCATCCAGTAACGTCCAGACTTTGTCAAGAGGGATATGTAAACTGGTGGTATCCAGGTTACTAAAATAGTCTGTATGTAGCTCTGATTGGTCAAGGGTTTGTGACAGTTCACAGATGTTGATATGTGATAGGTAATGTCAAATGTCAATCAGAGTCTATGTAAGATGCACAATATAATTGCAATAAAACAACAATACACATATATATATATAATGATATACAAATAATAAAAATGGTTAGTAGGTGTATATGTACATGAACAAAAGTATATTATGACTTTAAAACAATCACAATATAAATCCTATATGTTTGCGAGCCATAGGACAGATGTCTGTCATTTATTTATTATTGAGGCACAGAGAATTTTCATAGATAAGAAAAGTGTTACTGTGATAGTGCATGATCACTACAAGAATGAGAGATGGCAAAATAAACTATTATAAAGCTGAAATGAAACAGTAACTGAGAATGTTACAGAGACATGCGGAATGAGCAAGAACTGTATATATAGGAGTCACTATGGATAAGATTAGGCTATTCACAAGAAAGCATTTAAGTCTAGATCTATATTAAGACCCTTTGGAGCCAATGTTTCCAATTCATGGATCCTAAAGGTCTCTCTTTGGCGAAGAATTCTTAATCTATTTGAAAATTTGTTTGGTGGTATACTTGCCAGAATTTTTACTTTTAAACTATCAGGATTGGAATTATGTTTCATTTTAAAGTGATAGGGCACACTGTGTGTATCTAATTCATGATTGATATTGTACTTATGTTTACTGAATCTCTTAGGAATGGTCCTTTTTGTGCATTCTACATATAATAAATTACAATTGCAGCTCAACATGTACACTACATATGTTGAGCTGCAACTTTGTAATAAAAGGTGATTGTTTTTATCACCCACATACTGGAAAAAATTCAATCCCAGAATTCTTTACCTGTAGGTCTGTTTGCAATTTATATTATAAAATGCCCATGTTCCCTGTTTTATATAGGTCAAACGACCCGGCAGGTAAGAGAACGAATTACAGAACACAAGTCAAACATACAGTGTAAGAACAAGGAGGCCCCAGTAGCTGCCCATTTTCTAGAGAAAAGCCACAACATTAATCAACTACGTTTCCAAGTAATAGAGGAAATAAAAAAACCTACAGTAGAAGAGCGGGTAACAGAATTGCCATGCTTAACAGGGGGGAGATGTATTGGATTTATCACTTAGATACAATGACCCCAAGAGGTTTAAATCGTGAATTTGATTGGTAAGTGTTTTGGTGGAGTTTCTAGATAGTGATTCTGGTATTGTGTAAATACTGTAATACATAGTAAAATGAAACTAAAAGAATCTGTACTTGATTTTAACTTTTTGTAATAATTTTATGATTTACTAGGCGATAAGTCTGCCCAGAGGGCAGTCTATTTTTTAAAAACGACAAACCCCAAAGCTAATATTACAAAAAATAAAAAAAAATGTAAAATTACAGAAAAAAATAAACAAAGCTATCCAAAATAAAACAATTAAACCTAAACTAATACCCCTATAAAAATAAAAAATCCCCCCAAAATAAACACACTCCCTAATCTATCAATGCACTGCCAATAGCCCTTAAAAGGGCCTTTTGGGGGACATTGTCCTAAATAAATCAGCTATTTTACATAAAAAAAATTACAAAGTACCCCCTAATAGTAACCCCCCCCACCCAACCAACCCATCAAAATAAAAAAAACTAAGTCTAAAAAAACCTAAGCTACCCATCGCCCCTAAAGGGGCATTGCCCTTAAAAAGGCAATCAGCTCTTTTACAACCCAAAAATCCCTAATAAAAAAATGACACCCCAAAAAATAAATAAAAGCCTAAGACTAAGCCCCAAATAGGTACTCACTGTTCCTGAAGTCCGGCGGAGAAGGTCTTCTTCCAGGTGGCTCCATCATCTTCAACCGGAGCGAAGGCAGTGCGGAGTGGTCTTCACTGATGCACGAATCCAAAGCGGCGGTTCTCAGCCGCGGTCTTCAGTAGCGGCAATCCTCAGCAGTGCGGAGGCTCCTCTTCATCCGATCTCCATTGTACACTAAAAATTGAATGGAAGGTGCCGCATTCAATTTGGGCTATCAGCCAATAGCATTAGAGCTACTGAAATCCTTTTGGCTGATCAAATCAGCCAATAAGAGTTCAGTAGCTCTCCTCCTATTGGCTGATTTCAAAATTTCAGCCAATAGGAATGCAAGGTACCCCAATAAATATGGGGTACCTTGCATTCAATCTTCAGTGTGCAGTGGACAATCGCATGAAGAGGACCACCGCTGCTCCAGATCCACGCATCGGGGAAGCCAGCTCCACACCGCCACCTTCGCTCCGGATGAAGATAGAAGATGATGAAGCCGCCTTGGAAGAAGATCTTCTCCGCCGGACTTCAGGAACGGTGAGTACCTATTTGGGGCTTAGTCTTACGCTTTTTTCATTTTTTGGGGTGTTTTTTTTTTTTAGACTTAGGGTTTTTTGGGCTGTAAAAGAGCTGATTGCTTTTACAAATGGGTAGTTTAGGTTTTTTTAGTGTTAGTTTTTTTATTTTGGGGGGTTTGGTGGGTGGGGGGGTTTTGCTGTTAGGGGGGACTTAGAATTTGTTACATGTAAAAGAGCTGTTTAACTTAGGGCAATGCCCTACAAAAGGCCCTTTTAAGGGCTATTGGTAGTTTAGTTTAGATTAGGGTGTTTTTATTTTGGGGGCTTTTTTATTTTCATAGGGGTATTAGATTAGGTTTAATTTTTTTGATAATTTTGTTTATTTTTTTCTGTAATTTTAGACTTTTTTATTTTTTGTAATTTTAGATAAATTTTTTGCAATTTGTTACATTTTTATTTTAAAGGGAGTTGTTAGGTTAGGGGGCTTAGTAATTAAATTAGTTATGTGCGTTGTGGGGGGTTGGTGGTTTAGGAGTTAATAGGTTAATTAGGTTTACTGCGATGTGGGGGTTCGGCGGTTTAGGGTCTAATAACATAAATTATGCTTACCTGATAATTTTCTTTTCTTCAGATGGAAAGAGTCACCAGCTGCATTCATTACTTTTGGGAATTAAGAACTTGGCCACCAGGAGGAGGCAAAGACACCCCAGCCAAAGGGTTAAATACCCCTCCCACTTCCCTCATCCCCCAGTCATTCTGCCGAGGA
This sequence comes from Bombina bombina, assembly GCF_027579735.1. Lineage (NCBI taxonomy): Eukaryota > Metazoa > Chordata > Amphibia > Anura > Bombinatoridae > Bombina > Bombina bombina. The sequence continues at coordinate 489,236,313 of NC_069504.1, forward strand.
ACAAGGAACAGTAGAAGAAATATCAGGGTGAAAAGGTGTCAGAAGAACAAAAATGCGAGGAACAAAAATGCCCCACAGAAAAAATACAGATGGGGAGCTGTGGACTCTTTCCATCTGAAGAAAAATTATCAGGTAAGCATAATTTATGTTTTTCTTCATAAATGGAAAGAGTCCACAGCTGAATTCATTACTTTTGGGAAAACAATACCCAGACTATAGAGGACACTGAATGCTAAAACGGGAGGCTACAAAAGGCAGCCAATTCTGAGGGCACCAGGCCTGAAACCCCTACCCAGCAAAAAACCTGCTTAGTCCGAAGCCGAGAAAACTTTGAAAAAGGACACTGACCCACAGAAGTTCACAAGCCTTGCTAGAGACTGCAGAAAATAGACTCGACTTAGCCAACACGCCTCCGTGAGACACCATCGCCCAGCAGTCGGTTCCCCACAACACACCCCTTACGAGAGAAAGGGATCAACTACCGTAATCTCCCAATAGGAAGAGAACACAGAGAAACCAGACAAGGATACCTGGAAGACCCTAAATAGGTACAACAAGCTCAAAATAAAAAAAGGAAAAAAACTCCAGAACCCAGTCAAGCTCACAGAGACCAAAAACCAGTCCTGAGAAACAAGGGAAGGCAACGCCCAGACACCAAATTGTACAGAAACCACATGATTAGGAGCAGGATCCGAAAACAGAGAAGAAAACTAACTTCTCCTAGTACAGTGCAAACACACCCTAAATAACAACTGAAGACGAAGTCCTCAAGTCGCAAGGAACTCAGAATATCAAGATATTCATAGCCAAAATGCGTGCCGCTAACCCAGATAGAAAACACACTGCATAAAGCACACGCAATAGTCATACCAGGAGCAAGTAAAGAGCAGCTGAAATAGATTTGTTACAAACAGTGTTAATTTTGACAGCAAATTTAGATTTAGTCTTAGTTTTAGTCTTTTGACTAAAATGTCATTTTAGTTTTAGTCGTATTTTAGTCATCTGATTTGTTTTAGTTTTAGTCTAGTTTTAGTCGAATGACTCTCCAGTAAATTTTAGTCGACTAAATCTCCAGTAGATTTTAGTCAACTAAAATCTAAGGGGTTTAGTTAAAGTGTAATGCATTATTTAAGCATTTCTGTATCATTTGCAAACTGATTACATACTCCAGGAGTAAACATAACACCTGTTAATATTTATGGTATTAAGGTTTAAACATGCAATACAGACACAGATTTAGCCGTTGTGATATATAACATCTTTATTAAACTTAAAATTAAATAAAACCAAGTTTTATAAACAAACAGAAGTGCAACTTTAAAATATAAAAAAAAAAAAACTGTAAACTGTATTGGCTGTATTGCACATATTACCCAATATAAAAACTTTAACAATTCTCTGTTAATAATTAAAACAAGTATCAAGTAACTCAACACAACAAAAAGTTTCTGCAGCTAGCACAGGCACAGCATAACTTAAACCCATACTCGTGGGTTATGCTTATTGCTATAGGAAGAATCAATTGATTGTTCACAGATTCGAAAAAATTTCGGCAACAATATTAGCACTGCTCTAGAACTTCCAAACTCATTATATACTCCTGGAGTAAAGGTTTATTAACCTGTTTTTATTTATGGTAAGGTTTCAGCATGCAATACAGATTTAACTGTTGTGGTTTATAAACATGTCTTTATCTTAAAATTTTATAAAATTAAGTTTCGAAAATTTGACAAAAGAGCAGTAATTAGATATGGATTGATTATAACACCTTGCATAAAATGTTTTTGTTAGCAAATTTTGATTTAGTTTTAGTCATAGTCTTTTGACTAAAATGTCATTTTGATTTAGTTTTAGTCATAGTATTTTGACTAAAATTCCATTTTAGTTTTAGTCGTATTTTAGACATCAGAATTTTGGTTACAAATACACTTCCCAGTAATAGGAATCAAACCTGAGTTGTCAAAAGACCATTATACCAGATCAGAGCACCAACCACACCTTCAAACTGCGAAACATCCACTGAGCAGTGGATACATCACAGGCTATCCACAAGCCACCAAAGTTACTTGCGTAACTTGAACATGGAGAAGCACCAAACCTCAAAGAGGCTTACCGTACCTCAAGACCCGAGGACTAACCCCAGATCCCAGATTCTGCTCCCAACACCAGACCAGTCCAGCGACAGGCAGATCTGACAAGCAGGGGAACAAAAAGACTCCAATCTCCGGCCCAGAAAATGGACAGAATGGGACGGACCTAGCCACACCAATAGAGTTCGGTTGCCAACCCAAATAGGTCCCTCAATTAGGAACTCCCAAGAGAACCTCATAGAGTTGAATGGAGAAATGCAGTAGATCGCACAATACTAATGACAGCCTTAACACAGAGACTACAATCTCCACAGATGGAACAGAACAACCCACTATTGACTATAGGGTAAAATACCCATTCCAATCACCTGCCCACAAGACAGGAAAGCCAACCTCCCAAGAGAGGAAATTCCATCTCCTAAAGGAGAACAAATCTAACCCCCCAAGGGGGAGAGCACAGAGAACAACAGCACTTCAAAAGGAGCTAGAGCACAACAGAGTCACTACAAGACTCTAGAGCTCAAAAGGCGTGCAGAACAATACCAAGACATCCAAGACCAAGGGAAAACATTGAGGGCCAAGTCGTCCGAAAAGGGAGTAGAACAAGACTATAGCAAACCACGAGGCCACACCAGTGTGCCCCTAAACGTCTTCATAAACACCTCAGAGTACGTAACTAGAGGAACCCATCTAAGCAAAAAGAATGCAAAGCAACCCAACCTCGGTAGAAAAACCCTTAAGCAAAGCTTGGAGAAGTAGACAACCTTCTTTAGACCACTGCTTTATAACTGCTGTTTCTGGCGAGTCTGAAGACTCGCCAGAAACACGGGCCCTCAAGCTCTGTTCGGAGATAAATGGGCCTCTAAGTCCCAACAGTCATCAGAAACGACTGAGTGTGTCGCAGTGGAACTTCACTAAATCCCAAACGACCAAGTAAAAAAAGGCTAATGAGGACTGAACCAATCCTCCATGCCACACAAACCTTCAGGTCTTTCCAGAATACTCATCAGAACTTGTAAATTAAAAACAAGAATAACAATAATGTGAAGCATTCAGCGTCTGAACCGGATCAGCCAGGCAGAACAGACGCCACAAGTCTGAAATAAAGACAGCAGAATCTGAACCCAAGCAGGACTAGCCTGCAACCAAGGGCCCAAGGCCTTATATATTCACCCCCAGAGGGAGAATAAACGGCAGATAAACATTCTAGAATAAACTTCCGTAGAAGTAAACAGTGCGATCAAAAGGTTGCGAGTATCAATTCCAGAAAATAAAATCCTGAAGGAAAAATAAAACAAACATGAGCTGTAATCAACAAACAATCATCCTACCGGAGTGAATAAAGAAGGCAACCCGTAGGTTATTGCCCAATAAGAACAGACGCACCTGTAGGAATAGCCCAACAAGCTTAGAACTGGAAAAGGATACTCAACAAATAAGCCTATAAGAGGAATACATCATCCCCTTATATCTAATACTGAAAGCTATTCGAAGAAGAAGACCGAAAATCTATAGCGAAAAGCACAGCATACCCCCGCCGGAGCAAAAGATGACTCCGGTCCAGAAGGTTGACCCCCTGAAGCCTCAGGGACAGTTGTTCCCCCAGAGAGCTGAACAGGCCATCCCATGCCTGAGGAGCCCCGGATAACGGAACACAAACAATATCTGAAGCAACCTTCTGGAAGTTGCAGATTCGCCAGCGCCAATATAATGGACATGCAACATCGTGCCGAAACACCCGGTGGGAACAAGCTAACTTCCCAAGAAGGATAAGCAAAGTCTGGGTTACCTGCATGCGTAGTAAGAGATGGTGGAAGGGAACTCACCACTCGGAGGACAGAAGCCCCAGAGGCAGATGGCTCAGCGGCCCCTTGATTCCCCAATCCCGAGGAATGGGGCACTCTAATATGGCATTCAGAACATAACCGATAGGCTTGTATCATCCGGGGCAATACGCATTCTGCGCAAGGAGTAGAATCTGAAACAGAGACGTCCGTCTCCACAATATCAGACTCCTCCATAACTAGGATATTGAATACAAAAGAGTGGACTAAATAAACTAAATGGCACCCGACACCCACAATGGCTGGGGCACTTACCACCTCCTATGAACCAGACACCAGCAGACCAGAATTTCTACGTCGCCACATGGTCAGGAATGCGGAAATGGAGCCCAAAAACATGACCCGGTCACCAGATGAACCGTATAGTCCAAAAAAAGCGCACCCGACCATAAGGTCGCGTCACTTTCCAAAAGCCATTATGTTCCACAAGCCATGAGCCGAAATAACACTACACATAAGCAGGTTGAATCATATAACAAACATGATTAAAAAAAACCCTGTTCAATAACCCCCCTCAGGAGATATTAACCCTTGATTCCAAGATACAAAAGGAGCCTCACTGAGACCCCATGTTATAAGTTAGTCCCGCAAGGTGGTAGCCCCTCGGGAAAACATCTGTAATACAGTACATTTCATGAAGAAAGTAAAATAAAATGATCTTACTGGAATCTACGCCATAGAACAGGAACACGGCCCTTCAAGTGTGACAGATAGTAGCATCGCTTCTGCCATAGACTTGAGAAAAGAAAGCAGGCAGCGAAACTCGTCAACGCTGATTGCTTGTGGAGCTGTTAATATGTATCGGGAAGGTTTCGCAGAAAGACTCTCCCTGCATCTCCGGACTCTAACTTTCATCCATGATTTCACTGGCTAACAGGACTACTTAAAACTCCAGTCCCATGACGAAGAGTACTACCCTCCATAAGAGATCTAAAACTTCTGAAACTTCTCTGCCAACCTCCAGGGTAGAAAGGCAATGAATGACTGGGGGATGAGGGAAGTGGGAAGGGTATTTAAGTCTTTGGCTGGGGTGTCTTTGCCTCCTCCTGGTGGCCAGGTTCTTAATTCCCCAAAGTAATGAATGCAGCTGTGAACTCTTTAAATTTATGAAGAAAATATTAATTAGGTTTATTGCGATGTGGGGTGTTGGCGGTTTAGGGGTTAATAGGTTAATTAGGTTCATTGCGATGTGGGGGGTTGGTGGTTTAGGGGTTAATATTTTAATTATGTTATTTGCATTTTTTAATTTGCGGATTAGGGGTTTAATTACTTTATTATTTTGCAATGTGGGAGTTGGGGGTTTAGGTGTTTGTTAATATTTCTTGTGGGCACTTAGGTTTTTTTTTGTTAATACTTCGTTCGGGTGGTTAGGTTTTTTTATTATTTTGTGCGGGCGGTTAGTTTTTTTTTTCTTTTTTTGTGCGGTTACGCGTTTTTTTGTTATTTCGTGCGGTTGCGTGTTTTTTTTTCTTAATGCTTCATTTGCCTACGCTGCATCCAGGTGGATTCTGAAAATGGCAGGGTGGTGAAAGAATCCACTGATTCTTTCACCACCCTGCCATTTTTGGAATCCACCTGGATGCAGAATCCACCTGCTGTGGATTCTTTCACCACCTTGCAATTTTCTAAATCCACATGGATTATTTTGGCTGCGTCGTGCAGCCAACATTCCTTTGTGGATGCATGTGCAACTAGCGACGGATGCATTACAAACGTGATTATAGTATAGATGTATCAATATACATGATTGATGCTTTGACCTTTGTATAAGATTTGTATATACTGTATATACTTGCTATATTATATATGTCCACTAGGTGGTGCTAAAGCAAAATAATCATGATAATCACAGGTGGGCATAAGACTATTTAAAGACAGGTGTTGTTAATGGTGGGTATACATGATGAAGGGCTGAGCGGGTACAAAACTTTGCTGTTTATTGTTGGACCCATAATGAAACAATAAAGGTAATTTTAGATATGAGGAGCTGGAGGACTTTTATGCTTTCTATATGGTTATTTGAGAATTGGTAACTTTCCGATTTACTTCTATTATCAATTTTGCTACGTTTTCTTGGTATCTTTGTAAATAGGAAAGTTATGTTAAATTGACCTCAAATCGCAGTTCTGTTTGGCTGGAATGGAGAAAACGATTCTCTAGTGTAATACTATTAATATTGAATGATAATATTTGTTCTCTCATTCTTAGGTATATATATATATATATCTTAGTTCATACATACTAAGTACTTGTATATCCAACAAATACTTTAGTACACATGCACACAGCAAGACACACACATAAAAACCTATTACACAGTGTATTCCTATGCAAGCATGAAACTTTCAGGAAACTATACAGATGGCCTGATCATTTGTAACATGAGGATAGTGGTGATATTTGAACTTTGAGTAAGAAAAATTGGTGTCACAAACTCTTCCTTTTTTTTACTTACATAATACATAGAGATCTGGAGCAAGAGCCTCCTGTTTCCTATTGCTAACCAAGCAGAAACAAAAGAGGAACTGCAGGTTAATGGAGATGGAGTATGAGACTCATTAACTTTAACTTTTTAACCCTACTGATATATGCAGTCACCATAGAACATGACAGAACAGCAAAATTATACTTAGAGATCAATTTCTTCATACTCAAATTGATGTGATTGCTGAACTGATAGGTAGAAACTCTCACTAAACCCTACTAAAATTGGCAGCAATAAAATATAGAACAAAAATAAGACACTATGTTGATATTTAGACATAAAAGAAAACTGGCTTAAATTTAATCAAATTGATCAAATATGGACAAGTTACATTTTCCCTTTTAATATTTGTATTTAAATATTAAGTACCACACAAAATTGTTACCTTAATATTGCTGGTCCCTCTGGTGGCATGAGACATAACTGCAGTATTTGCAACTGCATTTGGTTCTTTGCAATACACAACGTATTTTGCATGTATAGTACATTTACATTTTTCTACAGAACACACTAAGCTATCAGTGTTTCCACTAGAGCAGATAAATTGGGGTAGGGATATGCAAATGATCAGAGGAAGGTGTATGTCGTTTCTATGGGGGGATCTGTCGAGCAGCAGATTTTATTACTGTGTGCACACAAGTCTTTTTTTTTAGGTAACAGAAAATGACATGCTGTCCTCAAATTAAAACAGCAGCTGCCACAATGGCAGTGGGTTAATTAAACCTTGATCTAGCTGGTAGTCAGGAACTGCCTTGTGACCCATGGGCCCACCAAACCCCTGACGCCAGTGACCACTCCCTAAATGCCGCCCTGGGCAAGCTTGCTGTATTACCATGTAAAAATAACTGCAATCTATATGGTGACTTTTTGCAAATTTTCTCTTTATTGGAATTAAAGGGATACCCAAATGTTTTCTTTCATGATTAAGATAGAGCATGCAATTTTAAGCATCTAATTTACTCCGATTATCAATTTTTCTTCGTACTCTTGCTATCTTTATATGAAAAAGCAGGAACATAAGCTTACAAGCCAACCCATTTTTAATTCAGCACCTGGGTAGCGCTTGCTAATTGGTGGCTTAACGGGACATAATACTCATATGCTAAATCACTTGAAACTGATGCAGTATAACTGTAAAAAGCTGACAGGAAAATATCACCTGAGCATCTCTATGTAAAAAAGGAAGATATTTTACCTCACAATCTCCTCAGCTCACCAGAGTAAGTTCTGTGTAAAAAGTTGTAAAATAAAAATAAAAAAATGAAGAAATGAACAGCAGCCAATCAGCATCAACAGTGCTGAGGTCATGAACTCTTTTACTGTGATCTCATGAGATGACACTTAAAGGGACACTGAACCCAAATCTTTTTTCTTTTGTGATTCAGATAAAGCATGCAATTTTAAGCAACTTTCTAATTTACTCCCATTATCAATTTATCTTTGTTCTCTTGCTATCTTTATTTGAAAAAGAAGGCATATAAGCTTTTTTGGGGGTTCAGAACTCTTGGACAGTACTTTTGTATTGGTGGATGAATTTATCCACCAATCAGCAAGAACAACCCAGGTTGTTTACCAAAAATGGGCCGGCATCTAAACTTACATTCTTGCATTTCAAATAGAGATACCAAGAGAAGGAAGAACATTTGATAATAAGAGTAAATTAGAAAGTTGCTTAAAATGTCATGCTCTATCTATATCACAAAAGAAAAAATGTGGGTTCAGTGTCCCTTTAACTCTCATGAGATTTCATAGTAAGCTTCCTTAAACTGAATAGGGAAATAATATGAGTGTGCTCGAATGCTCGCTCCTTTCGCTGTCCCGGGACATACATACTGATTTGCTGCTTAGTAGTCCTTTACAATGGGATGTGGCTACTGAGGAACTTTTGAGGTAAAATAACTTTCTTTTTTACATAGAGATGTTCAAGTGATATTTTCTAGTCAGCTTTTTACAGCTATGCTGCATCACTTTCAAGTGTTTCAACATGTGGGTATCATGGCCCTTTAATGTAGGAATATAATGTTACACATTGGCGATCCCTTCCACTACATCCTACAATTTCATTCTTGCACCTCACAAGAACAGGAGTACAATGAGGGTAGAAGAGGCTCTCAGGTGTGGGCTGTCCTTCTTGCTTCTGAAAGATTGGACCTAAATTTTTTCTTTCATGATTCAGATAAAGCATGCAATTTTTTAAATCATCTTTATTGAACTCCAACAGGTTTATACATTTTCAATGATTTCCAAAACAAAGAATAAACAGTCAAAAAACATCAGCAAACAAAACGCAAAGTATTATGAATTAAATTCCATTCTGTCATTCCTTAATAGTTATGATTTCTCTGTTGGAGTATATTTTACCAATTTTTTATTCCCTTTCCCTCCCCTCCCCCCCAACGGGAACAACAGCAACATAAACAATGACCAGGAACAGGTCCCAAGGCAATCTATCCCTCTCTCCCCTCCCCCTCCTCCTCTAAGCATATATCGTTAACTTAGGGAGTATACATTATGACTCATATCTTATTGGAAGGATTCTAGGCTAACTCAAGTCACGATAGTATCAACATGTTCAAGGGTAATCTTGCGAGAGAGAGGAAAAAGAAAAAAAAAAAAAAAAAAAATTTTGTGAAGAGGAAAAAAGATCCTCTAACGCCACATCAAGGGGAGAAAGAGAGAAATTAGGATAAACCTCACTTTACCATATTCCCAGTAGTACCATTTCTGAATTCTGGAAGGGAAATATTATTTGGTCAATCTCTGGCGCTGTAAGTGACTTGATAAATGGTGCCCACTTTTTAAGGAAAGATTGAATATCAAGTTCCTTATCAATGTTGGTTTCTCGCTGCTCTAAGATACATTGCTTTTTAAGGAAGTTTTTAATCTCTAGAACTGTTGGTAAATTTCTTGACTTCCATTTCTTAAAAATTAAATACCTGACTGCTAGAATAATTGAGGTAATTAACCTTTCATTGGGGATATGTTCTTCTTGGTTATTTAAACAAAATATAATCTGGATCAATGATAGACCCAGAGGGGGAGATTCCAAGTGACGTTTTTACCCAGTATTCAACTTTAAACCAACACTGTCTAATTAGTGGGCAGTCCCAGATCATGTGTCTCAGATCTGCAGCCTCCTTAGAGCATTTGGGACATTTATCAAAATTTAAATTCTTAAACTTAAATGCTTTCTCAGGAGTATAATAATATCTGTGAATGAGTTTCAAATGAGCCTCTCTCCAGAAGGCTGAGATTGTAGCTTGAGATATCCTACAAATAGATGTTTTTATGAATCGGCTGTCAATGTGGTCCTGTACCAGGACTAGATTCCAGTCCTGGGTTAGTTTTTCAAGAAGATGCTTCCCTTTGCCTTCCCCCAGTAGATGGTAACATGGAGTGATTGACATCAACCCATTCCTTACCAGGGTTAGCCAGCCCTCCAAACTTCCTAGGTCCCAGCGCCAGTTAACTGCCCTCATGATATCTGTAATATAGTGCCTTGCCTGTAAATATGCGAAAAAATCTTTGTTGGAGAGGTTAAAGTTATTTTTAAGTTCATCAAATGTTTTAATACATTTTCTCTCTTGATCCACAAGTTGTATAAGTTTGTCTAAACCTAAAGTGTGCCAGTGTTTAAATACAGCTGAATCAAGGCCTGCCTGAAATTTAGGGTTGCCTATTAGAGGTAAATATTGAGATATCTGACAGTTTAAGTCCATGAGCTTCCCTATTCTCCTCCAGGCCCTCAGGGGGTTTGAGAGCATTTTAAGTGCTCTAATGTTAGCTGGCCACTCTTTTGGTTCGCAATGTAAAAGAGCTATGGGTGCATATGGATAACAGATTTTTTCTTCAAGTTTATTATTCAAGACATAATCTTTGGAGAAGATCCAGTCAGCTACAAACCGCGCTAGGAAAGCCAAATTATACAGCCTAATATCTGGTAATGCAAAGCCTCAGAAGATTTTAGAAGATGACAATTTATTCAGTGAGATTCTCGGCCTGGCTTTTTGCCAGATAAACCTTCTGAGCAGGCTATTTATTGTTCGTATATCCCTTTCTAAAAGTATTATCGCTGTGTTCTGTAGCACATAAAGCAACTTAGGGAAGAGGACCATCTTGAAAAGTGCTATCCGTCCAGAAATAGAGAGTGGTAAACCCACCCAATTTCTGAGCTTTTCTCTAAATGTTAATATAATTGGTGAAATATTAAGCTTGTATAAATCTTTTGGGTCACTAGGAATGTTAATACCCAGATATTTGAATGAATCTTTAACTAGATGAAAAGGGATATTGCTAGGAGAGGAATTGTTTTTCCTGAGCCAGAGTAATTCTGACTTTGTAGTATTTACTTTGTAGCCTGAAAAAGAGCCAAATTGGTCAATAATTTGTAGTAGCTTAGGAAGATTAATTTTGCTGTTTGATAAATATATAAGAATATCATCTGCATACAAAGCTAACTTTATTTCGTAATTCTCAATTTTAATGCCTTCTAGTTGTTGCCTAATTGCGATTGCCAGAGGTTCGATGCAGAGATTAAAGAGGAGAGGGGAAAGGGGGCATCCCTGGCGGGTTCCTCTATCCAGTACAATTTGAGAAGATATTAAATTATTTATAGTTAACCTTGTGTAGGGCTGATTATATAGGTTTTTAATGAAGTCAAGAAAGCTTCCTGTAAATCCGAACTTTGCTAAAGAGACGAAAAGATGATTATAATGAACGGAGTCGAAAGCCTTTTCGGCATCAAGCGAGATAACCGCCAGGTCTGGTGAAGTCCCCTCCCCCCCCCCTCCCCCTTGTTAAAAAAGTATTCTGATGTTATCAGAATCTCTCTGATTTTTGCTGCAGAGTTTCGAGAGTTTAAGAACCCGGCTTGATCTTTATGGATGATATCACCTAATATTTTTTGTAACCTCTGAGCTATAATTGATGTGAAGATCTTGTAATCGGAGTTTAGTAAAGCAATTGGTCTATATGACTCCCTTAAAGTTGGATCTTTTCCACTCTTGAGTATCAGAGTTGTATAGGAGGATGTGAAAAGTTTCGACATCTCTCCTCCATTTATATAGATAGAATTATAGAACTCGCAAAGATGGGCTGATATTTCAGAAGATAGAATTTTATATAGTTCATTAGGTAGCCCATCTGGCCCAGGGGTTTTATTCAGAGCGAGGTCAGAAATTGTTTTTTTAATTTCTTCCTCTGTGATTTGTGCATTGAGGGTACCAGCTAAATCAGTGGATATCTTAGGTACTGATATTTTGCTCCAGAAGTCCTCTGCTTGACCTAGGTCAGAGGGTCTGGAATGATACAATTCTTGATAATATTTTTCCATTTCTTCCGCTATCTCCTCATGTTTAAATACTTCTTTGTCACCTAGCACCAGTTTCTCAATAGTTGAGGATTTTTTTTCACTTTTGACCAATTTAGCTAGGAGTTTCCCAGACTTGTTGCCATACTTATATAGTTTAGACTGTAATTTTAACTCTTTCTGAGTTTCTCTGTATAACAAGAAATCATCTTTGTTACTTTTTGCTTTATTATACTTAGCCCAGTTGGCAGAGTTTTGGTCAAGAAGGAATCTATTATATGTGTTTATTACTGCATTTGTTAGTTCCTTTTCTCTTTGTTGCATTTTTTTATTCAGTATTGCCATATAGGCTATGATTTCACCTCGGATTACAGCCTTTGCTGCCTCCCAAAATATGGCAGGACGATCTCTATACTCTGAGTTACAGAGATCGTAGTCAGTGAACTTGGCTCTCAACCAGTTCTTGAATTTCGTGTCTGATGCTAGGTGAGAAGGAAAAAAAAAACGATTTAGCTTAAGCTTAGGCTGCTTATCCTGAAGATCTAGGGTAATTGGCCCATGATCAGAGATACTAATAGGAAGAATTTTTGCTTTAACCTCATATGAACACAGTCTATCATCTATCAGAAAAAGATCAATTCTTGATAGTGTTTTATGAGCTTTGGATAAGCAAGAGTATTCTCTAACATCGGGATTTTGCATCCTCCAGATGTCCTTGATGCCTAGGTTTTGCATAAGCCTAGAAAAAATTTTAGTTTCCAGATTATCTTTTTTATGTTTTTTTTGTTTTGTGTTTAGTCTCAGCCTGTCCAGTGGACACTGTGGGGCCATGTTGAAGTCTCCTGCAAGAATAAGGTTACCTTCCAATATAGAGAATATTTCAGTCTGCACTTGATTCCAGAAATCTGGGTCAAGGGTATTAGGCGCGTAAACATTACACATTGTAAACACACGATTATTAATTTTTATTTTTAGACTCACTGATCTCCCCCCTGGGTCCGTCACAACATGTAGTGTCTCTGCATTGATCCTTTTTCCTACCAAAATGGCTACCCCTCTCTTCCTCCCCTGTCCCGGTGCAGCAAAAACTTCCTTAACCCACGATGTTTTTAATTTTAATACTTCTTCTAAGTTAAGATGAGTCTCCTGGAGGAAAGCTATATCTGTATTCATTTTTCTTAGTTGGGTAATGATCGATTTCCTCTTTATAGGAGTGGTAATACCCCCTACATTCCACAATACTATTTTAAAGTTGACCATTTATTTTGATGGATGGATGGAATTGAAGAGAGAGAGAGAAAAAAAAAAGAGGAGAAGGGGAACCTCCCGCAAGACACCTTTATTACTTCGTACCGTTTTCCCTGCCATCCCTAACTTAAGATGAGGTAACAACAAAGTCAGTGAGTCACTGATATTTCTTCAGTTTACTCACTAGAGTTTAATTGGATTAATAATTTTTCTGCCTCTTGTGCATTCTCAAAAAAGTGGACTTCTCCTTTAGCAATAACCTTAAGTTTAGAGGGGTAATTAATTAGGGCCTGGTAACCCTGCTGGATAAATTTAGAGCAGATTGGAGCAAGATCTCTTCACCTAGATGACGTCTCTGCCGAGTAGTCCTGAAATAGGAGAATCTTACTGTCTTTAAACATAATAGGCTGATTCTTGCGAAAATATTGGAGAAGAGTTACTTTATCACTGAAATTAAGCAATTTGGCTATTACTGGCCTGGGTCTGTTGTTACCCCTGCTATCGACCTGAAGCTTCCCTATTCTGTGAGCCCTTTCTACCACTATTTGAGGGTTACTGGGGGGGATTTTAAGTAATTGTACCAACGTATTTGTAATAAACAGATTTAAATTCTCAGGTTGTTTCCCCTCTGGTAGCCCAATAATACGAATGTTGTTTCTTCTGGCCCTGTTTTCTAAATCTTCGATTTTAATTTTCATTTTAGATAGAGACGCTGCATTGGAGTCTATGCTAGTACTATGTGTAAAAGTAAGGTCCTCAAGATCAGACACCCTTTGTTCCACTTCATTAATCCTACTAGTGAAATGTCTCAGTTCTTGGGACAACAGTGTGATTTCTTGCTTAATCTCTGCCCTAAGGGCTTCAAATTTGGGGTTTAAGGCTTCTGCAATATTTGTCACCAGGGCCTGCATATTGAAGGTTTCATTGGTGACTAAAGGGTTAATGGGGGTTGGCTGTGCCTCCATAGATGTTTCTGTGCTATTTTTATTTCTTCTCTCTCTTGTTTTTGCTGTCATGGCTAGCGGGGGAGTCCGGGAGTGACTATGAAAAAATTTGTCCATAAGATGTGATAGTAATCTAAATAGTGATCAGTTAATATTGTGCTATAGAAACTTAGTGCTTTTATTGGGAAAGGGATGTGGAAGTGAAGGGTAAGGGGGTGATGGAGTGAAGTAGGAAGGAGTGAGAGAGGTGAGGGGGGGGGGGGAGAAGAGAAAAAAAAAAAATTATTTTAGTGAAGTAGTGGATGTGGCTTCCTGTGTATAGAAGTCCCCACGCCAGTCAGAGAGGCTGCAAATTTTTAACTTTGAGAAGAGAGTAATTTAATCAGAGCAAGTCGAGGTGTATTTTAATTCTCCTATGTTTATTATTATGTTAGACCTTCTTTATCTTAATGACTGAGATATATTATATCCAGCCGTTATATGTAGTTCTTGAAAAAGGGTAACCTATGTCTTATTTTCCCCACTGTTTAACTGTGCAACTTGGGCAAGTTAATGTTTGGACAGTGCGCCTGCCTATTAATGATGAAAAAATAAAATCACCTTTTATCTTATATAAGAAAAAAAAAAAAAAAGAAAAAAGAAAAGAAAAAGCACAAATAAAAAAAACGTTATTAATTACAGCAAACCTTGTCAAATAATTTTTCAGGCAAATAGTGTTGATGTTTCTATTAGACAGTAATGCAGTTAGACAACAGTTTTACTAATCTACAAGACCAAGTAAGATCAGCAAGTAGAGGTTGATAGCACACTATTTTGCACACCTTGTTCGTTACAGAATTTTGATATGCTTTTGATATGGGGTGCTTTCTGTATATACACCTCTAAACTTGTGGTCTATCTTTAGTCAATGTGTTTGTTTGCAAGAAAAGTACAAAAAACTTGGTTTTACTCAGGTTAGTGCTAGTTTTAAAAAAAGAAAAAGGAAAGAAAGAAAAACATGACCTTAAACCTAAGCAGTTAGGAAAAGTTATAAGCTATTATCTTGTCCTTAAAGCTTCTATATTTTGAATAGTCAATGAGGCAGAGTATTGCACAAAGAGATGTCCAGCAATTAGCTTATTATTCTGCAAGCAACATATGCACAATTGTCCAGGTTAGTTAGTAGCAAAGTCTTAGTAATAGAAGCAGGTATCTGTTAATCTCTCAGCCAGAAAGCGTAGCAAACAGCATTTTTAGCAAATACATTTAGTAGAAGGCAAGTAGCTCACGTTTGTATGTGTTAGTTTTCTCAGGAGTTCATGCAAAAGTTAGTAGAATTAACAACAAGCTGAAAGGGATGACTCCTTTGAGTGAGCTGTAAGTGAAATAAAGCTACTCAGTTTTCATTATCATTTCAAGAAGGAGAGTGCTTAATATTTATGCTGAAGAAGTTAAACCATTCCCCTATCTGCTCCCCTTTTTTTTCCTTTTTTCTTCCCTTCTTTTCCTGATTCGCCCACACAGCTCTTTAAGTTATAGGTTATGTACTGAATTGTGCAGTTCTGGGTTTAGGGAGCAAAGTAGACTCACCTCTCCTCGCTCACTGCACGCCGAGACCTATCTTGTCCTGGAAGATGGGCTTCTTGTAACTGCAGTGGCTGTCTCTCCTAGGTAAACCTGTTCCCAACAGGTTCACCTCCAGTAGTTCCAGATCTCAGCCTGAGCCACCTAACGAGCTCTCCCTCCCTCACGCAGCACCGGTGGGAGAGAGGGGAGAAGGTGGCAGGGTGAGCCTTTCTTGAGCAGGGATTCCTTCCTTGGTTCTTGGCCCTAGGGTAACACTACCTCCAATCCCTCTCACGCAGCACCGGTGGGAGAGGGATGGAGTAGTCAGCGCTGCAACCAAAATCCGGCGGTAAGCCTCAGGGGGAGGCCGCCTCAGGAGGGCGGATGGCGTCCCACACCACTCAGAGACAGCAGTCCCGGAACTCCGGGCACGCTGCCAAAGCAAGCAGGAAGGGAATCAGCGGCTACGGTGGGCGGACTTGCCTGTGATAGGCCTGACGTTCTTGGTCCTCCGTCGAGGCAGGACCCAGCTTCAGCTTCGCTCACTTCACGGGAGCAGGAGGAGGAGAAGAACAGTGCACAGTGGGCGAGTGCGGCTCTGAAAAAACTTGCTGTGAGTCCTCGTCAGCAGTGGAGAGCAGCGTGCAGACCACCCCGGGTAAATTCTCAGTGGTTGCCGTGTTCCATGGGTCTTAGGGGTATAGGTCTGCTTGTACTGAAAAGGGGAGCAGAGGGGTCTTTAAAGATAGGAAGGTGTCTGGGTTAGACTCTGTTCCTTTTTATTTTAGACATAGAAGGGGGCTGATAATCATACTATAACAGCGAGGTGTAGTTTGTTGCTTGTTTAGGTTCAGGTGCGATGTCTTAAGCTATCCCCTGGCTTGGGATGTGGCGTGAAGGAAACCGCCAGCAGCTGTAGGGTTGAAGCAGGCAGCTCAGCAGCACATGCTTGCTCCTCCTCCACCGGAACCCTAAAGCATGCAATTTTAAGCAACTTTCTAATTTACTCCCATTATCAATTTTTCTTTGTTTTCTTGCTATCTTTATTTGAAAAAGAAGGCATATAAGCTTTTTTGGGGTTCAGAACTCTTGGACCGCACTTTTTTATTGGTGGATGAATTTATCCACCAATCAGCAAGAACAACCCAGGTTACCAAAAATGGGCTGGCAACTAAACTTACATTCTTGCATTTCAAATAAAGATACCAAGAGAAGGAAGAACGTTTGATAATAGGAGTAAATTAGAAAGTTGCTTAAAATGTCATGCTCTATTTATATCACAAAATAAAAAATTTGGGTTCAGTGTCCCTTTAACTCTCATGAGATTTCATAGTAAGCTTCCTTAAACTGAATAGGGAAATAATATGATTGTGCACGAATGCTCGCTCCTTTCGCTGTCCCGGGACAGACATACTGATTTGCTGCTTAGTAGTCCTTTACAATGGAATGTGGCTACTGAGGAACTTTTGCGGTAAAATAACTTTCTTTTCTACATAGAGATGTTCAAGTGATATTTTCTAGTCAGCTTTTTACAGCTATGCTGCATCACTTTCAAGTGTTTCAACATTTGGGTATCATGGCCCTTTAATGTAGGAATATGATGTTACACATTGGCGATCCCTTCCACTACATCCTACAATTTCGTTCTTGCACCTCACAAGAACAGCAGTACAATGAGGGTGGAAGAGGCTCTCAGGCCTGGGCTGTCCTTCTTGCTTCTGAAAGATTGGATGAAGAGGGCCTCGCAAGTACTGAAAGTTCTGAGAAGCCGCAGGTAGCGGCAGTGCACCAAGAAAAACTCCCATTTGTGTCATTCAGCTTAGTCTGGAGTTGACTGCATAAGGGTGTGCCTAGGCATACCTTGTACACCCTGTGTGCATGCCTATGGTGCCACAGAAGATGCTGTAAACATGCTGTAAACATAAATATATGCATATGGTGTCAGGTCCATTAGTGTAAACTGTTAGGCACCCGTTGCATTCTTTTTTTGTTAATCTTTATTTATGTTGAGATGACCATTTTACAAACACAAATAACATTTCAAATAGTCATTAGTTGTGATCACAAAATAAAGATAGATATCAGTTTCTGCGTTTTTGAGTCCTTGCTGTTGTTTGAGCATATTGTAATTATATTTGGGCAGTCCCTTTTTCCTCAGTACTTATTATCCCTCCCCCTCCCTCTCCCTTCTTACATTCTTATCCCTTTCTTCACACTACTTTGAGTCTCTTGTGTAACTTAGAGGCAGTGTTCTTGACTGAAGAAGTCTAACACAGATTAAACATATTAACCTATTATAACTGATAACTATAATTGCTATATTGAATGAGTCTCTTGGTTGGTTTAGTCCCAACACTGTCCAACCTCTCGGGGTACCAATCTCCTCGATTCTTAGTGTTCAAGTTTTGCCTGTGTTTAGTGAACCTATGTAGCTATTATCTATAATTGTTATGTTGGAGGTTTCTGATAATTTGTTTGTTCCCAAGACTGTTCCACCTCCCGGGTTTTCCCTCCCTCCGTGTCCTGGTGGTCAAGCTCTGTCTGAGTTTTGGACATACTTGTTGGTCCACTCTGTCTGTTTGCCATTCCCCTCTTATATGTGCTCTAGTAGATATTCTCTGTTTCTAAGTGAGTAGAGGATTTGCCTTTGTATAGTTTCATCTAACTGCTGCAAATATGGCCCGCACTTTTTTAGTGTGGGGTTCTTCTTTGAATGTCTCTTAGGGTTCAGCTTGTTCGTGTCATTTGCCTTTGCATATTGAGTTTCAATTGTGTTAGAGTGGGCACTTTATCTTTTAGCCAGTTTTAGAAAATCATGTTTCTAGCTTGTAGGAACACATTGTGAACCAGTGTTATTACTTGTTTGGGTATCATCCTGGGAGGGGACAGAAATATTATCATCTGAGAAGAACACATTGGGGCCCATTTATCAAGCTCCACTGCTCCATAACCTGTCCGCCTGCTCTGAGGAGGTGGACAGAGATCGCGTGAAATCAACCCGATCGTATTGACACCCCCTGCTAGCGGCCCAGCAGTTGACAAGAGCTGCTGGTGCAATGCTGAACGCGGAGAGCGTATTGCTCTCCGCATTTAGCGATGTCTGTCGGACATGATCTGCTAATCGGATCATGTCGCACAGACATTTCATAAATAGGCCACTCTATCTCAAGGTATAGTGTGGAGTTTAACCAGTGTGCTATCATGCCCCATTTGTACAGTTTAGGGCATCCCCAAATCATGTGTGGTAGATCGGCCTCCTTTTTTAAGCATTTTGGACAATTCCCTGTTGCCTGGGGGACCTATTTTTTTATATAGTTTTGGTGTGGTATATGCTCTCTCCAGTAGTCGAGTGTGTGATTCTCTAATGTTGGCAAATATAGTGATCGACCTAGTCTTTTGAATGCTTTGTTCTATTTTTGTTGTTATTCCTGTTCCCAGTAGTTTGATCCATTCATCAATAATGTGTGTTAACATGTCTTTGTTAGTATGATCTATGAGTTTCTTATATGTTGGTGTGATAGTGGTTGATCCTTGAGCGGTCAAAGTCAGCAATCTGTAAACACTTAGGTTTGGGTCTGTGAGTTCTTTGTTGTGTAATAGGCTGTTGACGTAATGTTTCATTTGCAAGTAAGCAAAATGGTGGGTCTGTGGAGGTTGGAATTGTGCTTGTATGTCAGTGATTTTTTTAACTCTGGTTCCCAGATTTTCTATAACTTCTGACACAGTTTGTAGCTCCTTCTCTTTCCATACCCGAAAAACTTTTGTGTCTATGCCTACTGGGAATTCCAGATTCCCTTGTAAGGGGAGGAATTTTGTGGTTTGATAGTTGAATTTTAGTTTCTTGCAAGTTTTCCACCAGGCCTGTAATGGCTGTTGTTAAGAAGTTTATTTATTTGATGATTTGTCATGTGTAGTATTGCTCTAAGTGACCATGGTTTTATTATTTATTCTTCCAATTATGGTATGGTAAAGTGATTTTGTCCAGTCAACCAGTCTAGGACATATTTCACCTGGGCTACTTAGCTGTAATACTCCAAGTTTGGGACTGCTAGGCCACTGGAGTCGGTTGTGTCCGTCATCCTATGGGAGTGTATTTTATGTTTTGTGTATTTCCAGATGAAGGAAAACATTAATTTGTTTAAGAGGTTAAGGTCTGTTTTATGTATAATTTCCGCTATCATCCGAAATAAGTATAATACTTTAGGAAAGAGTATAATTTTTGATGAGTCCTATTCTACCTGAGATTGATAGAGGAAGCTTTGTCCATCTATTCATGAGATCCTGCATATCTGATATTGGTTTATAGTTTAGGTGATACCAGTCTTTAGGATTAGCAGAGAGTTTGATTCCTAAGTAAGTAAAAGAGTGAGTAATTTTAAAGTTGTAAGGCAATGTGGGTGGAGATGTTCGTGAGTGAAGCCATAATAATTCTGATTAAAGATGTTGATTTTATAAGCCCAAATTTGGCCAAATTGTTCAACAATTTGCATAATTTTAGGGATATTTATTTTTGGTTTCTGAATGTACAAGATCATGTCATCTGCAAATAAAGACAGATGACATCTTATTTTTCAATTTTTAGGCCTTCTGTTTCAGCACAAATTTTGATAGCTAAAGATTTGATGGACAGATCAAACAATAGGGGGGGTAGAGGGCATCCCTGCCTCGTGCCTCTTTTGACTGAGAATGGCTGAGAGGGTTCCCCATTTATTAGGACTGAGGCCTGCAGGTTAGCATAGAGAACTTTGATTGCCTGTGCAAAGAGACACTTTATGCCAAATCTAGTGTGTGGAAGAGGTGTTCCTAGAGGACTCTATCAAAAGCCTTCTTGGCATCAACTAATAGAAGCGTCTGGTACTTCATTCTCTACCCAGTTTTCTTTGTGATTCCAAAAGTGAGTTAGTACAAATTTAAGTTTTCTAATGTTTGTCACAGAGAATCTCCCTTTCACAAAGCCCATTTGGTCGCTATGGATTAAATTGGGCAAAGGTTTCGCCAATATTTTAGTGAGCAACTTGTAATCTGAGTTCATTAATGAAATTGGGGAATAGGACTCGAGGAGAAGTGAGTCTCTGTTAGGTTTCAGGATAACGCAAATTTGTGCTTCTGTGAAGTATTTTGAATAATATTTTCCCCTGTCATTTTTTTGTTATACAGGTTCGTAAGAGTAGGCTCTATTTCCTCTTGTAGGATCTTAACGGACCAGTAAATACGGTAGATTTGCATAATCAACAAGAGCAAGTTAACAAGACAATGCAAAAACACTTACTCTGAACTTCAAATGAGTAGTAGATTTTTGTCTAACAAGTTTCAAAGTTATGTATATTTCCACTCCCCCTGTACCATGTGACAGCCATAAGCCAATCACAAATGCATATACGTATATGCTGTGAATTCTTGCACATGCTCAGTAGGAGCTGGTGACTCAAAAAGTGTAAATATAAAAGACAGTGTATATTTTTTTTAATCAAAGTAAATTGGAAAGTTCTTTAAAATGACATGCTGTATCTAAATTATGAAAGTTTAATTTTGACCTGAGTGTCCCTTTAATCCATAGAATTCCCCTGGGAGACAAGGCAGTTTTCTTAAGGCTCCTATTGTTTACCGAATCTAAATTGGTATGTTCAAGGCCTGTAGACTATTCTTAGAAATTTTTGGGTTATTTAATGTTTGCCAAAATGTGGTTTGTTGGGAGCTATCTACTGTTTGTCCTTGATACAGTGCTGGCAGACAAAGAAATCCAGCGAGCCTCAAATGCAACACATTTATTGTAAATCCACCGGTTAAACAAGGTATAAATAAAATTTTAAAAGAAACGACCGACAGCCCTCTGCCAGGCTAACGCGTTTCGGCTATGAGAGCCTTAATCATAGACCATACATACTTGATACAGTCCTGTGTAGTATTCTTTGAATGTGTTTTGGATCGTGGTGCTAGAAGGGTGTAATGTATTTTTGTCTTTGATGGCTGTGATACTTTTGTTCGATTTTGTATATTTTGTAAGTCTAGCTAGAAGTTTGCCTGTTTTGTTGCCATGGCTGTAGTACTTGGCTTGCATGGCTGCCATCGTCCTAAAAGTTTCTTGTTGTAGTGCGGTATCTCTTAATGTTTTTGTCTCTTTGTATTTCTGATTAGTCAAGTTGTTTGGATTTCGCAAATATCTGTTCCTTGCATTTAATACCTGTCTTAAGAGAGTTTCCACTCTTGTTTTCTTTTCTTTTTTTAAATGACCCCTCTCATGACCACTTTCCCTGCTTCCCAGTGAAGCAAGGCATTATCTCTGTGTGCCTGGTTTATGGAATCATAGGCCTTCCACTTTCCTATCAGGTGGCGTTTTTTGAATTAAGATCACAGTATAAATAAGTCGGAAAGGACCATCTACCAGGGCTCCCCACTTTTGATTTATTGTGTAGCTTGACTGTAATTGGTGCATGATCAGAGATGGTGGCGATATTAATGTCTGCATCTACAATGCTGGGTCCTAGGCTATGGGAGGTTAGGAACAGGTCAATTCTGGACAGTGTGTCTTTTGCTGGCGTGGTGATTGTGTATTCTTTGGTCTCTGAGTGTCTATCTCTCCATATGTCTGTAAGTGCTAGTACTTGACTACATTTTTTGAGTATGAGCGAATCTCTTTTAGTGTTTGTGTGAGGTCTATCTGGAGGTTTGCATACATTATGGTTCCAGTATCTGTCAGCTGGTGTCTGTGCTGCAATATTACCCCCCTTCCAGGACAATTGGTGAGGCTGCAAAAATTAATAGTTTTGTACTAAAAGCATTTCAAACTTTTTTGTATGTGTGAGGTTCATATACTCCCTTAATGATAGCTTGATTATCCCACTTCAATTTGATAAGGATGTATCTACCTTCCGGGTCTGTCATAATCTTTTCAACCGTGTACATTTTTCCCGATGAGGATTGCCACCCCCCTAGCTCTCCTTTCTTCATACGTAGTGTGAAACACCTGTCCTACCCATCCTTGTTGTATTTTTTTGTGTTCTGTAGTGTTCATGTGTGTTTCCTTTAGTATTGCTATATCTGTGTTTTTACTTCAAATATTTTAGTATCGCAATTCTCTAAATAGGGGATGTGATGCCCCCCACATTCCAAGATGTGATTTTCATTTTACTTGTCTAATTGATATATTGCTCTCCCAGTTTTTGGGTAATGATGTGTTGATTAGGAGCACTAAGAGTGGTTATGTGAGAGTATGGGTAGGTGTATTGGTACTTACAGTTTGGCACCCCGAGAAGTCAGTCCCACTTCCAGTTCTATCTAATACAGTTTAAGACAATTGTTCAAGTTTGCTATAAAGGGATACAATCAAATAAATTATTTAAATTATAACAACAGTGTGGGTTAAACACTTAATCAAACTAGGTGTCAATCCACCAAATAACAAACAAACAACAGATAAAATACAAACTTCCCTCAACAGCCCTCACCCCCCCAAAAAAAATAGGATATATATTCAATAGGTAAAACTCCATTGAGAGTTTATTGACCCTTCATTTTTGATATGACTTAATTAAGTCTTGGATAGTTTATCACAGAGCCATTTTACTCTGGGATTGGCTTCAGGTCTCTTCATCTTCCTCTTGGGGGTATATTTATTAACGTGCGAGCGGACATGATACGATGTAGAGTATCATGTCCGCTGCACATCGATAAATGCCGACAGCATACGCTGTCAGCATTTATCATTGCACCAGAAGTTCTTGTGATTCTGGTGCAGATTCAAGGCCAATTGGCCGCTAGCAGGGGGTGTCAATCAACCCGATCGTATTTGATCGAGTTGATTTATATCCGCAGCCTCAGAGCAGGCGGACAAGTTATGGAGCAGCGATCTTTAGACCGCTGCTTTATAACTTCTGTTTCCGGCGTCCTTAATAAATTGTTCCCTTGGTCTTTCTCCATTGGTTGTTCTTCAATTTTTTGTGCTTGTCCAAAAACAGTTGCAGGTGCTTCAGTGTTTCGAAAAATGTTGGTCCTGTAGGTGTTTGGAGTCTTAGGCAGGCTGGGTATAGTAGGGCTACTGATTCACCTTGTTCCATTAATGTTTTGCAATAGGGGGAGAATTCCCTTCTTTTCTTGGCCACCTCCGCCGAGTAGTCTTAATACATGTAGATCCACTTCTCTTCGTAGGTGACCGCTGGAGTTTGTCTGTATGCTCTCAGTAGTAGCATCTTATCTTTAAAGTTCAAGTAACGAATCATTACCTGCCTTGGAGCTGCATTTTGTATGTTTTGTTGGGTTGCGCTTCCTATTCTATGAACTCTTACAGCAGTGCACGGGATGTTTTCCTGAGAAACTTTCAAAAGCTTTGGCAGTGTGTTTTCTGCAAAGTAAAAAAGGGCCCCAGGCAAAAGAGATTCCGGGAGTCTCACTATTTGAATATTGTTCCTCCTTAAACTGTTTTCAAGATCTTTCGGCTTTGATTGTAGCAGTTTATTTTGTTTCTGAAGATTAGTGATGGAGTTAGTGTTTTCCCTTTGTCTGTCCTCTCTTTCAGCCACTTTTTGTTCCATTGTCAAACTCGCTGAGAAAGTTTTGAATTCTGTAGACGGTGTGTCTAGACCTGCCTGGCGCTGTTCAATTTTAGGTAAAAATAATGCAGACAACTGCGTTACTATAGAATGAGTGTCTTGCAATGTGGATTCCAGAGCCTCTATCTGTGTATTTTGCCCAGAGTGTATTTCCACCTGATGTTTTTGGTGTTTGTCTGCTCCTTTTTGTTTTCCAGACACCCTGTCTGTTTTTTTTATTGTAGGGTGTGTAATATTTTTGCATACAGTCTAAGCACTTTTATAGATAAGCGGTATCTTTCAGAGAAAGATTATATTGTATTGTATTAATACTTTAATCAGTGTTTTATCTTAGGTTGGGATCATAGAGGAGTGGGGGGGGGGAGATGTCAGGCTTTGGTTTTTAGTGTGCCATGTCCGTTATTGCTTGTGCGGCAGAGTAAAAGGTATTAGCAAACTTAGGACCTCTACTTAGGATTTGTTGCCTGTTTCACCCACCCTTGTCCTTTGTTTTGAAGACTTCTTATTGCCTACTTAGGCTGTCTGTAGTCTTGTAGATGTTGTTGCGCAGTGTCCCTATTTTATTTGTACTATGAGGGTATTACTAGTTCCTCTCTTTTGAAAAGGGTGTCAGCTTTTATGCAATGTCTTCTCTATTTGTTTAATCTGCAGTTGCAGCGTGGGAGACAAGGGCTCTGTTTCAGTATCTGGGGAGGCGTTACAAAAGATGGCGGATTTTCGCACCTTTAATTCCACCACTTCTATGGCTTTAATTTAGCCTATTCGTCAATTTCCCCTATTGTCCCTGGCATTATTGTCCTCTTACCCCTGTTGGTCTGCATTTCTCACACATTCCTCTCTCGCGGAGCAGCCGCCGCTATCCCCTCCGTGTGAGTCTCTCAAAGTTCTCTCTCGGTGGTGGAGTTGTGAGGACTCCTCGCTATTTGCTTCCCCGACAGATCAATAGACGTATCTGTCTAGGGTTAAAAGCTTTTTGGGCTCTTTAAAAGGTGCTTTTTTATCTTTTGCTTAGGTCTCCCTGGAGTCTTGCACAGAGCTCTCTCTTTTGCTGCTTCTCAGATTGCCCTCCCACCTGAAGTCCCTGTTGCATTCTTTATTGTTTTATAACTGAGTTGTAATGAAGCAAGGCAGGCATCAGTTCATTAACAATGGCTCCTGACATTTAAAATGATTCAACTTTACAATAAACTGTCTGTATTTATATCGTATGTCAAGTATAGCTAATTACAGGCAGGTGTTGATTCTTTACAGTGCTTTTAAAATATCTATTTTCAATAACAATAATGAAAATGTTACATTGAAATATGTTTCTTAAGTTTGCCTCCATCTGCATAGCCTGGGTGCTGATCAGTGAACTTACTAAGAAATTGATTAGTATATTCCCTTGTGTGATCCGTACATTTACGTTACTTATGCAACAATCAACAAATGCCTCTCTTTATACCACTGGATAAGTGTCCAGAAAATGCCTGGGGAAGCTTTAACTCCTGTATGTGCCATAGATACAAGTACAGCCCCATCTCTCTCTCTCTCTCTCTCTCTATATATATATATATATATATATATATATGCGAATGTATAAAGTTAAACAAAAGTATTTACCAGATGGTATTTGTGAATTCTGAAAAATAAGTTATTTTAAATCTTTACAAGTGTGAGTGATTATATTTTGGGCTAGATTTATCAATTTGCAAACGGACAAGGTTCACATGTGAACCTGTCCGCATTTCATAGCAAAGTATGGGCGCATTTGTTCTTCATTTTTAGCATTGCCCCCTTGCTCAGATCTTGTTAACCAAGGGTGAATGGGTCTGGGTGATTTTCATCCGCCAGCTCTAAATTGGCAGAGAGGATTTAGGAAGCAGCGGTTTAAGCCATTGTCTCATAATCTCAGTTGCAGGGTCAATTTAGTGAGCCTGAAACCGACAGTACTTATACTTTAAAGGAACATGAAACCCAAAAATGTTCTTTCATGATTCAGATAGAGAATACAATTTTAAACAACCTAATTTATTTCAATTATCTCATTTGTTTCATTCTCTTGGTATCATTTTTTGAAGGAGCAGTAATGCACTACTGGTTTCTAACTGAACACATGGGTGAGCCAATTACAATCAGTATATATATGTGCAGCCACCAATCAGCAGCTAGAACCCAGGTTCTTAGCTGCTTTTGAGCTTACAAAGATAAACCTTTCAGCAAAGGATAACAATAGAAGAAAGCAAATTAAATAATAAAAGTAAACTGGAAAGTTGTTTAAATTGTATTCTCTTTCTGAATCATGAAAGATTTTTTTGGGGTTTCATGTCCCTTTAATGCTGAATAGAAAAGAATATGTATTTGTTCCTGCTGCATGCAGGATGACTAACATATGATGAATTGTGCTAGTCAGTGATTATTATCATTATTTATAAAGCATCAATATTTAACATAGCCTAGTTTTGCATAACCAATACAGTTATATTAATACACTTAAGGTGATTACCTTGTATCTAAGCCTCTGCAGACTGACCCCTTATTTCAGTTCTTTTGACAAACATGCATTTTAGCCAATCATTGCTGACTCCTAGGTAACTCCACGTGCGTGAGCACGTTATCTATATGACACACATGAACTAACACCCTCTAGTGGTGAAAAACTGTCAAAATGCATTCAGATAAGAGGTGTCCTTCAAGGTCTAAGAAATTAGCATATAAACCTCCTAGGTTTAGCTTTCAACTAAGAATACCAAGAGAACAAAGCAAAATCGTTGATAACAGTAAATTGGAAAGTTGTTTAAAATGACATGCCCTATATCAGCGGTAGCCAACCAGTGGTCCATGAGAAGATGTTGTTGGTCCTTGACACTATTAGGCAGGAATGAATCTCCTCTGATGGTGTTTCCCCCGTCGCGCCACAACTCTCTACAGTGCCTGGCTGGAAATCAGTGAAAACCGACGGAGGAGGAGTTAAATTATAATCTCCCTACACACGTTGTGAAGGACTACGCAACTTGTGTAGCTAGAGTGTATTTTTAACTCCTCCCGCCCGGCGCGTTGCTCAGAGTAAGATGCTTCCATTCTAAAGCCAGCAGAGATTTATATAGTCTTGGCTTGAAATATTGGAATTAAAGTATATATAAAAAAGAAAATCTTAAAAAAAAATTCTCTCATATTTCATTTATTTTCTTCCCTTTACTTGTCTGATTGTAGAAGTTTTCCTAATTCCTTCAGATGGACTTACATCACTGTTTGTCTTCCTCCCCTCCATCTTTTTTTTAGCACTCACCCTTCATCTGTCATTTGGAAGTATTATCTCAGTTCTGTCATGCAGTTAGTAAATTACAAAAACTAATTCATAAAAATGTGTAAATATATACATAATGTAAACTTAGCTATGGTTATACTAGTTATGTACAGGGCCGCCACTAGAAATTTTGGGGCCCCTGACTTAACCATTGATCAGGCCCCCCCCCCCCTCCTTTGACATGTGCAATTTTTGACCAAGTGACTAAAATGTATATGCACTTTATTCTGAATTGTCTATTTAAACTTGGAAATGTTGTAAAGGTAGTAACATGCAAACACACAGACACACTCATACACTGAAACACACACACACACTTACAAATAAGGATTCACATATAGACACTCTAGCAGACACACAAAGAAACTCAGACACAGACACCCAAACAGACACTCAGCACTTGTTTACATTGACCTGACAAGTAATGAGGTAGACTACAGTTGTAAAAAAAAGGAGATTTAGAAAACAAAATATGGAGTTCTGATTATCTTTTTGTAAAGGAAGATGCCAACTAAATTATGACAACAGCATGCAGTGGCTGAAAGGAAGGGCCCTGAACTGCCTAAACAATAATTTAAAGGTTAAATGGTAGATTGCTGACTTCCGGAAAGGTCTCATTAGTCTCAAAGTCTGTAGAAAGATGTGAATAATTAGTAGTTAGGTCAAAATGTCCTAAAAAGGAACAGACAATGGACACACACACACATAAACTCAAACTTGCACATACACCCAAGGAAACACTGACAGAGACAGCCTCAGAAAACACACAAAGACATACACACACACACAGAGACACCCACAGAAAACACAGAAAGACATACATACACACCCTCACTGAGACATCCACAGAAAACACACAAAGACATACACACACCCTCACAGAGACACCCACAGAAAATACACACCCTCACAGAGACATCCACAGAAAACACAGACATACATACATACACACACACACACACACACACACACACACACCCTCACAGAGACATCCACAGAAAACACAGACATACACACCCACCCTCACAGAGGCATCCAGAGAAAATACACAAAGACAAATACACGCCCACCCTCACAGAGACACCCATAGAAAAAGCTCAAAGACATATGCACACACCCTCACAGACATCCACAGAAAATGCACAAAGACATACACACCCAACCTCACAGAGACCAACAGAAAAAAATACATACACACTCATAGAGACACAAACCAAAGCACAAAGACATAAACACAGACACCCACAGAAACACTCACAGGAGGAAACATTTATGCACCTTGCATCCCCTTAATCAACAGTGTGTGACATGCATGATAAAAAAAATGCAGAAATTAAGAGATCACTTTTTAAAGAATCATATTTGTAAATGTGCAAACAAAAATAATTCTGTGAATTCAAAATTGTACATTAATGATCTGGGTAGATGGCTAGATGAAGAAAAGTACTTTTAAAAGGTTGACATATGTTTGTTTGATATTTTCCCCAACCAAGAGCACCACTTCAAATATAGTGTACAAATGTTCCCATCTGTCAGCTGTACTTGTGGATTTTGAAAATGCTGTACTCTATATGGTCTTGGTGGAACCATAAGCTGTGGTACTCATACCATTAGATCTGGTTAAATGCAGGATTTAAGCTTGTTGGTATGCATTTCAAAATTAAGTCAGCTGTAGAGTAAACTGAACAGTTTTAAGTTAACCTGTCTCATTCCAACACTGAGCAATCTTAGTCTGAGAGTATAACATGTTATACAGATGTAAAAATCTTAGATAAAATGCCTCCTTGTATCTGGAAAGTCCTTGCATAAAGGGGCAGTAAACTGGAATGTAATATATCATTTGTGTATTGAGGAGGAAAAATTTCTGCATGGTTTTAAATATAGAATTTCTACAGCATTGTCAAATAATCATAAATACACTGCTGCTAAAAAAATTTGTTTTTATGAACCCCTGGCCCCACCATACAACTACTACCACACTGAAGTTACAATCTTAAATTGCACAAAGAAATAAAAAACATTTGCTAAGTAATTCCTACCTCCTCTGCAAATGAAAGTGATCAGCCGTCTGACTCAGGCACACGCTCTACAAACAAAGTGCCAAGTCTGTCTCACACTGTGCATAGTGGTTTAGTGCACACTCTGAAATCCTCTCAAATGCTAATACTTTACTCCTTGTAATAACATTCCCCATGCTCAATTAGCACTCTGCTGTAGTACCCACTGGTGGCTGCCAAAATGTAAAAAAAAAAAAAAAAAAAAAAAAAATTTTTTTTTTTTTTTTTTTTAGTTCTTGCCTCCTGGGGCCCCCCTAGCCCATTGGGCCCCTGACAGGAGTCACCCTTGTCACCCCCTGATGGCGGCCCTGGTTATGTACAGTATGTGATTGTGTGTATATATATATATATATATATATATATATATATATATATATATATACACATACACACATTATTAATTGTGAGTTTAGTGGTCCCTGAGGTCCAAAAGGTTGGCGACCCCTGCCCTATATGAATCATGAAATTTATTTTGGGCAAACTCTAAACTGGACAAAGCAGTTGTCAGATCAGAAAAAAAGATCGGTCCTGGGGTTTTTTTGGCCTTTAAATTTGAAATGAAAGTAAAGTAAAAATTAAACTTTCATGATTTAGATAGAGCATGCCATTGTAAACTTTACAATTTACTTGTATAATCTAATTTGCTTTATTCTCTTGGTAGTCTTTGTTGAAAAGCATACATAAAAAGGCTCATGATCAGCACTGCACTACTGGGAGCTAGCTGCTGATTGGAGACTGCATATATATACCTCTTGTAGTTGGCTCACCCAGTGTTCACCTACCTCTAAGTAGTACATTGCTGCTTCTTTAACAAAGGATACAAAGAGTATAAAGCAAATTTGATAATAGAAGAAAATTGGATAGATTAAAATTGTATTCTCTATCTGAATCCAATCTGAATGAAAGAAAAAAAAGTGGGTTTCATGTCCCTTTAACGACCAACAACGTACAGGGTACGTCCTACAAAAAAGGCTGTTAACGACCATGGACGTACCCTGTACGTCGTTTGTGTCTTCAAGCGGTGGAAGCGATCCTGATCGCTTCTAGCCGCTTACATGTTATTGCAGTAATGCATCGATATTGAGGCATCCTGCAATAAAAAATTTAGCCATCCGATGCAGAGAGCCCCACTCTGTGGCCTTCTCTGCATGGGACATCGATGGCCACGATCGTTGGTGGGTTGCAGGGAGGCAGGTGGGCGGCCATCGATGGGGGTTGCACGTCAGAGGGGGGCGGGATAACCTTTGGGGATGCCAGGGGTGCGCACGGGTGCATGGGGGGCGGGCACAGTTGGGAACGCTACACTATGGCACAATTGTTGTAAAAAAGTGGGAGAGAGGAGGGAGGGAATTTTCATCTAAGGGATCTGGGAGGGGGTGGGGGGTTGGTTATTGAGGGGGGGCAGCTACACTACAGAAAAATTTGCACACAAAAAAAAAAAATTTCATGGCAAACTGGGTACTGGCAGACAGCTACCCAAGATGGCGCACAATAAGGTAGAGGGGGAGGGTTAGAGAGCTGTTTGGGACGGGGGGGGATAAGGGAGGTTGGGGGCTAAGGGGGGATCCTACACAGCGGAAAATGGTTTAAAAAAAACTAAAAAAAAAAAACTTAAGTACTGGCAGACTTTCTGCCAGTAATTATGATGGCGGGGACAATTGTGGGGTGGGGGAGGAAAGAGAGCTGTTTGGGAGGGATCAGGGGGTGTGATGTGTCAGGTGGGAGGCTGATCTCTACACTAAAGCTAAAATTAACCCTTCAAGCTCCCTAATTAACCTCTTCACTGCTGGGCATAATACAAGTGTGGTGCGCAGCGGCATTTAGCGGCCTTCTAATTGCCAAAAAGCAACGCCAAAGCCATATATGTCTGCTATTTCTGAATAAAGGGGATCCAAGAGAAGC
This sequence comes from Bombina bombina, assembly GCF_027579735.1. Taxonomy (NCBI): domain Eukaryota; kingdom Metazoa; phylum Chordata; class Amphibia; order Anura; family Bombinatoridae; genus Bombina; species Bombina bombina. Next base: position 489,267,568 of record NC_069504.1, read on the forward strand.
ATTTACAACCATTTGTGCCATAATTGCACAAGCTGTTTGTAAATATTTTCGGTAAGAAACCTAAATTTTGTGAAAAGATTTGTGAAAAAGTGAACGATTTTTTTTTTATTTGATCGCATTTGGCGGTGAAATGGTAGCATGAAATATACCAAAATGGGCCTAGATCAATACTGTCGGTTGTCTACTACACTACACTAAAGCTAAAATTAACCCTAGAAGCTCCCTAATTAACCTATTCACTGCTGGGCATAATACATGTGTGGTGCGCAGCGGCATTTAGCGGCCTTCTAATTACCAAAAGGCAATGCCAAAGCCATATATGTTTGCTATTTCTGAAAAAGGGGATCCCAGAGAAGCATTTACAACCATTTTTGCCATAATTGCACAAGCTGTTTGCAAATCATTTCAGTGGTAAACCTAAAGTTTGTGAAAAAGTTTGTGAAAAAGTGAACGATTTTATTTTATTTGATTACATTTGGCGGTGAAATGGTGGCATGAAATATACCAAAATGGCCCTAGATCAATACTTTGGGTTGTCTTCTAAAAATAAAATATACATGTCAAGGGATATTCAGGGATTCCTTACAGATATCAGTGTTCCAATGTAACTAGCGCTAATTTTGAAAAAAAGTGGTTTGGAAATAGCAAAGTGCTATTTGTATTTATTGCCCTAAAACTTGCAAAAAAAGCAAAGAACATGTAAACATTGGGTATTTCTAAACTCAGGACAAAATTTAGTAACTATTTAGCATGGGTGTTTTTTGGTGGTTGTAGATGTGTAACAGATTTTGGGGGTCAAAGTTAGAAAAACATAATTTATGCTTACCTGATAAATTTATTTCTCTTGTAGTGTAGTCAGTCCACGGGTCATCCATTACTTATGGAATATATCTCTTCCTAACAGGAAGCTGCAAGAGGATCACCCAGCAGAGCTTGCTACATAGCTCCTCCCCTCACATGTCATATTCAGTCATTCGACCAAAGCAGACGAGAAAGGAGAAACCATAGGGTGCAGTGGTGACTGGAGTTTAATTAAAATTTAGGTCTGCCTTAAAGACAGGGCGGGCCGTGGACTGACTACACTACAAGAGAAATAAATTTATCAGGTAAGCATAAATTATGTTTTCTCTTGTTAAGTGTAGTCAGTCGACGGGTCATCCATTACTTATGGAATACCAATACCAAAGCTAAAGTACACGGATGAAGGGAGGGACAAGGCAGGAACATTAAACAGAAGGAACCACTGCCTGAAGTACCTTTCTCCCAAAAATAGCCTCCGAAGAAGCAAAAGTGTCAAATTTGTAAAATTTTGAAAAGGTGTGAAGCGAAGACCAAGTCGCAGCCTTGCAAATCTGTTCAACAGAGGCCTCATTTTTAAAGGCCCAGGTGGAAGCCACAGCTCTAGTAGAATGAGCTGTAATCCTTTCAGGAGGCTGCTGTCCAGCAGTCTCATAGGCTAAACGTATTATGCTACGAAGCCAAAAAGAGAGAGAGGTAGCCGAAGCCTTTTGACCTCTTCTCTGTCCAGAGTAAACGACAAACAGGGAAGAAGTTTGACGAAAATCTTTAGTTGCCTGCAAATAGAACTTCAGGGCACGGACTACGTCCAAATTATGCAAAAGTCGTTCCTTCTTTGAAGAAGGGTTAGGACACAGTGATGGAACAACAATCCTGTTAGTAACTACCTTAGGTAAGAACCCAGGTTTAGTACGCAGAACTACCTTGTCTGAATGAAAAATCAGATAAGGAGAATCACAATGTAAGGCAGATAACTCAGAGACTCTTCGAGCCGAGGAAATAGCCATCAAAAACAAAACCTTCCAGGATAACAGCTTGATATCAATGGAATGAAGGGGTTCAAATGGAACGCCTTGAAGAACATTAAGAACTAAGTTTAAGCTCCACGGCGGAGCAACAGTCTTAAACACAGGCTTAATCCTAGTTAAAGCCTGACAAAAAACCTGAACGTCTGGAACTTCAGCCAGACGTTTGTGTAGAAAAATAGACAGAGCAGAAATCTGTCCCTTTAACGAACTAGGTCCCTGGACCTGGATCCGTAACAAGGAAGCTTGGCGTTCTGGCGAGACGCCATGAGATCCAGATCTGGTTTGCCCCAACGAAGAATCAGTTGAGCAAAGACCTCCGGATGAAGTTCCCACTTCCCCGGATGAAAACTCTGGCGACTTAGAAAATCCGCCTCCCAGTTCTCTACGCCTGGGATGTAAATCGCTGACAGGTGGCAAGAGTGAGACTCTGCCCAGCGAATTATCTTTGAGACTTCCAACATCGCTAGGGAACTTCTGGTTCCCCCTTGATGGTTGATGTAAGCCACAGTCGTGATGTTGTCCGACTGAAATCTGATGAACCTCAGAGTTGCTAACTGAGGCCAAGCTAGGAGAGCATTGAATACTGCTCTTAATTCCAGAATATTTATTGGGAGGAGTTTCTCCTATTGAGTCCATAATCCCTGAGCTTTCAGGGAGTTCCAGACTGCGCCCCAGCCTAGAAGGCTGGCGTCTGTTGTTACAATTGTCCAATCTGGCCTGCGAAAGGTCATCCCCTTGGACAGATGTGGCCGAGAGAGCCACCATAGAAGAGAATCTCTGGTCTCTTGATCCAGACTTAGTAGGGGGGACAAATCTGAGTAATCCCCGTTCCACTGACTTAGCATGCACAATTGCAGCGGTCTGAGATGCAGGCGCGCAAATGGTACTATGTCCATTGCCGCTACCATTAAGCCGATTACTTCCATGCACTGAGCTACTGACGGGTGTGGAATGGAATGAAGGACACGGCAAGCATTTAGAAGTTTTGATAACCTGGCCTCTGTCAGGTAAATTTTCATCTCTACAGAATCTATAAGAGTCCCTAGAAAGGTAAGTGGTAATAGAGAACTCTTTTCCACGTTCACCTTCCACCCATGCGACCTCAGAAATGCCAGAACTATCTCTGTATGAGACTTGGCAGTTTGAAAACTTGACGCTTGTATCAGAATGTCGTCTAGGTACGGAGTCACCGCTATGCCTCGCGGTCTTAGTACCGCCAGAAGTGAGCCCAGAACTTTTGTAAAGATTCTTGGAGCCGTAGCTAATCCGAAGGGAAGAGCTACAAACTGGTAATGCCTGTCTAGGAAAGCAAATCTTAGGTACCGATAATGATCCTTGTGAATCGGTATGTGAAGGTAGGCATCCTTTAAATCCACTGTGGTCATGTACTGACCCTCTTGGATCATGGGAAGGATGGTTCGAATAGTTTCCATTTTGAATGATGGAACTCTTAGAAATTTGTTTAGGATTTTTAAGTCCAAGATTGGTCTGAAGGTTCCCTCTTTCTTGGGAACCACAAATAGATTTGAATAGAATCCCTGCCCGTGTTCCGTCCGCGGAACTGGGTGGATCACCCCCATTAGTAAAAGGTCTTGTACACAGCGTAGAAACGCCTCTTTCTTTATTTGGTTTGCTGATAACCTTGAAAGATGAAATCTCCCTCGTGGAGGAGAAGTTTTGAAGTCCAGGAGATATCCCTGAGATATGATCTCCAACGCCCAGGGATCCTGGACATCTCTTTCCCAAGCCTGGGCGAAGAGAGAAAGTCTGCCCCCCACTAGATCCGTTTCCGGATAGGGGGCCCTCTCTTCATGCTGTCTTGGGGGCAGCAGCAGGTTTCTTGGCCTGCTTGCCCTTGTTCCAGGACTGGTTAACTTTCCAGCCCTGCCTGTAAAGAGCAACAGCTCCTTCCTGTTTTGGAGCGGAGGAAGTTGATGCTGCTCCAGCCTTGAAGTTACGAAAGGCACGAAAATTAGACTGTTTGGCCTTTGATTTGGCCCTGTCCTGAGGTAGAGCATGGCCCTTACCTCCCGTAATGTCAGCTATAATTTCTTTCAAGCCGGGCCCGAATAAGGTCTGCCCTTTGAAAGGAATATTAAGCAATTTAGATTTAGAAGTCACGTCAGCTGACCAGGATTTAAGCCATAGCGCTCTGCGCGCTTGGATGGCGAATCCGGAGTTCTTAGCCGTAAGTTTGGTTAAATGTACGACGGCATCAGAAACAAATGCATTAGCTAGCTTAAGTGCTTTAAGCTTGTGCATAATTTCATCCAATGGAGCTGTGCGAATGGCCTCTTCCAGAGACTCAAACCAGAATGCCGCCGCAGCAGTGACAGGCGCAATGCATGCAAGGGGCTGTAAGATAAAACCTTGTTGAACAAACATTTTCTTAAGGTAACCCTCTAATTTCTTATCCATTGGATCTGAAAAGGCACAACTATCCTCCACCGGGATAGTGGTACGCTTAGCTAAAGTAGAAACTGCTCCCTCCACCTTAGGGACCGTCTGCCATAAGTCTCGTGTGGTGGCGTCTATAGGAAACATTTTCCTAAATATGGGAGGAGGGGAAAAGGGCACACCAGGTCTATCCCACTCCTTGCTAATAATCTCTGTAAGCCTTTTAGGTATAGGAAACACGTCAGTACACACCGGTACCGCATAGTATCTATCCAACCTACATAATTTTTCTGGAATTGCAACCGTGTTACAATCATTCAGAGCCGCTAATACCTCCCCTAGCAATATGCGGAGGTTCTCAAGCTTAAATTTAAAATTAGAAATCTCTGAATCCAGTCTCCCTGGATCAGATCCGTCACCCACAGAATGAAGCTCTCCGTCTTCACGTTCTGCAAACTGTGACGCAGTATCTGACATGGCTCTCACCTCATCCGCGCGCTCTGTCCTTAACCCAGAGCTATCGCGCTTGCCTCTTAATTCTGGCAATTTAGATAATACTTCTGTCATAACAGTAGCCATGTCTTGCAAAGTGATTTGTAAGGGCCTCCCTGATGTACTTGGCGCCACAAAACCACGCACCTCCTGAGCGGGAGGCGAAGGTACTGACACGTGAGGAGAGTTAGTCGGCATAACTTCCCCCTCGTTGTCTGGTGATAATTTCTTTACATGTAAAGATTGACTTTTATTTAAAGTAGCATCAATGCAATTAGTACATAAATTTCTATTGGGCTCCACATTGGCCTTTAAACATAGTGAACAAAGAGATTAATCTGTGTCAGACATGTTTAAACAGACTAGCAATGAGACTAGCAAGCTTGGAAATACTTTTCTAAATAAATTTACAAGCAATATAAAAAACGCTACTGTGCCTTTAAGAAGCACAAAAAGCTGTCACAGTTGAAATAACAATGAACCAAAATAGTTATAGCAACCAATTTTTCACAGTAAATGTATTAATTTAGCAAAGGATTGCACCCACCAGCAAATGGATGATTAACCCCTTAATACCCAAAAACGGATTAACAATTTAATAATTAACGTTTTTCTCACAGTCAAAACACACTGTCACAGGTCTCTGTGACTGATTACCTCCCTCAAAATGAATTTTGAAGACCCCTGAGCTCTCTAGAGACGATCCGGATCATGGAGGATGAAGTAGACAGATTGTGACTGAATTTTTACTGCGCAAAAAAGCGCTAAAATAGGCCCCTCCCACTCATATTACAACAGTGGGGAAGCTCAGAAAACTGTTTCTATGCAGAAAACAAAGATGGCCATGTGGTAAAAATCATGCCCTAATAAGTTTTATCACCAAGTACCTCACAAAAACGATTAACAAGCCAGTAAACGTTTTAAACATACATTTGAAAGTTATGTATTATTATTAATAAGCCTGCTACCAGTCGCTTTTACTGCAGTTAAGGCTCATACATTATTTCAGTATTAACAGTATTTTCAGAGTCAATTCCATTCCTTAGAAAAATACATTCAGTGTACACACACTCATCAGCCTAATACCAGTCGCTATCACTGCATTTAAGGCTGAACTTACTTTACATTGGTATCAGCAGTATTTTCTCAGTCAATTCCATTCCTCAGAAAAATAATTACTGCACATACATTTGCAGGGGGGCCCTGCATGCTATTCCCCTTCTCTGAAGTTACCTCACTCCTCAGATGAGAACAGCCAGTGGATCTTAGTTACGTCTGCTAAGATCATAGAAAACGCAGGCAGATTCTTCTTCTAATGCTGCCTGAGAATAAACAGCACACTCCGGTGCCATTTAAAATAACAAACTTTTGATTGTAGAAATAACAGAATTTATGTTTACCTGATAAATTACTTTCTCCAACGGTGTGTCCGGTCCACGGCGTCATCCTTACTTGTGGGATATTCTCTTCCCCAACAGGAAATGGCAAAGAGCCCAGCAAAGCTGGTCACATGATCCCTCCTAGGCTCCGCCTACCCCAGTCATTCGACCGACGTTAAGGAGGAATATTTGCATAGGAGAAACCATATGGTACCGTGGTGACTGTAGTTAAAGAAAATAAATTATCAGACCTGATTAAAAAACCAGGGCGGGCCGTGGACCGGACACACCGTTGGAGAAAGTAATTTATCAGGTAAACATAAATTCTGTTTTCTCCAACATAGGTGTGTCCGGTCCACGGCGTCATCCTTACTTGTGGGAACCAATACCAAAGCTTTAGGACACGGATGAAGGGAGGGAGCAAATCAGGTCACCTAAATGGAAGGCACCACGGCTTGCAAAACCTTTCTCCCAAAAATAGCCTCAGAAGAAGCAAAAGTATCAAACTTGTAAAATTTGGTAAAAGTGTGCAGTGAAGACCAAGTCGCTGCCCTACATATCTGATCAACAGAAGCCTCGTTCTTGAAGGCCCATGTGGAAGCCACAGCCCTAGTGGAATGAGCTGTGATTCTTTCGGGAGGCTGCCGTCCGGCAGTCTCGTAAGCCAATCTGATGATGCTTTTAATCCAAAAAGAGAGAGAGGTAGAAGTTGCTTTTTGACCTCTCCTTTTACCTGAATAAACAACAAACAAGGAAGATGTTTGTCTAAAATCCTTTGTAGCATCTAAATAGAATTTTAGAGCGCGAACAACATCCAAATTGTGCAACAAACGTTCCTTCTTTGAAACTGGTTTCGGACACAGAGAAGGTACGATAATCTCCTGGTTAATGTTTTTGTTAGAAACAACTTTTGGAAGAAAACCAGGTTTAGTACGTAAAACCACCTTATCTGCATGGAACACCAGATAAGGAGGAGAACACTGCAGAGCAGATAATTCTGAAACTCTTCTAGCAGAAGAAATTGCAACTAAAAACAAAACTTTCCAAGATAATAACTTAATATCAACGGAATGTAAGGGTTCAAACGGAACCCCCTGAAGAACTGAAAGAACTAAATTGAGACTCCAAGGAGGAGTCAAAGGTTTGTAAACAGGCTTGATTCTAACCAGAGCCTGAACAAAGGCTTGAACATCTGGCACAGCTGCCAGCTTTTTGTGAAGTAACACCGACAAGGCAGAAATCTGTCCCTTCAGGGAACTTGCAGATAATCCTTTTTCCAATCCTTCTTGAAGGAAGGATAGAATCCTAGGAATCTTAACCTTGTCCCAAGGGAATCCTTTAGATTCACACCAACAGATATATTTTTTCCAAATTTTGTGGTAAATCTTTCTAGTTACAGGCTTTCTGGCCTGAACAAGAGTATCGATAACAGAATCTGAGAATCCTCGCTTCGATAAAATCAAGCGTTCAATCTCCAAGCAGTCAGCTGGAGTGAAACCAGATTCGGATGTTCGAACGGACCCTGAACAAGAAGGTCTCGTCTCAAAGGTAGCTTCCAAGGTGGAGCCGATGACATATTCACCAGATCTGCATACCAAGTCCTGCGTGGCCACGCAGGAGCTATCAAGATCACCGACGCCCTCTCCTGATTGATCCTGGCTACCAGCCTGGGGATGAGAGGAAATGGCGGGAACACATAAGCTAGTTTGAAGGTCCAAGGTGCTACTAGTGCATCCACTAGAGCCGCCTTGGGATCCCTGGATCTGGCCCCGTAGCAAGGAACTTTGAAGTTCTGACGAGAGGCCATCAGATCCATGTCTGGAATGCCCCACAGGTGAGTGACTTGGGCAAAGATTTCCGGATGGAGTTCCCACTCCCCCGGATGCAATGTCTGACGACTCAGAAAATCCGCTTCCCAATTTTCCACTCCTGGGATGTGGATAGCAGACAGGTGGCAGGAGTGAGACTCCGCCCATAGAATGATTTTGGTCACTTCTTCCATCGCTAGGGAACTCCTTGTTCCCCCCTGATGGTTGATGTACGCAACAGTTGTCATGTTGTCTGATTGAAACCGTATGAACTTGGTCCTCGCTAGCTGAGGCCAAGCCTTGAGAGCATTGAATATCGCTCTCAGTTCCAGAATATTTATCGGTAGAAGAGATTCTTCCCAAGACCAAAGACCCTGAGCTTTCAGGGATCCCCAGACCGCGCCCCAGCCCATCAGACTGGCGTCGGTCGTGACAATGACCCACTCTGGTCTGCGGAATGTCATCCCTTGTGACAGGTTGTCCAGGGACAGCCACCAACGGAGTGAGTCTCTGGTCCTCTGATTTACTTGTATCTTCGGAGACAAGTCTGTATAGTCCCCATTCCACTGACTGAGCATGCACAGTTGTAATGGTCTTAGATGAATGCGCGCAAAAGGAACTATATCCATTGCCGCTACCATCAACCCGATCACTTCCATGCACTGAGCTATGGAAGGAAGAGGAACGGAATGAAGTATCCGACAAGAGTCTAGAAGTTTTGTTTTTCTGACCTCTGTCAGAAAAATCCTCATTTCTAAGGAGTCTATAATTGTTCCCAAGAAGGGAACCCTTGTTGACGGGGATAGAGAACTCTTTTCCACGTTCACTTTCCATCCGTGAGATCTGAGAAAGGCCAGGACGATGTCCGTGTGAGCCTTTGCTTGAGGAAGGGACGACGCTTGAATCAGAATGTCGTCCAAGTAAGGTACTACCGCAACGCCCCTTGGTCGTAGCACAGCTAGAAGGGACCCTAGTACCTTTGTGAAAATCCTTGGAGCAGTGGCTAATCCGAAAGGAAGCGCCACGAACTGGTAATGTTTGTCCAGGAATGCGAACCTTAGGAACCGATGATGTTCCTTGTGGATAGGAATATGTAGATACGCATCCTTTAAATCCACCGTGGTCATGAATTGACCTTCCTGGATGGAAGGAAGAATAGTTCGAATGGTTTCCATCTTGAACGATGGAACCTTGAGAAACTTGTTTAAGATCTTGAGATCTAAGATTGGTCTGAACGTTCCCTCTTTTTTGGGAACTATGAACAGATTGGAGTAGAACCCCATCCCTTGTTCTCTTAATGGAACAGGATGAATCACTCCCATTTTTAACAGGTCTTCTACACAATGTAAGAACGCCTGTCTTTTTATGTGGTCTGAAGACAACGGAGACCTGTGGAACCTCCCCCTTGGGGGAAGTCCCTTGAATTCCAGAAGATAACCTTGGGAGACTATTTCTAGCGCCCAAGGATCCAGAACATCTCTTGCCCAAGCCTGAGCGAAGAGAGAGAGTCTGCCCCCCACCAGATCCGGTCCCGGATCGGGGGCCAACATCTCATGCTGTCTTGGTAGCAGTGGCAGGTTTCTTGGCCTGCTTTCCCTTGTTCCAGCCTTGCATTGGTCTCCAAGCTGGCTTGGCTTGAGAAGTATTACCCTCTTGCTTAGAGGACGTAGCACTTTGGGCTGGTCCGTTTTTACGAAAGGGACGAAAATTAGGTCTATTTTTTGCCTTGAAAGGCCGATCCTGAGGAAGGGCGTGGCCCTTACCCCCAGTGATATCAGAGATAATCTCTTTCAAGTCAGGGCCAAACAGCGTTTTCCCCTTGAAAGGAATGTTTAGTAGCTTGTTCTTGGAAGACGCATCAGCCGACCAAGATTTCAACCAAAGCGCTCTGCGCGCCACAATAGCAAACCCAGAATTCTTAGCCGCTAACCTAGCCAATTGCAAAGTGGCGTCTAGGGTGAAAGAATTAGCCAATTTGAGAGCATTGATTCTGTCCATAATCTCCTCATAAGGAGGAGAATCACTATCGAGCGTCTTTATCAGCTCATCGAACCAGAAACATGCGGCTGTAGCGACAGGGACAATGCATGAAATTGGTTGTAGAAGGTAACCCTGCTGAACAAACATCTTTTTAAGCAAACCTTCTAATTTTTTATCCATAGGATCTTTGAAAGCACAACTATCCTCTATGGGTATAGTGGTGCGTTTGTTTAAAGTGGAAACCGCTCCCTCGACCTTGGGGACTGTCTGCCATAAGTCCTTTCTGGGGTCGACCATAGGAAACAATTTTTTAAATATGGGGGGAGGGACGAAAGGAATACCGGGCCTTTCCCATTCTTTATTAACAATGTCCGCCACCCGCTTGGGTATAGGAAAAGCTTCTGGGAGCCCCGGCACCTCTAGGAACTTGTCCATTTTACATAGTTTCTCTGGGATGACCAACTTTTCACAATCATCCAGAGTGGATAATACCTCCTTAAGCAGAATGCGGAGATGTTCCAACTTAAATTTAAATGCAATCACATCAGGTTCAGCCTGTTGAGAAATGTTCCCTGAATCAGTAATTTCTCCCTCAGACAAAACCTCCCTGGCCCCATCAGACTGGGTTAGGGGCCCTTCAGAGATATTAATATCAGCGTCGTCATGCTCTTCAGTATCTAAAACAGAGCAGCCACGCTTACGCTGACAAGGGTTCATTTTGGCTAAAATGTTTTTGACAGAATTATCCATTACAGCCGTTAATTGTTGCATAGTAAGGAGTATTGGCGCGCTAGATGTACTAGGGGCCTCCTGAGTGGGCAAGACTCGTGTAGACGAAGGAGGGAATGATGCCGTACCATGCTTACTCCCCTCACTTGAGGAATCATCTTGGGCATCATTGTCATTATCACATAAATCACATTTATTTAAATGAATAGGAATTCTGGCTTCCCCACATTCAGAACACAGTCTATCTGGTAGTTCAGACATGTTAAACAGGCATAAACTTGATAACAAAGTACAAAAAACGTTTTAAAATAAAACCGTTACTGTCACTTTAAATTTTAAACTGAACACACTTTATTACTGCAATTGCGAAAAAACATGAAGGAATTGTTCAAAATTCACCAAATTTTCACCACAGTGTCTTAAAGCCTTAAAAGTATTGCACACCAAATTTGGAAGCTTTAACCCTTAAAATAACGGAACCGGAGCCGTTTTAAACTTTAACCCCTTTACAGTCCCTGGTATCTGCTTTGCTGAGACCCAACCAAGCCCAAAGGGGAATACGATACCAAATGACGCCTTCAGAAAGTCTTTTCTAAGTATCAGAGCTCCTCTCACATGCGACTGCATGCCATGCCTCTCAAAAACAAGTGCGCCACACCGGCGCGAAAATGAGGCTCTGCTTTAAGCTTTGGGAAAGCCCCTAAGGAATAAGGTGTCTAATACAGTGCCTGCCGATATTATTATATCAAAATACCCAGATAAAATGATTCCTCAAGGCTAAATATTTGTTAATAATGAATCGATTTAGCCCAGAAACAGTCTACAGTCTTAATAAGCCCTTGTGAAGCCCTTATTTATGATCGTAATAAACATGGCTTACCGGATCCCATAGGGAAAATGACAGCTTCCAGCATTACATCGTCTTGTTAGAATGTGTCATACCTCAAGCAGCAAGAGACTGCACACTGTTCCCCCAACTGAAGTTAATTGCTCTCAACAGTCCTGTGTGGAACAGCCATGGATTTTAGTTACGGTTGCTAAAATCATTTTCCTCATACAAACAGAAATCTTCATCTCTTTTCTGTTTCTGAGTAAATAGTACATACCAGCACTATTTCAAAATAACAAACTCTTGATTGAATAATAAAAACTACAGTTAAACACTAAAAAACTCTAAGCCATCTCCGTGGAGATGTTGCCTGTACAACGGCAAAGAGAATGACTGGGGTAGGCGGAGCCTAGGAGGGATCATGTGACCAGCTTTGCTGGGCTCTTTGCCATTTCCTGTTGGGGAAGAGAATATCCCACAAGTAAGGATGACGCCGTGGACCGGACACACCTATGTTGGAGAAAAACTAAGTTAAAAAACACCACAGACCTCTCACAGCGACCTATCTAGTTAGGCTGCAAGAGAATGACTGAATATGACATGTGAGGGGAGGAGCTATGTAGCAAGCTCTGCTGGGTGATCCTCTTGCAGCTTCCTGTTAGGAAGAGATATATTCCATAAGTAATGGATGACCCGTGGACTGACTACACTTAACAAGAGAAAAGTGTGTTTTTTCCATTTTCATCATAATTTACTATAAAAAATGTATAAAATATAAGATATGATTAAAATAATGGTATCTTTAGAAAGTCTGTTTAATGGCGAGAAAAATGGTATATAATATGTGTGGGTACAATAAATGAATAAGAGGAAAATTACAGCTAAACACAAACACCGCAGAAATGTAAAAATAGCCTTGGTCCCAAACGGTCAGAAAATGGAAAAGTGCTGTGGTCCTTAAGGGGTTAATTAAATCCAAAACTAAAATGCACTTGTGTAATTCCAAAACAATGAAGAGATCTACATCTGGAGATACTTTAATATCAAATAATTCTTTTTTTACAGAATAATTGGGCCAGGTAACAGGGAATCATCCAGTTTCCAAAGAAATGGCCGATCCAGGATATTGGACCAGTTAATTAAGTTTATTTTGTGTACAATAGCAGAGTGGTCAGACCATGGTGTGGGGGAAACAACAGTAGATCTGCTTGACTTGTGAGGATGTAGTCTAGTACATGTGTGAGAGGGTATAGAAAAAAAAAGGTATAATCCTTTTCTACCAAAGAAACAACACCACAATGTGTTATACAGATTGGCCCTAAATAGTGGGTTGCACTTTAAATGTATGTAGAGCTGCAACAACTAATCGTCATAATCGATAATAATCGATTATGTAAATAGTTGTCAATGAATCTCATAATCGATTAGTTGGTTTGCAATTAGTTGGTCTGTGCGCAACACCAGCTGCTTCACTCTGATGAACTCCTGCACAGGGTATTGTGTTTTATGGTTATGCCCTTAGCCTAAAGGACGTCTACAGGCGGACAGGAATCGCCACAATTCAACCCGATCGAGTATGATCAGGTTGATTGACACCTCCCTGCTCTTGTGAGCTGCTGGTGCAATGCTGAATAAGGAGAGCGTATTGCTCTCCACATTCAGCGAGGTCTTGCGGACCTGATCCGCACTGTCGGATCAGGTCCGCAAGACCTTTGATACATAGGCCTCTATGTCTGAAGTTTATATTTGTAACACTCAGTATGTGGATTTTATTTAAAATGTAGGAAACTATTATTGATTCTTTTTTTTATCCGATTAGTCGATTAATCGAAAAAAATAATCGGCCGATTAATCGATTATGAAAATAATCGTTAGTTGCAGCCCTAAATGTATGTGTTTTTAAATGGACACTAAACAATAAATACATTTCATGCACCTCGCTCTAATAATGGGTGCTACCATAATGGAACTTGGGTTACATTGCAGGTATCTGAAGGAGAGTTGCACAGCGAGTTGAAGATAGACTTTAGCTGGTCAGCACCCATGACTAGAGGAAGGCAGAGAAAATGTCAATAATATACAATGTATTTAGTGTTTTTATAACATTTGTCACTGGGACCAATCTTTAGGATGATTTTTTTTATAAAAAGGTAAATCTTAATGACACCTCACCTGTTTATAAAAACAGAATTTATGTTTACCTGATAAATTACTTTCTCCAACGGTGTGTCCGGTCCACGGCGTCATCCTTACTTGTGGGATATTCTCTTCCCCAACAGGAAATGGCAAAGAGCCCAGCAAAGCTGGTCACATGATCCCTCCTAGGCTCCGCCTACCCCAGTCATTCGACCGACGTTAAGGAGGAATATTTGCATAGGAGAAACCATATGGTACCGTGGTGACTGTAGTTAAAGAAAATAAATTATCAGACCTGATTAAGAAAACCAGGGCGGGCCGTGGACCGGACACACCGTTGGAGAAAGTAATTTATCAGGTAAACATAAATTCTGTTTTCTCCAACATAGGTGTGTCCGGTCCACGGCGTCATCCTTACTTGTGGGAACCAATACCAAAGCTTTAGGACACGGATGAAGGGAGGGAGCAAATCAGGTCACCTAAATGGAAGGCACCACGGCTTGCAAAACCTTTCTCCCAAAAATAGCCTCAGAAGAAGCAAAAGTATCAAACTTGTAAAATTTGGTAAAAGTGTGCAGTGAAGACCAAGTCGCTGCCCTACATATCTGATCAACAGAAGCCTCGTTCTTGAAGGCCCATGTGGAAGCCACAGCCCTCTGAGAAACAACTTTCGGAAGAAAACCAGGTTTAGTACGCAAAACCACCTTATCTGCATGGAACACCAGATAAGGAGGAGAACACTGCAGAGCAGATAATTCTGAAACTCTTCTAGCAGAAGAAATTGCAACCAAAAACAAAACTTTCCAAGATAATAATTTAATATCAACGGAATGCAAGGGTTCAAACGGAACCCCCTGAAGAACTGAAAGAACTAAATTGAGACTCCAAGGAGGAGTCAAAGGTTTGTAAACAGGCTTGATTCTAACCAGAGCCTGAACAAAGGCTTGAACATCTGGCACAGTTGCCAGTTTTTTGTGAAGAAACACCGACAAGGCGGAAATCTGTCCCTTCAGGGAACTTGCAGATAATCCTTTTTCCAATCCTTCTTGAAGGAAGGATAGAATCCTAGGAATCTTAACCTTGTCCCAAGGGAATCCCTTAGATTCACACCAACAGATATATTTTTTCCAAATCTTGTGGTAAATCTTTCGAGTTACAGGCTTTCTGGCCTGAACAAGAGTATCGATAACAGAATCTGAGAATCCTCGCTTCGATAAAATCAAGCGTTCAATCTCCAAGCAGTCAGCTGGAGTGAAACCAGATTCGGATGTTCGAACGGACCCTGAACAAGAAGGTCTCGTCTCAAAGGTAGCTTCCAAGGTGGAGCCGATGACATATTCACCAGATCTGCATACCAAGTCCTGCGTGGCCACGCAGGAGCTATCAAGATCACCGACGCCCTCTCCTGATTGATCCTGGCTACCAGCCTGGGGATGAGAGGAAACGGCGGGAACACATAAGCTAGTTTGAAGGTCCAAGGTGCTACTAGTGCATCCACTAGAGCCGCCTTGGGATCCCTGGATCTGGACCCGTAGCAGGGAACTTTGAAGTTCTGACGAGAGGCCATTAGATCCATGTCTGGAATGCCCCACAGCTGAGTGACTTGGGCAAAGATTTCCGGATGGAGTTCCCACTCCCCCGGATGCAATGTCTGACGACTCAGAAAATCCGCTTCCCAATTTTCCACTCCTGGGATGTGGATAGCAGACAGGTGGCAGGAGTGAGACTCCGCCCATAGAATAATCTTGGTCACTTCTTCCATCGCTAGGGAACTCCTTGTTCCCCCCTGATGGTTGATGTACGCAACAGTCGTCATGTTGTCTGATTGAAACCGTATGAACTTGGTCCTCGCTAGCTGAGGCCAAGCCTTGAGAGCATTGAATATCGCTCTCAGTTCCAGAATATTTATCGGTAGAAGAGATTCTTCCCGAGACCAAAGACCCTGAGCTTTCAGGGATCCCCAGACCGCGCCCCAGCCCATCAGACTGGCGTCGGTCGTGACAATGACCCACTCTGGTCTGCGGAATGTCATCCCTTGTGACAGGTTGTCCAGGGACAGCCACCAACGGAGTGAGTCTCTGGTCCTCTGATTTACTTGTATCTTTGGAGACAAGTCTGTATAGTCCCCATTCCACTGACTGAGCATGCACAGTTGTAATGGTCTTAGATGAATGCGCGCAAAAGGAACTATGTCCATTGCCGCTACCATCAACCCGATCACTTCCATGCACTGAGCTACGGAAGGAAGAGGAACGGAATGAAGTATCCGACAAGAGTCCAGAAGTTTTGTTTTTCTGGCCTCTGTTAGAAAAATCCTCATTTCTGAGGAGTCTATAATTGTTCCCAAGAAGGGAACCCTTGTTGACGGGGATAGAGAACTCTTTTCCACGTTCACTTTCCAGCCGTGAGATCTGAGAAAGGCCAGGACGATGTCCGTGTGAGCCTTTGCTTGAGGGAGGGACGACGCTTGAATCAGAATGTCGTCCAGGTAAGGTACTACTGCAATGCCCCTTGGTCTTAGCACCGCTAGAAGGGACCCTAGTACCTTTGTGAAAATCCTTGGAGCAGTGGCTAATCCGAAAGGAAGCGCCACAAACTGGTAATGTTTGTCCAGGAATGCAAACCTTAGGAACCGATGATGTTCCTTGTGGATAGGAATATGTAGATACGCATCCTTTAAATCCACCGTGGTCATGAAGTGACCTTCCTGGATGGAAGGAAGGATAGTTCGAATGGTTTCCATCTTGAACGATGGAACCTTGAGAAATTTGTTTAAGATCTTGAGATCTAAGATTGGTCTGAACGTTCCCTCTTTTTTGGGAACTATGAACAGATTGGAGTAGAACCCCATCCCTTGTTCTCTTAATGGAACAGGATGAATCACTCCCATTTTTAACAGGTCTTCTACACAATGTAAGAACGCCTGTCTTTTTATGTGGTCTGAAGACAACTGAGACCTGTGGAACCTCCCCCTTGGGGGAAGTCCCTTGAATTCCAGAAGATAACCCTGGGAGACTATTTCTAGCGCCCAAGGATCCAGAACATCTCTTGCCCAAGCCTGAGCGAAGAGAGAGAGTCTGCCCCCCACCAGATCCGGTCCCGGATCGGGGGCCAATATTTCATGCTGTCTTGGTAGCAGTGGCAGGTTTCTTGGCCTGCTTTCCCTTGTTCCAGCCTTGCATTGGTCTCCAAGCTGGCTTGGCTTGAGAAGTATTACCCTCTTGCTTAGAGGACGTAGCACTTTGGGCTGGTCCGTTTTTACGAAAGGGACGAAAATTAGGTCTATTTTTTGCCTTGAAAGGCCGATCCTGAGGAAGGGCGTGGCCCTTACCCCCAGTGATATCGGAGATAATCTCTTTCAAGTCAGGGCCAAACAGCGTTTTCCCCTTGAAAGGAATGTTTAGTAGCTTGTTCTTGGAAGACGCATCAGCCGACCAAGATTTCAACCAAAGCGCTCTGCGCGCCACAATAGCAAACCCAGAATTCTTAGCCGCTAACCTAGCCAATTGCAAAGTGGCGTCTAGAGTGAAAGAATTAGCCAATTTGAGAGCATTGATTCTGTCCATAATCTCCTCATAAGGAGGAGAATCACTATCGAGCGCCTTTATCAGTTCATCAAACCAGAAATATGCGGCTGTAGTGACAGGGACAATGCATGAAATGGGTTGTAGAAGGTAACCCTGCTGAACAAACATCTTTTTAAGCAAACCTTCTAATTTTTTATCCATAGGATCTTTGAAAGCACAACTATCCTCTATGGGTATAGTGGTGCGTTTGTTTAAAGTAGAAACCGCTCCCTCGACCTTGGGGACTGACTGCCATAAGTCCTTTCTGGGGTCGACCATAGGAAACAATTTTTTAAATATGGGGGGAGGGACGAAAGGAATACCGGGCCTTTCCCATTCTTTATTAACAATGTCCGCCACCCGCTTGGGTATAGGAAAAGCTTCTGGGAGCCCCGGCACCTCTAGGAACTTGTCCATTTTACATAGTTTCTCTGGGATGACCAACTTTTCACAATCATCCAGAGTGGATAATACCTCCTTAAGCAAAATGCGGAGATGTTCCAACTTAAATTTAAATGTAATCACATCAGGTTCAGCCTGATGAGAAATGTTCCCTGAATCAGTAATTTCTCCCTCAGACAAAACCTCCCTGGCCCCCTCAGATTGGGTTAGGGGCCCTTCAGAGATATTAATATCAGCGTCGTCATGCTCTTCAGTAACTAAAACAGAGCAGCCACGCTTACGCTGACAAGGGTTCATTTTGGCTAAAATGTTTTTGACAGAATTATCCATTACAGCCGTTAATTGTTGCATAGTAAGGAGTATTGGCGCGCTAGATGTACTAGGGGCCTCCTGAGTGGGCAAGACTCGTGTAGACGAAGGAGGGAATGATGCCGTACCATGCTTACTCCCCTCACTTGAGGAATCATCTTGGGCATCATTGTCATTATCACATAAATCACATTTATTTAAATGAATAGGAATTCTGGCTTCCCCACATTCAGAACACAGTCTATCTGGTAGTTCAGACATGTTAAACAGGCATAAACTTGATAAGAAAGTACAAAAAACGTTTTAAAATAAAACCGTTACTGTCACTTTAAATTTTAAACTGAACACACTTTATTACTGCAATTGCGAAAAAACATGAAGGAATTGTTCAAAATTCACCAAATTTTCACCACAGTGTCTTAAAGCCTTAAAAGTATTGCACACCAAATTTGGAAGCTTTAACCCTTAAAATAACGGAACCGGAGCCGTTTTAAGCTTTAACCCCTTTACAGTCCCTGGTATCTGCTTTGCTGAGACCCAACCAAACCCAAAGGGGAATACGATACCAAATGACGCCTTCAGAAAGTCTTTTCTAAGTATCAGAGCTCCTCTCACATGCGACTGCATGCCATGCCTCTCAAAAACAAGTGCGCCACACCGGCGCGAAAATGAGGCTCTGCTTATGCTTTGGGAAAGCCCCTAAGAAATAAGGTGTCTAATACAGTGCCTGCCGATATTATTATATCAAAATACCCAGATAAAATGATTCCTCAAGGCTAAATATGTGTTAATAATGAATCGATTTAGCCCAGAAAAGTCTACAGTCTTAATAAGCCCTTGTGAAGCCCTTATTTACGATCGTAATAAACATGGCTTACCGGATCCCATAGGGAAAATGACAGCTTCCAGCATTACATCGTCTTGTTAGAATGTGTCATACCTCAAGCAGCAAGAGACTGCACACTGTTCCCCCAACTGAAGTTAATTGCTCTCAACAGTCCTGTGTGGAACAGCCATGGATTTTAGTTACGGTTGCTAAAATCATTTTCCTCATACAAACAGAAATCTTCATCTCTTTTCTGTTTCTGAGTAAATAGTACATACCAGCACTATTTCAAAATAACAAACTCTTGATTGAATAATAAAAAACTACAGTTAAACACTAAAAAACTCTAAGCCATCTCCGTGGAGATGTTGCCTGTACAACGGCAAAGAGAATGACTGGGGTAGGCGGAGCCTAGGAGGGATCATGTGACCAGCTTTGCTGGGCTCTTTGCCATTTCCTGTTGGGGAAGAGAATATCCCACAAGTAAGGATGACGCCGTGGACCGGACACACCTATGTTGGAGAAATCTAAATTTTATTATATTCTAGTTTAGCATCATATTTTTGCTGACAACTCCTGTAACTCTTCTAAAGTAGACAGTGACCCAACCTAAGAAGCATAAACAAATATATATATATACTATGCAGAACATCTGCTTTTCAAAACACACACACACACACAAAACCCTGTATTTCATTATAAAAAAATATTTTGGATACAAGGAGAAAAGGGCTCTTTGCAGGGAATAAGTGAAATGCACTTTGTATTTGGAGGCATTCACACAGCAGGTGAGCTCTGTGCTCCGTCTCTCATCCCTTTTCTGCTCACATAGCTTTGCACATTTTAGCCTAAGGTAAAAAATGCATTTATACAGTGTAAGTCAAGGCCAATGTTAATATTTTATGTTATTTAGTATTTCATAGTCTGTTCACAAGGTCGTGCTGGACTTTCTTTCCCTACATAAGAGGAGTTGTACAAACAAAAAAACATTAACAAAAAATGCACAACAAATTCTAAAAAGTAGACATTCCTCTAGACCCATATTTAGATCACTGCTATAAACATTGTATTGTAAAATGTTATCTGTGTTAATGTGTTCCCAGGGATTTTTTACACTGCGAAGCATATCAAACTGTTTATAAATAGTTCCTTCATCTTTATTTTGTCATTCTGCCAGTTGAAGGTATCACCTATATTAAAAATATGAATACTTTGGTATTCTGTATAGAAAATCTATGTAAACAAGAGGCAGCAATCAGTTCCCAGTGAGGTAGTGGAAGAGATAGGTACTTTAAGTATCCTTTTCAATTGCTGTAAGTAATGACTATTGTGTAAAGATAGATAGATACAGATGCTTTTGAGTATAGAGAGATTGATAAGATTAGGAGGTCTGCTATTTCTGCAGGCTCAGACCATTTATATGAGCATGTTCTTGAGAACAATAAACAGACTTCAATAAGCAAAAGCAACTATTTCATATACAACACACCTAAAGAAGCAATTTCTCACATATTTTATATTTTGCAGATAATATAACAAGTCAAAGGGACACATGAAGGGGAAACCAATTGTATAGTAGTCTCCCTTTAAGTTGCAGTACAGATTTGACTAATGCGCTTATAATGGGTAAGAACGTATGATTAAAAAGTAGATGCAAAATACTTTTATTTAGAACAGCAGCAGGGTAAAATAAATAGTGTTTAAGGAAAGCGGAAAAAAAAAAATCACATTTCCATTAAGTAACCAAATCAAGTCATATCCGGGATGCAAACAGAATAGTAGCAAGTCTCTGTTATATTGAAGAGATTTCACTTTTTTTATATACACTTGATAAAGGTCACAAAATGCATTGGAATAGTAGCTTTAGATATGGTTTTAAAGTGCACCCCCTGCAAATATGAGCTCCAGTGCAGCTTGTATGTCTCCTCCTGTGGCCTGCAGAGCCCTGAGGCTTAGGTCCTCATCACGAATGCCCATGTCGCGTAACTGTTGGAGCTGTGGCTGCCACTGACTCTGTCAAAGGAAAAAGGAAAGAAAGAAGTGTAAACAATAGATGCTAGAAAACTGTTTGGTAGGAGTTACTTTGAATTTAAGTTCTTAGTTTCAGACAGGTATTCAGGTAGAAGTTAAGGGGCTTAGAAGGGTGTTTTTACTAGGGGTGTCAAAAATAATCGCCATTGCGATGCATCGCGATGCAGCCATTAACGATGCTGCATCGATGAGGTGCAAGATCAGAATCGATTCAGGGTCAGTGACGTCATCGCACAATGTCACGTGACCCCGCCTCTCCCACTGACTGATGCGAGGGCTTAAAGTAATGGCAGGTAATGGCAGACAGAGTAAATATTGTTTGATTCTATTTTGAACATCAGCACGCTCAGTGCAGTTGTCTGACAAGCGGACAGCAGCCTCGTGTAACACAGTGAATATTTCCTTGTATTATCGCTTCCCTGTTTACTCACTGTTGCGGTCTCTGCTGCATATTTCCTCTTTGTCAGACCCCTAGCCCAGCACCAAACGAGCATTTGAGTGTTGCTATTAGATATAGAAAAAGTCAAGTTTTACAAAAGTATCTAATAGGAACACTCAAATGCTCGTTTGGTGCTGGGCTAGGGGTCTGACAAAGAGGAAACATGCAGCAGAGACCGCAACAGTTAACAGGGAAGCGATAATACAAGGAAATAGTCACTGTGTTACACGAGGCTGCTGTCAGTTGGTCAGACTGCTTCTGCCCTGTCAGATCTCTCCTAGTCTTGAAGCAGGCGACACAGCAGGGAGGGCTTAATTAATCACATTCACCCGGCCAGCACCTTTACCTCTAGGACAACTTATTGAAGCCGTTCAGTAAGTGGTTGGTGCAGCTGTTAATAAAGGTTCCGGTAAGAGGAAATGACATAGCATTCCTTCCCAGCTGCAGATCATCACAGAGCCGTAATAAACATGTTTAGAGTGCCTACATGATTGATTAGGTGACCCTTTATGTCAGTTTAGAGCCCTAATCATTAACGGTGACAATGCACTGCTCACACATACCATGCATTCCTTTCAAAGCTCTCCAATACCCAGAATACTAGACTCATATGAGCTTAGGGAGCAAAATAACAGCCCATCTATGATCTAAGTGTAATATGTGACAGGGTATTGTATTATAGTTGTGCTTTGTATGTGTATATAAATAAATGTATATGTTACATATAAACCTATAGCCTTTTAAAAGCATATCTATTACCTTAAATCTGAATTCATTATTTTTATTTTAAAAAAAAATCAATATCACACATATCCTATGTTAGTTATGTATTTGGGACCTGCTCTGCTAAAAGTTAATCATTTATACACCTTGGTTCATAAACTGTGCATTATTCCCTGACAAAAGAGGCAAGTCCAGAATTATTATTTAACATGCCAGGACCATAGTACCTTATATCCTAGAAACATCCCCTTAGCAATCCCCTTTTTTTTTTAAAGCAGACAAAATAAAAAGGGGAGTTCTGACTGCTTGAATTTGTTAATGAAAATCATGGGCAGTAATCGCGATGCATCGTAGAATCGAATCGTATCGAATCGTTACGATGATAATCGTAATCGAATCGTGAGACAGGTGAAGATGCGCAGCTCTAGTTTTTACTACTAGTGTGTATAAGCCGGCTTGTAGTGACACAGGGCTGTGACTCACCTGAAGTGGTGTCTGGTTGGATGCCTGGAGTGCATGTTGGAGCGCCTGGCTAAACAGGTCATTTGTAATGGGTGTCCCTGACTGGACACTTGATGACATGGGGGAGGTCCCTGAAGAGTGACCCTACAGAAAAAGATAAACACTGCATGAGCTAAGGTCCTTCCCAATATATTTACCTCAGTTCTTAACTCACAGAACCTGAAAAATACAACTCCATTACCATTATAAGACTGAAAGGTAAAAGGCATCACTGAAAGAAACTGAGCCAACACAACATACTGATTCTGGTGACACAATAGGCCGCTAGACTAAAAGTAACTGGTTTATAATGGAACCAGGATCCACTCATGGCCTTATATAATTAATACTGTTAAAGTGATTGTAATGTTTGTTAACTTTAAGCAGAATATATAACAATTAGTCTGCAAAACAGGGGGGCTTTCATTGATCAAATTTTTCTAACACGCTTTATTTGAAAAATATTTTTCATTTTGTGACGGTAAACATACTGCCGTTCATCCGGCCACATCTCATCCTCCATCTAGCTAAGAGATGATGAAATGGATGAGGCTGGATTTTTCATCTCTTAGCTAGATGGCGGGTGAGATGCAGGCGGAGGAACGGCGGTATGTTTACCGTCACAAAATGGAAAATATTTTTCAAATAAATCGTGTTAGAAAAAAGGAAATTTATGCTTACCTGATAAATTTATTTCTTTTACGATATGACGAGTCCACGGATTTCATCCTTACTTATGGGATTACGCCTCCTGGTCAGCAGGGGGAGGCAAAGAGCACCACAGCAGAGCTGTATATATAGCTCCTCCCTTCCCTCCCACTCCAGTCATTCGACCGAATTTAGGAAGAGAAAGGAAAAGCCAAAGGTGCAGAGGTGACTGAAGTTTGACAAAAATAAGTAAATACCTGTCTTAAAAATGACAGGGTGGGCCGTGGACTCGTCATATCGTAAAATAAATAAATTTATCAGGTAAGCATAAATTTCCTTTTCTTTTACAAGATATGACGAGTCCACAGATTTCATCCTTACTTATGGGATTCAATACCAAAGCAATAGGACACGGATGAAAGGGAGGGACAAGACAGGAACCTAAACTGAAGGCACAACTGCTTGAAGAACCTTTCTCCCAAAACCAGCCTCAGAAGAAGCAAAAGTATCAAATTTGAAAAAATTGGAAAAAGTGTGAAGAGACGACCAAGTTGCAACCTTGCAAATCTGTTCAACAGATGCATCGTTTTTAAATGCCCATGAAGAAACCACAGCCCTAGTAGAATGAGCCGTAATTCTTTCAGGAGGCTGCTGTCCAGCAGTCTCATATGCCAGACGGATGATACTCTTCAGCCAAAAAGAAAGAAGTAGCCGTAGCTTTCTGGCCCCTACGCTTTCCAGAAAAAAACAACAAATAATGAAGATGATTGACTAAATTTTTTATTTGCCTGCAAGTAAAACTTCAAGGCATGGACCATGTCCAAGTTATGTAACAGACTCTCCTTCTTAGAAGAAGGATTAGGACACAAGGAAGGAACAACAATTTCCTGATTAATATTCTTATTAGAAACAACCTTAGGAAGGAAACCAGGCTTGGTACGTAACACCACCTTATCAGAATGGAAAATAAGATAAGAAGAATCACATTGTAAAGCTGAAAGCTCAGAAACTCTGCGAGCAGAAGAAATAGCAACCAAAAATAAAACTTTCCAAGATAACAACTTAATATCTATGGAATGCATGGGTTCAAACGTAACCCCTTGAAGAACATTAAGAACTAAATTCAAACTCCAAGGTGGAGCAATTGGTCTAAACACAGGCTTGATTCTAGTCAGAGCCTGACAAAAAGATTGAACGTCTGGAACATCTGCCCAACGTTTTTGTAGCAAAATAGACAAAGCAGAAATCTGTCCCCTTAATGAACTTGCTGACAACCCTTTCTCCAATCCTTCTCGGAGAAAAGATAAAAAGATAGGAACCCTAACTCTACTCCAAGAGTAGCCCTTGGATTCGCACCAATAAAGATAAATATGCCATATCTTATGGGAAATCTTTCTGGTAACAGGCTTACGTGCCTGAATCAAGGTATCAATGTTTGATCCGAGCAATCACCTGGGAGAGGAGAGCAAACGGTGGAAACGCATAAGCTAGGTTGAACGACCAAGGCACTGCCAAGGCATCTATCAATTCGGCCTGAGGATCCCTGGACCTGGATCCGTATCTCAGGAGCTTGGCATTCTGACGAGATGCCATAAGATCCAGCTCCGGTCTGCCCCATCTGAGAATCAGAGTGGTAAAGACCTCCGAATGGCGTTCCCATTCCCCCGGATGAAACGCCTGTCTGCTCAAAAAATCTGCTTCCCAGTTGTCCACACCTGGGATGTAGATTGCTGACAGATAACAAGAGTGAGCCTCCGCCCACCAAATTATCTTGGATACTTCTGTCATCGCTAAGGAACTCCTTGTTCCTCCCTGAGGATTGATGTAAGCCACAGTCGTGATGTTGTCCGACTGAAATCGGATGAATTTGGCCGAAGCCAACTGAGATTAAGCCTAAAGCGCATTGAATATTGCTCTCAACTCCAGAATATTGATTGGAAGTAGAGACTCCGACCGAGTCCACACACACTGAGCCTTCAGGGAGTTCCAGACCCAACCTAGAAGACTGGCGACCGTTGAGACTATCACCCATGAGGGTCTGCGGAAGCATGTCCCTTGGGACAGATGACCCTGCGACAACCACCAAAGAAGAGAGTCTTTTGTCTCCTGATCTAGATCTATCTGAGGCGACAAATTTGCATAATCTCCATTCCACTGTCTGAGCATGCTCAGTTGTAGAGGTCTGAGATGAAAACGAGCAAACGGAATGATGTCCATTGCCGCCACCATCAATCCAATTACCTCCATGCACTGAGCCACTGATGGCTGAAGATTGGACTGAAGGGCTCGGCATGTAATTAGAATCTAACTTTCTGACTTCCGTCAAGAAAATTTTCATGGATATAGAATCTATTAGAGTTCCCAGGAAAGGAACCCTTGTCTGTGGGATTAGTGAACTCTTTTCTAGATTCACCTTCCACCCGTGAGTCCTTAGAAAGGACAGAAACATGTCTGTATGAGATTTTGTCAGTTGATAAGATGACGCCTGGATCACAATATCTTCCAGATAAGGCGCCACTGCAATGCCTCGCGGCCTGAAAACTGCCACAGAGACCCTAGAACCTTTGTGAAGATCCTGGGTGCTGCGGCCAACACGAAGGGAAGAGCCACGAACTGAAAATGTTTGTCCAGGAAGGCAAACCTTAGAAACTGATGATGATCTTTGTGGATAGGAATATGAAGATATGCATCCTTTAAGTCCACGGTAGTCATATATTGACCCTCTTGGATCAATGGAAGAATTGTCTGAATAGTCTCCATCTTGAAAGATGGAACTCTGAGAAACTTGTTTAGACTCTTGAGGTCCAAAATGGGACGATACGTTCCCTCTTTTTTGGGAACCATGAAAAGATTTGAGTAAAACCCCTGCCCCTGTACCTGTACTGGAACGGCACAAATTACTCCCATAGTGGAGAGGTCTTTTACACAACGTAAGAATGCTTCTCTTTTTATCTGGTCTACAGATAATCGTGAAGGAAGGAATTTTTGAACTCCAGCTGATACCCTTGAGACACGATTTCCAGTGTCCAGGGCTCCTGAACATCTCTTATCCAAGCCTGGACAAAGAGAGAAAGTCTGCCCCCTACTAGATCCTGTCCCGGATCGGGGGCCGATGCTTCCTGCCGACTTTGTAGCAGTAGCAGGGTGCTAGGATTGTCAACCCCTGTACCAAAACTGGTTGGGTCTCCAAGCAGACCTTTATTGAAAGGAACAAAAATTACTCTGTCACCCCTTCTGTTCAGATTCCCTATTCTGAGGGGGAAATGACCTTACCCTCCGTGAGGTCAGAAATAAACTCCTTCAAGTCAGACCCGAACAGGATCCGAAGAATTAGCTGACACATCTGCAGATCAAAAATTCAACCATAAGACACTGCGAGCTAAGATGGAAAATCCCGCACTTTTAGCCGCCAACCTGGTAACTGCAAGAAAATATCAGAAACTTAATAACTAAAAACAGCTAAGTTAAGAGTTGTAATAATTGTGTGCTGCCGTTCCATCCTAAGTCACAAAGGATGAATGCACACCAAAGAACAGCAGTCAGGTCCTAATAAAAAGGACCCTTACTGTCCCCTGAACTGTTAGAACTGAGAATATTTACTTTATTGAACAAAAGCAAATAACAGTCGCGTGCAATAGTGCATCACAAGCTTCAGAAATATACACGCAAGGACGGATACCTGCCAATCTTAGGATGTAGGCAAGGCGCCATTAAAAGGGACACCCACTGAGTAGAAAAAACTTAGATTAACAAAAGTTTATTTCAATAAAGGGTTTAAAAGGAAACTGAATTTTCACATAGGAAGAGATACTGTTTCTTTCAAAATGAAATACATATGTCTGTATTGGGTACCTGTAAAGTGCGGCAAACCACCCGCAAGGGTCTCAAGGCGCTGCTCATGGTATCTCAATTGTGTCCTCCACATAACAAAGGATGAATAAACATAGAAACAGTTGAAATACATTTGCAAACTGAATGTAGAAAAAAGATACTTCCCCTTTAAATCTTAAAGCAACTTATTATGCTGAACACAAGTAGAAAGTGTATACATATAAACAGTTGAAATACAGTTGCAAACTGAATGTAGAAAAAAAAAAATACTTCCCCTTTAAATCTTAAAGCAACTTATTATGCTGGACACTAGTAGCAAGTGTGTCATCCACATCACAAAGGATGAATAAACACCTAAACATTTGAAATACCGTTGCCTTTCCCTTTAAATCTTAAAGCAACTTATCATGCAATAGAGGAAGAATATGGAAAAAAAGAGAATTTATGCTTACCTGATAAATTACTTTCTCTTACGGTGTATCCAGTCCATGGATTAATCCTTACTTGTGGGATATTCTCATTCCCTACAGGAAGTGGCAAAGAGAGCACACAGCAGAGCTGTCCATATAGCTCCCCCTCAGGCTCCGCCCCCCAGTCATTCGACCGACGGTTAGGAGAAAAAGGAGAAACCATAGGGTGCAGTGGTGACTGTAGTTTTAAACGAAAACATTTTTATCCTGACTTAAATGCCAGGGCGGGCCGTGGACTGGATACACCGCAAGAGAAAGTAATTTATCAGGTAAGCATAAATTCTGTTTTCTCTTACAAGGTGTATCCAGTCCACGGATTCATCCTTACTTGTGGGATACTATTACCAAAGCTTTAGGACACGGATGAAGGGAGGGAACAAGTCAGGTAACCTTAAAGGAAGGCACCACTGCTTGCAAAACCTTTCTCCCAAAAATAGCCTCCGAAGAAGCAAAAGTATCAAATTTGTAAAATTTGGCAATTTTACAAAAAGTATGCAGTGAAGACCAAGTCGCTGCCTTACAAATCTGTTCAACAGAAGCCTCATTCTTGAAAGCCCATGTGGAAGCCACAGCTCTGGTGGAATGAGCTATAATTCGTTCAGGAGGCTGCTGTCCAGCAGTCTCATAAGCCAATCGGATGATGGAAGAAGGAAAGAGAGGTAGCAGTCGCTTTCTGACCTCTCCTCTTACCAGAATAGACAACAAACAAGGATGATGTTTGTCTGAAATCTTTAGTTGCTTTTAAATAGAATTTTAAAGCACGAACCACATCAAGATTGTGTAATAGTCGTTCCTTCTTAGAAACTGGATTAGGACACAGAGAAGGAACAATGATTTCCTGGTTAATATTCTTATTAGAAACAACTTTCGGAAGATAACCAGGTTTGGTACGCAAAACAACCTTATCTGCATGGAACACCAGATAGGGTGAATTACACTGCAAAGCAGACAATTCTGAAACTCTTCAAGCAGAAGAAATAGCTACCAAAAACAAAACCTTCCAAGATAATAACTTAATATCTATGGAATGTAAAGGTTCAAACGGAACCCCTTGAAGAACTGAAAAAACTAAATTAAGACTCCATGGAGGAGCCACAGGTTTATAGACAGGCTTAATTCTGACTAAAGCCTGTGCAAACGCTTGAACGTCAGGTACTTCTGCCAGACGCTTGTGTAACAGGATATCTGTCCCTTTAAGGAACTAGCTGACAAACCTTTCTCCAATCCTTCTTGGAGAAAAGACAATATCCTGGGAATCCTAATCTTACTCCACGAGTAACCCTTGGATTCACACCAACAAAGATATTTCCGCCATATCTTATGGTAAATCTTCCTGGTGACAGGCTTTCTAGCCTGGATCAGAGTATCTATAACCGATTCAGAGAACCCACGCTTAGATAGAATTAAGCGTTCAATCTACAAGCAGTCAGTTGCAGAGAAACTAGATTTGGATGCTTGAATGGACCCTGAATTAGAAGATCCTGCCTCGATGGCAGTGTCCAAGGTGGAACAGATGACATGTCCACTAGGTCTGCATACCAAGTCCTGCGTGGCCACGCAGGCGCTATCAGAATTACAGAAGCCTTCTCCTGATTCTGGCTACCAGCCGAGGGAGAAGGGGAAACGGTGGAAAGACATAAGCCAGATTGAAGGACCAAGGCGCTACTAGAGCATCTATCAGTGCCACCTTGGGGTCCCTGGACCTGGATCCGTAAAGAGGAAGTTTGGTGTTCTGACGGGACGCCATCAGATCCAATTCTGGAATGCCCCATAGCTGGGTCAGCTGAGCAAAAACCTCCGGGTGGAGTTCCCACTCCCCCGGGTGAAAAGTCAGACGACTTAGAAAATCCGCCTCCCAGTTGTCTACTCCTGGGATGTGAATTGCAGATAGGTGGCAGGAGTGATCCTCCGCCCATTTGATGATCTTGGTTACTTCCTTCATCGCTAGGGAGCCCTTTGTTCCTCCCTGATGATTGATGTACGCTACAGTCGTGATGTTGTCCGACTGAAATATGATGAATTTGGCCGCCGCTAGTTGAAGCCATGCCTGGAGCGTGTTGAATATCGCTCTCAGTTCCAAAACTCTCAGTTCCAAAATGTTTATCGGGAGAAGAGACTCTTCCCGAGACCATAGGCCCTGAGCTTTCAGGGAGCCCCAGACCGCGCCCCAGCCTAACAGACTTGCGTCGGTCGTTACAATGATCCACTCTGGTCTGCGGAAGCACATTCCCTGAGACAGGTGATCCTGAGATCCTGAGACAACCACCAGAGAAGAGAATCTCTGGTTTTCTGGTCCAGTTGGATTTGAGGAGACAAATCTGCATAATCCCCATTCCACTGTTTGAGAATGCACAGTTGCAGTGGTCTGAGATGAATTCGGGCAAAAGGGACCACGTCCATTGCCGCAACCATTAATCCGATTACCTCCATGCACTGAGCTACAGAAAGCCGAGGAATGGAATGAAGAACTCGGCAAGTAGTTAAAAGCTTTAACTTCCTGACCTCCGTCAGAAATATTTTCATTTCTACCGAGTCTATTAGTGTTCCCAGGAAGGGAACCCTTGTGAGCGGGGACAGAGAACTTTTTTATGACTTTCACCTTCCACCCGTGAGACCTTAGAAAGGCCAGAACAATGTCCGTATGAGCCTTGGCTCTGTGAAAAGACGACGCCTGTATTAAGATGTCGTCTAGGTAAGGTGCTACTGGAGGGACCCTAGCACCTTTGTAAAAATTCTGGGAGCAGTGGCCAACCCGAAAGGAAGGGCCACGAACTGGTAATGCTTGTCCAGAAAGGCGAACCTTAGGAACTGATGGTGATCTTTGTGGATAGGAATTTGTAGGTACGCATCCTTTAGATCCACGGTAGTCATATATTGACCTTCCTGGATCATCAGCAAAATTGTCCAAATGGTTTCCATTTTGAATGATGGAACTCTGAGGAATTTGTTTAGAATTTTTAGATCCAGGATTGGCCTGAAAGTTCCTTCCTTTTTGGGAACTACAAACAGGTTTGAGTAAAAACCCAGTCCTTGTTCTGCAATTGGAACTGTATATATCACTCCCATCTTTAGTAGATCTTCTACACAGCGTAAGAACGCCTGTTTCTTTGTCTGGTCTGAAGACAAACGAGAAATGTGGAACCTTCCCCTTGGAGGAGAGTCCTTGAATTCTAGAAGATATCCCTGAGCAACGATTTCTAATGCCCAGGGATCTGGGACATCTCTTGCCCAAGCCTGAGCAAAGAGAGAGAGAGTCTGCCCCCTACCAGATCCGGTCCCGGATCGGGGGCCACCCCTTCATGCTGTCTTAGTAGCAGCTGCAGGCTTCTTGGCCTGTTTACCTTTGTTCCAGCCCTGCAAGGGTTTCCAGGTTGCTTTGGGCTGTGAAGCGTTACCCTCTTGCTTTGCGTTTGCAGAGGTTGAAGCAGGGCCGCTCCTGAAGTTGCGAAAGGAGCGAAAATTAGCCTTGTTTTTGGCCTTAAACGGTATATCTTGCGGGAGGGCATGGCCCTTTCCCCCAGTGATATCCAAAATAATTTCTTTCAACTCGGGGCCGAAAAGGGTCTTCCCCTTGAAAGGAATATTTAGTCATTTTGTTTTGGACGACACGTCAGCCGACCATGATTTGAGCCAAAGCGCTCTCCTCGTCATAATGGCAAAACCAGAATTTTTCGCCGCTAACTTAGCTAATTGTAAAGCGGCATCTGTGATAAAAGAATTAGCCAGCTTTAGGGCATGAATTCTATCCATGACTTCGTCATATGAAGTCTCCCTCTGGAGCGACTCCTCCAGCGCCTCAAACCAAAAAGGCGCTGCAGTAGTTACAGGAATAATGCAGGCAATCGGTTGAAGAAGGAATCCTTGTTGAACAAATATTTTCTAATTTTTTATCCATAGGATCTTTGAAAGCAGAACCGTCTTCTATTGGTATGGTTGTGCGCTTGGCTAGTGTTGAAACTGCTCCCTCTACCTTAGGGACCGTCTGCCACGCGTCCCGCCTGGGGTCAGTTATGGGGAACATTTTCTTAAAGATAGGGGGGGGAACAAAAGGTACACCTGGTCTCTACCACTCCCTAGTTACAATATCCGCCACCCTCTTCGGGATCGGAAACGCATCAATGTATACAGGGACTTCTAGAAACTTGTCCATTTTACACAATTTTTCTGGGACCACCATGGGGTCGCAATCATCCAGCGTAGCTAAAACCTCCTTAAGCAGTACGCGGAGGTGTTCCAGTTTAAATTTAAACGCTAAGGAATCTGATTCTGCCCGCTGAGAAACCTTTCCTGTGTCAGAAATTTCTCCCTCGGACAGCACATCCCTCACTGCCACTTCAGAGTGTTGTGAGGGTACAACGGATAAATCATCCAAAGCTTCTGATTGCTCATCCTCTGTTTTTAAAACTGAGCTATCACGCTTTTTAGGAAAAACTGGCAGTTTGGATAGAAAAGCCGCAAGGGAATTATCCATGACTGCTGCTAATTGTTGTAATGTAATAGGGGCCAATGCGCTAGAGGTACTAGGCATCGCTGGCAACCGGTTAGCAAACTACAGCACCATGCCATAGCAATCTGCTGTGGCCCTACCTTCCTTGGGGATTAGTTTTGATCAAAAATAAGCCTCTATGAAGTCCTCAAGTAATCTTTGGACCCTCCACGTGAAGCTGCATGAAGCTGTCTGCAATAACAACTACGCAATTGAGGCACAAAATTTAGGCCCCCTCCCTCTCCACTCTGGGGTTGTGGGGCCTTCACAAGCCTAAATAGGTGTCTAAATAGATGCCATGTGGAATAAACCCCATAAAACGTTCCAAATGTAATAAAAACTTGTAAAAAGATCAGATTTTTGTTATAAAATAATCGATTGCCCCTTAACAGTGTCCACCAGTGTTTTGAGCCCTTTTAAATAAGCCTTCCTTCTATACTAAGTCTCAGAATATGGCTTACCTTCCCCACATGGGGATTCTTGTCAGTCTTCTAGCATTACTAAGTCTTGACTAGAAAAAAATGACTGAACATACCTTATAGCAGTTAAGCCTGCAAACTGTTCCCCCCAACTGAAGTTTTCTGGTACTCCCCAGTCCTGTGTGGGAACAGCAATGGATTTTAGTTACAACATGCTAAAATCGTTTTCCTCTCAGCAGAAATCTTCATCACTTTCTGCCACAGAGTAAATAGTACAAACCGGCACTATTTTAAAAATAACAAACTCTTGATTGAAGAAATAAAAACTACAAATCTAACACTACATTCACTTTACCCTCCCGTGGAGATGCTACTTGTTAGAGCGGCAAAGAGAATGACTGGGGTGGCAGCTATATGGACAGCTCTGCTGTGTGCTCTCTTTGCCACTTCCTGTAGGGAATGAGAATATCCCACAAGTAGGGATGAATCCGTGGACTGGATACACCTTGTAAGAGAAAACAGGACTGTTTCTTTAATTCTATGTAATAAAGAAAAAACAGATAAAAAACAGTGTACTGTTCCTGTGCAAGCATTGTGTGCTTCTGACATTAATTAGTAAGTCAACAGTGCTGGACCTACTGAAACTCAGCCTCTTAGCTGAAAGTGCCCAAGCCAGTCTAACAATTAGAGATTATGAACATCGTCTGTACACACAATGTATCTCTAGTACCGAGAAATATCTGAGAGAAACGCTCTACCCTCCGGTTACATAATGGAGGTAGGGAGCGCATGAACGTATAGCTCCGCCCCTCGTGGGCTTGACAACTATCCACTCCCGGTCGCTATTGTTATTATACTAAACGACCGAGAGCAATAACAAACCGCTTGGGTTCTGGCTAGCATTGAAAACACTGTGAGACATGTGGCTCCCGAGAACAAAATTACATAGTAAACAATAAAATGGTCTCCACAAGGCTCCACCCATCGTGGGCGTAATCTCATGCAGTTCCCGGTCGTTCTTTACCAACTACGCCACAGTGAACTGTCTCCTACAGTTGGGGTTAATCTTAGTTAGCGTTCAAATAAAACATAACCTCTCACTCCCCACTGAAAATAATTCACCCCCTGAACTCCTCGGTTGCTTAAGAGGAGAGTTAGCGGAGCCGTCAGAGCATGGGAACAAGTTTGGCTACAGCTATACTTCTTTACCCAGCTCAGCCCAACGGAGTGTTCATAATGTTAAAATAAACCTAATAATAAAAGACGCAGCTGTCAGCATTTACACAATACCAGGCTGCCCCACATCATCCTTTAGCTCCTGCTAAGGAAATACGTTAAGAAGGTCTCTCCTTTAAAATATAGGAGATCTTACCCAATAAGTAAAGTGCTCCACTTCTCTGCGATCTATGTCAGTGATCCAGAATAAAAAGGTCAGCACTTACCTCAAATGCTGTGCGACAGCATGGCATCCATCAGGGTTCCAGAGGTCTTCTCCCTCCCATAGCCCTGTGAAAAGAGATCAGCCTGAGTTAAAAGTGATCAGGCTATCTGTATTTAGGGCAGCAACATGTATAGGAGGCGCAGTGAGAATAAAATCCCACCAGTTCCTATTGTCTGAAAGTCACCAGATGCTTCTCTTTTAGTATTGAAGAGACTGATCTGGTCTAGGCTACACCCCAGCACAAAGCAGCACTCAGAGGCACTACTTTAAAAATAATAAAATCTTGATTGAATTAAATAAAGTAACACCTCACTTTGCCAGCTCCTATCTTACTAACACAGGCAAAGAGAATGACTGGGGTGGGAGGGAAGGGAGGAGCTATATATACAGCTCTGCTATGGTGCTCTTTGCCTCCTCCTGCTGACCAGGAGGCGTAATCCCATAAGTAAGGATGAAATCTGTGGACTCGTCATATCTTGCAAAAGAAATTTGATCAATAAAAGTCCCCCTGTTTTGCAGACTAATTGTATATACTCTGCGTTAAGTTAACTAAGGTTACAATCACTTTATATGTTATTTATCTTTTTTGTTACACTTCCTGTGCAGTTTGTTTTTCTTCGTTCAACAATATGGGCTCCATTTTAATCAGTCAGAATTCTCCTTGTGAAGTGCACTGCATGACATTTTTTGTGCTATTTATTTATCTTTATTTTTTATTCAATCATGTTCTAAATTGGAAAAAAAATATGCCACAAAAACATCCCTTTTATTAATGTTAAAGATCCTGTGCATGTTCAGTTTATATTTTATATGTTAAAAACATTTTTTAATTAAATGTGAGCTATTAAAAACTTTTACAATAAACAAATACAATTTAAATGTTCTTTTATGACTGCAATTAATGGTTTGTCAATTTAAACATGTTAATTATAATATTACTCTAAATTATAAAAATTAATTGTGCACATTATGAATTCCTACAAGTGGTTTGAAAATAAAAAATAAAACAAAAACAGCATTCAAACACATTAGGCAGCCATGATCAATACTGAACTAATTAGTTGCCATGTTGATTTCTCTGGCTGTGCATTTTTTGCTTTTGTGAAGGTCTGTGAAAATCCCTGTGAGAACCCATTTGAAAAACGTTTACTGTTACACAATTTTCTAATTTATTTATTGAAATGGTTTAGAAATTAAAAACACATTTAAAAAAAAAAATCCTATTAAATGTTTTTGTGTGCAAATTCAAATTGATTGAAATGAAGGTCTCGTTGGCTTATCCGGTCTTTTTACTGTATATTTACTGTATTTTTAACAATCTATATGCATCTAATATTCAGAGCTGCTTATCACTAACTATTTATAGGACTCTAAATATGTTCCTCTCAAGTGTACGTGGGTGGGACTGACCTGAGTCCCAGGGGTAGGGGTGTGGGAGCTGCTCTCAGGAGTGCTTGCAAGTGCAAGAGCTGTAGCCAGTTCACTTTGGGTGATGGGCCGGGGACCTGCTGCACCTGTGTACCCAAGGGAGGCTGGGCGGGAACCAGAGGTGCTACTGGAGGGACCAGAGCGGGAAGCCTGAGAGACAAAGTAGGAAGTTAAATTCAATATTCAAATAATATACTGTAAAAATATAGTTTAAACAGCAAGTATATTTTCCACTAGATAGTTGCAAAACGTATAGCTGTCTAACCTGTGGAAATTCATCCTCTTCATCTGAGAGTCCATCAAACAGAAACCCACCTGTTAAAGTGTGTGTGAGACAAAGAAATGGAAGGAGAGAAAAAAAAATTATGAAAACAATGCATGAAGGTTTAAGACTGTGCGAGTCTTTGAGACTACTAGTATAAGCTCTGAGTGGGAAAGACAACTAATTGGCTAGAGATGAATAATTCTGAGGAACCAACTTATACATAGAAGAGAATGAGATGGGACAGGAGTCTAATCCCCCACAGCCTTGTCACAGGGTTCTCACCTGGCATATGCAGAGTTGCAGGTGGTCCGGAGTGAGCGGCTGTATCCGGCGGAGGCAAAGATGAACTGCCACTCACTGAGTGCAAGATCAATATTATGGCATTTACCAGAGCAGGGTGAGATGGCAGAAGCCTGAAGGGGAAAGAATATATCAACAAACAGCCAAATAAATATGCAGCATTAGCAACAGCAAGTTAACCCCTTAACGACACACGTTGTACAGGGTACATCATACACAAACTGGTCATTAAAGACCAATGACGTACCCTGTATGTCGTTAGGGGTTTAAAGCAGCTGGAAGCGATCCTGATCTCATCCAGCCGCTTTCAAGGTATTGTCGTGATGTCTCAATATTGAGGCATCACTGCAATACCTTTTTTGGCACACCGATGCAGAGAGGGCCACTCTGTGGTCCTCTCTGTATTGGCCAGCAATGGTGCCGATCGTTGGTGGGTGGGAGCAGCTCCAGGGAGATGGGTGGGCGGCTCATCGCTGGACTAGTTACGGCCACTGTTCTGGGAAGGTGGGCTGGAGCGCGCGCGACCGATCGATAATTGCTGGATCTATGCGAGAGCGGAAATATTATTTTGAAAGGGGATCTGGGAGGGGGGGTAGGATATTGAGGAGGGGCAGCTACACTACGGAAAAATAGGGTAAAATAATAATAAAAGCAAATTTTTTAAGAAATTGGGTACTGGCAGGCAGCTGTCAGTACCTAAAATGGCCACAAATAGGAAGAGGGGTAGGTTAAGAAAGCTGTTTGGGGGGGTCGTGGAGGTTAGGGGGACCTACACTGCAGAAACTATTTTTTTATTTTTTTTTAAATGCTTTAAAAAAAAAAAAAAAAAACAGAATTTATGTTTACCTGATAAATTACTTTCTCCAACGGTGTGTCCGGTCCACGGCGTCATCCTTACTTGTGGGATATTCTCTTCCCCAACAGGAAATGGCAAAGAGCCCAGCAAAGCTGGTCACATGATCCCTCCTAGGCTCCGCCTACCCCAGTCATTCGACCGACGTTAAGGAGGAATATTTGCATAGGAGAAACCATATGAAACCGTGGTGACTGTAGTTAAAGAAAATAAATTATCAGACCTGATTAAAAAACCAGGGCGGGCCGTGGACCGGACACACCGTTGGAGAAAGTAATTTATCAGGTAAACATAAATTCTGTTTTCTCCAACATAGGTGTGTCCGGTCCACGGCGTCATCCTTACTTGTGGGAACCAATACCAAAGCTTTAGGACACGGATGATGGGAGGGAGCAAATCAGGTCACCTAGATGGAAGGCACCACGGCTTGCAAAACCTTTCTCCCAAAAATAGCCTCAGAAGAAGCAAAAGTATCAAACTTGTAAAATTTGGTAAAAGTGTGCAGTGAAGACCAAGTCGCTGCCCTACATATCTGATCAACAGAAGCCTCGTTCTTGAAGGCCCATGTGGAAGCCACAGCCCTAGTGGAATGAGCTGTGATTCTTTCGGGAGGCTGCCGTCCGGCAGTCTCGTAAGCCAATCTGATGATGCTTTTAATCCAAAAAGAGAGAGAGGTAGAAGTTGCTTTTTGACCTCTCCTTTTACCGGAATAAACAACAAACAAGGAAGATGTTTGTCTAAAATCCTTTGTAGCATCTAAATAGAATTTTAGAGCGCGAACAACATCCAAATTGTGCAACAAACGTTCCTTCTTCGAAACTGGTTTCGGACACAGAGAAGGTACGATAATCTCCTGGTTAATGTTTTTGTTAGAAACAACTTTTGGAAGAAAACCAGGTTTAGTACGTAAAACCACCTTATCTGCATGGAACACCAGATAAGGAGGAGAACACTGCAGAGCAGATAATTCTGAAACTCTTCTAGCAGAAGAAATTGCAACCAAAAACA
Organism: Bombina bombina; assembly: GCF_027579735.1. NCBI lineage: Eukaryota > Metazoa > Chordata > Amphibia > Anura > Bombinatoridae > Bombina > Bombina bombina. The sequence continues at coordinate 489,305,090 of NC_069504.1, forward strand.
AAACTTTCCAAGATAATAACTTAATATCAACGGAATGTAAGGGTTCAAACGGAACCCCCTGAAGAACTGAAAGAACTAAGTTGAGACTCCAAGGAGGAGTCAAAGGTTTGTAAACAGGCTTGATTCTAACCAGAGCCTGAACAAAGGCTTGAACATCTGGCACAGCTGCCAGCTTTTTATGAAGTAACACAGACAAGGCAGAAATCTGTCCCTTCAGGGAACTTGCAGATAATCCTTTTTCCAATCCTTCTTGAAGGAAGGATAGAATCTTAACCTTGTCCCAAGGGAATCCTTTAGATTCACACCAACAGATATATTTTTTCCAAATTTTGTGGTAAATCTTTCTAGTTACAGGCTTTCTGGCCTGAACAAGAGTATCGATAACAGAATCTGAGAACCCTCGCTTCGATAAGATCAAGCGTTCAATCTCCAAGCAGTCAGCTGGAGTGAGACCAGATTCGGATGTTCGAACGGACCTTGAACAAGAAGGTCTCGTCTCAAAGGTAGCTTCCATGGTGGAGCCGATGACATATTCACCAGATCTGCATACCAAGTCCTGCGTGGCCACGCAGGAGCTATCAAGATCACCGACGCCCTTTCCTGATTGATCCTGGCTACCAGCCTGGGGATGAGAGGAAACGGCGGGAATACATAAGCTAGTTTGAAGGTCCAAGGTGCTACTAGTGCATCCACTAGAGCCGCCTTGGGATCCCTGGATCTGGACCCGTAGCAAGGAACCTTGAAGTTCTGACGAGAGGCCATCAGATCCATGTCTGGAATGCCCCACAGTTGAGTGACTTGGGCAAAGATTTCCGGATGGAGTTCCCACTCCCCCGGATGCAATGTCTGACGACTCAGAAAATCCGCTTCCCAATTTTCCACTCCTGGGATGTGGATAGCAGACAGGTGGCAGGAGTGAGACTCCGCCCATAGAATGATTTTGGTCACTTCTTCCATCGCCAGGGAACTCCTTGTTCCCCCCTGATGGTTGATGTACGCAACAGTTGTCATGTTGTCTGATTGAAACCGTATGAACTTGGCCCTCGCTAGCTGAGGCCAAGCCTTGAGAGCATTGAATATCGCTCTCAGTTCCAGAATATTTATCGGTAGAAGAGATTCTTCCCGAGACCAAAGACCCTGAGCTTTCAGGGATCCCCAGACCGCGCCCCAGCCCATCAGACTGGTGTCGGTCGTGACAATGACCCACTCTGGTCTGCGGAAGGTCATCCCTTGTGACAGGTTGTCCAGGGACAGCCACCAACGGAGTGAGTCTCTGGTCCTCTGATTTACTTGTATCCTCGGAGACAAGTTTGTATAGTCCCCATTCCACTGACTGAGCATGCACAGTTGTAATGGTCTTAGATGAATGCGCGCAAAAGGAACTATGTCCATTGCCGCTACCATCAAACCTATCACTTCCATGCACTGCGCTATGGAAGGAAGAGGAACGGAATGAAGTATCCGACAAGAGTCTAGAAGTTTTGTTTTTCTGGCCTCTGTCAGAAAAATCCTCATTTCTAAGGAGTCTATTATTGTCCCCAAGAAGGGAACCCTTGTTGACGGAGATAGAGAACTCTTTTCCACGTTCACTTTCCATCCGTGAGATCTGAGAAAGGCCAGGACAATGTCCGTGTGAGCCTTTGCTTGAGGAAGGGACGACGCTTGAATCAGAATGTCGTCCAAGTAAGGTACTACAGCAATGCCCCTTGGTCTTAGCACAGCTAGAAGGGACCCTAGTACCTTTGTGAAAATCCTTGGAGCAGTGGCTAATCCGAAAGGAAGCGCCACGAACTGGTAATGCTTGTCCAGGAATGCGAACCTTAGGAACCGATGATGTTCCTTGTGGATAGGAATATGTAGATATGCATCCTTTAAATCCACCGTGGTCATGAATTGACCTTCCTGGATGGAAGGAAGAATCGTTCGAATGGTTTCCATTTTGAACGATGGAACCTTGAGAAACTTGTTTAAGATCTTGAGATCTAAGATTGGTCTGAACGTTCCCTCTTTTTTGGGAACTATGAACAGATTGGAGTAGAACCCCATCCCTTGTTCTCCTAATGGAACAGGATGAATCACTCCCATTTGTAACAGGTCTTCTACACAACGTAAGAATGCCTGTCTTTTTATGTGGTCTGAAGACAACTGAGACCTGTGGAACCTCCCCCTTGGGGGAAGCCCCTTGAATTCCAGAAGATAACCTTGGGAGACTATTTCTAGCGCCCAAGGATCCAGAACATCTCTTGCCCAAGCCCGAGCGAAGAGAGAGAGTCTGCCCCCCACCAGATCCGGTCCCGGATCGGGGGCCAACATTTCATGCTGTCTTGGTAGCAGTGGCAGGTTTCTTGGCCTGCTTTCCCTTGTTCCAGCCTTGCATTGGTCTCCAAGCTGGCTTGGCTTGAGAAGTATTACCCTCTTGCTTAGAGGACGTAGCACTTTGGGCTGTTCCGTTTCTACGAAAGGGACGAAAATTAGGTTTATTTTTGGCCTTGAAAGGCCGATCCTGAGGAAGGGCATGGCCCTTACCCCCAGTGATATCAGAGATAATCTCTTTCAAGTCAGGGCCAAACAGCGTTTTCCCCTTGAAAGGAATGTTAAGTAGCTTGTTCTTGGAAGACGCATCCGCTGACCAAGATTTCAACCAAAGCGCTCTGCGCGCCACAATAGCAAACCCAGAATTCTTAGCCGCTAACCTAGCCAATTGCAAAGTGGCGTCTAGGGTGAAAGAATTAGCCAATTTGAGAGCATTGATTCTGTCCATAATCTCCTCATAAGGAGGAGAATCACTATCGACCGCCTTTACCAGCTCATCGAACCAGAAACACGCGGCTGTAGCGACAGGAACAATGCATGAAATTGGTTGTAGAAGGTAACCCTGCTGAACAAACATCTTTTTAAGTAAACCTTCTAATTTTTTATCCATAGGATCTTTGAAAGCACAACTATCTTCTATGGGTATAGTGGTGCGTTTGTTTAAAGTGGAAACCGCTCCCTCGACCTTGGGGACTGTCTCCCATAAGTCCTTTCTGGGGTCGACCATAGGAAACAATTTTTTAAATATGGGGGGAGGGACGAAAGGAATACCGGGCCTTTCCCATTCTTTATTTACAATGTCCGCCACCCGCTTGGGTATAGGAAAAGCTTCTGGGAGCCCCGGGACCTCTAGGAACTTGTCCATTTTACATAGTTTCTCTGGGATGACCAACTTGTCACAATCATCCAGAGTGGATAATACCTCCTTAAGCAGAATGCGGAGATGTTCCAACTTAAATTTAAACGTAATCACATCAGGTTCAGCTTGTTGAGAAATGTTCCCTGAATCAGTAATTTCTCCCTCAGACAAAACCTCCCTGGCCCCATCAGACTGGTTTAGGGGCCCTTCAGAACCATTATTATCAGCGTCGTCATGCTCTTCAGTATCTAAAACAGAGCAGTCGCGCTTACGCTGATAAGTGTGCATTTTGGCTAAAATGTTTTTGACAGAATTATCCATTACAGCCGTTAATTGTTGCATAGTAAGGAGTATTGGCGCGCTAGATGTACTAGGGGCCTCCTGAGTGGGCAAGACTCGTGTAGACGAAGGAGGGAATGATGCAGTACCATGCTTACTCCCCTCACTTGAGGAATCATCTTGGGCATCATTGTCATTGTCACATAAATCACATTTATTTAAATGAGAAGGAACTCTGGCTTCCCCACATTCAGAACACAGTCTATCTGGTAGTTCAGACATGTTAAACAGGCATAAACTTGATAACAAAGTACAAAAAACGTTTTAAAATAAAACCGTTACTGTCACTTTAAATTTTAAACTGAACACACTTAATTACTGCAATTGCGAAAAAATATGAAGGAATTGTTCAAAATTCACCAAAATTTCACCACAGTGTCTTAAAGCCTTAAAAGTATTGCACCCCAAATTTGGAAGCTTTAACCCTTAAAATAACGGAACCGGAGCCGTTCTTAACTTTAACCCCTTTACAGTCCCTGGTGTCTGCTTTGCTGAGACCCAACCAAGCCCAAAGGGGAATACGATACCAAATGACGCCTTCAGAAAGTCTTTTCTATGTATCAGAGCTCCTCACACATGCGACTGCATGTCATGCCTCTCAAAAACAAGTGCGCAACACCGGCGCGAAAATGAGGCTCTGCCTATGATTTGGGAAAGCCCCTAAAGAGAAAGGTGTCTAAAAAAGTGCCTGCCGATATAAACTTATCAAAATACCCAGATTAAATGATTCCTCAAGGCTAAATATGTGTTAATAATGAATCGATTTAGCCCAGAAAAAGTCTACAGTCTTAATAAGCCCTTGTGAAGCCCTTATTTACAATCTTAATAAACATGGCTTACCGGATCCCATAGGGAAAATGACAGCTTCCAGCATTACATCGTCTTGTTAGAATGTGTCATACCTCAAGCAGCAAGAGACTGCTCACTGTTCCCCCAACTGAAGTTAATTTCTCTCAACAGTCCTGTGTGGAACAGCCATGGATTTTAGTAACGGTTGCTAAAATCATTTTCCTCATACAAACAGAAATCTTCATCTCTTTTCTGTTTCTGAGTAAATAGTACATACCAGCACTATTTTAAAATAACAAACTCTTGATTGAATAATAAAAACTACAGTTAAACACTAAAAAACTCTAAGCCATCTCCGTGGAGATGTTGCCTGTACAACGGCAAAGAGAATGACTGGGGTAGGCGGAGCCTAGGAGGGATCATGTGACCAGCTTTGCTGGGCTCTTTGCCATTTCCTGTTGGGGAAGAGAATATCCCACAAGTAAGGATGACGCCGTGGACCGGACACACCTATGTTGGAGAAAAGGCTTTTATTTTAGTACTGGCAGACTTTCTGCCAGTACTTAAAATGGCAGTGACAATTGTGGGATGGGGGAGGGAATATAGCTGTTTTCGAGGGGTCAGGGAGGGATCAGGGGGTGGGATGAGTCAGACTGATCTCTACACTAAAGCTAAAATTAACCCTACAAGCTACCTAATTAACCCCTTCACTGCTCAGCATAATACAAGTGTGGTGCGCTGTGACATTTAGCTGCCTTCTAATTATCAAAAAGCAACTCCAAAGCCATATATGTCTGCTATTTCTAAACAAAGGGGATCCCAGAGAAGCATTTACAACCATCTGTGCCATAATTGCACAAGCTAATTGTAAATAATTTCCCTGAGAAACCTAAAGTTTGTGAAAAAGTTTGTGAAAAAGTTAGCAAATTTTTTATGTGATTGCATTTTGCGGTGAAATGGTGGCATGAAATGTAAATCAGTGTTACAACTTAACTATCGCTAATTTTGAAGAAAAAAATGGTTTGGAAATAGCAAAGTGCTACTTGTACTTATTGCAATATAACTTGCAAAAAAAGCAAAGAACATGTAAACATTGGGTATTTCTAAACTCAGGACAAAATTTAGAAACTATTTAGCATGGTTGTTTGTTGGTGGTTGTGGATGTGTAACAGATTTTGGGGGTCAAAGTTAGAAAAAGTGTGTTGTTACTTCTTATAAACTTAGCTATTATGGTAGCGCGTAATATAATATTTAAAAAATGGAAATCTATTGAATCTCCAAGCTTAAAAGAATTTATAAATAGCATGAACACGCTGATGACCATTGAGTTACTCAACATTAAACCATCGACTGAAAAGAGACTTATAGCTTTTTTCTCTAAATGGCTAATTATAATCAGGGAATGGCCACTAACGGCACAAATCCAATTTATCTCACCTATACAAAACTCTCCTGAGCTCATCTTACTTATACTAAAAAATGTTTTGCCACAACAATGGGGTTCAGTGCGACTGTAGGGACATTCATTTGGGCGGGAGGGGTGGGTTGGTGGGGACCCATTGGGAGAGAGGGGTGAGAGAGGTGGGGGTTTTTGTGTTTTTATTTTTTTATTTTTTTTACAGGGCTCGCACAGATAAGACAGTAATGAAAATAATTAATGTCATTTATGCCATCTAGAGACACATAGGCTACAGTTGGATTTTGATTGTAAGGCAATAATTGATTAGCTGATAATATTCGGAAGAATGATAAAATATTAGAGGTATAATATGTATTTGGATTTTTATGTATAATCTTGTAGGGCTGCGTCCCTGGACAAAAGATGGGTCACTGTTTTTTGTTCTATGTTGATGTATATGTGATTTTTGTTTTTGCAATAATGTGTATACAATAAAAACTTTAAAAAAAAAAAAGTGTTGTTTTCCATTTTTTCATCATATTTTATAAAAATAAATTATAGTAAATTATAAGATATGATGAAAATAATTGTATCTCTAAAAAGTCCATTTAATAGCGAGAAAAACGGTATATAATATGTGTGGGTACAGTAAATGAGTAAGAGGAAAATTACAGCTAAACACCGCAGAAATGTAAAAATAGCCCTGGTCCTTAAGGGTAAGGAATTGAAAAATGGCCTTGTCCTTAAGGGGTTAAATGAAAATGTAGGTATTTTACTTACGTGTCTAACATGCTTGGATCAGTGAAGACTGTGAAAAGATACTTATCCTGCAGCACTCCTAGAGAGACATAAAACATTTAACTCATCTACAATCCTTACTGTCTTGCCATTCCAAGTCCATTCATCTACACAACATCTGACAATTAGCAAGAGCTATCACCTAGAGCAAGGTTCCTCAAACATTTTCCCCCCAAGACTCAGTGAAATGATACCACATACCTTTGCAACCCTATTTTTATTCTTGGTCTGAAAATTTCTGAAATAATACACAAGATAGCTGCAATGTTTGGCAAACTGAGTAAAATGTGTGCACACTTTATACCTGATTGTAGTCAAAGTTGAAAGTGTTGTAAAATGAAATAACACACACAAACACGCTCATACAATACACACACTACACACACTCTCATATTACACACACACACACACGTCACAACCCAATAAGTATTGTATTGCAACCCAGTAATGGGTCCCGACCCGTAGTTCGAAGAACCATGACCTAGAGAACCCACTTCAGAGCCAACTGTACCTGATCTTACCCCTAACACGCCTAGAAGACACACTAAATCAGAAATTATTGTTAGTCACTAGAATATTACTCACCCATGGCCACAGGATCAGAGCTGAGACCTGGAGTGGCTACAATTATTTGCTCCAATGATTCACGATTTTCAAGCAACTTAAACACCTGAGAAACAGAAATTGAGGAACTATGGTAAATGGAATGTACTAATAATGTATGTACACATATGTGAGTGTAAAATTAGTGGGCAGGTCTTGTGATGGACAAAACCACAAAAACATTCCCCTTAAAATGATGGTAATTTCAAGTACTTGGTCTAGCATCAATTGACACATCAATAAAAATTGGAAGTATGGACCCTAGATAAAATAAGAACCTTGGAGAAATATTATTAATAGAACACAGTATATGACTCTCCAGGATGTTAGGACTACCCTTTATCACTAAATGGCAAATGGATTTTGCATATCAGTATATTTATTAGTTTGTATTCAATGGAAACTTTTTATGTGAAGGGCTGGTGTGTGGAGTTAGATGAGAATTTCTAAGGTTTGATAAGAGGTATCTATAGGAAGAAAATGCCTTTTTGAAATGTAAACATTAAATACTGATACAGACTGAAAACTTGAGATTCTTAGCTGTACATAATATGTTACATTTTCAAAAAAATTAAAATTAATATATAGTACTTAATTATTCATTACAAATTAATAATTATCGGTTCCTCAAATTATACAAATCATTTAAAAATATTATTAGCACATTTGATGGTTGTCAGCATTTCCTATAATATTTATATAAAATGTCACACTATTTATGAGCCTTAGAAATCAAATTAAAATTAATCTCTGGTCTATGTTGTTTTCCATTTTTCCATTTATTCATTGCTCTAAATAAAGCCATTTTGATTGGCAAACATTTTAATTGCACTATAGGCTACTATAGTGTGGTATCTTGTTGCATATTTGGGACAGAATTTTTTTCTTTTGTGATTCAGATAGAACATACAATTTTAATCAACTTTTAAATCTACATCTATTATCAAATTTGCTTCATTCTCTTGTTATTCTTTGCTGGAGGTACATTGGCAGCCTGCTGAACACATCTAGTTATCCAATCACAAGAGACATATGTGCAGGCACCAATAAGCTGCTAGCTCCCACTAGAGTAGGTTACATGCGTATTCTTTTTCAACAAGGAATACCAAAAGAAAAAAACACATTTGAAAATAGAAGTGAATTTAAAAAGCGCCTTAAAATGACATGCTGTGTCTAAATCCTGCAAGTTTAATTTTGACTTTCCTGTCTCTTTAATCCCATGGGACATCCTGTGTTGTGTAACCCTTCAGCTGTGGCCCTTAAATTCCTCGGTATCTCCTAAACAATCTTACTCATCGTTAGAGATGGCAGGAAGGACTTTCATACTAAATTTAAAATGTTTTCATTCTTTCCATAGCAATGGTAAGTGTAACAATAAGGTTTTATGTTAGCAGCCTATATCTTTTCGGTTTCAACGTAACTATTTTTTAATTTTAACCCCTTAACAATGACAAAGTACCCTTTTTTTGGCTATAATAGTGCGAGTTAAGCCACCAGTGGCGGTACCGTGCTACTACCCTCCTTCCCTCTAGCTGGCCACTTGAAATAGAAACTTTACAGAAATAAAGGGTAAGTTGCAGGTCCTTAAGGGGTTAAAAGTATTTTTTAACCCAGTGAAACAGAAATCATTGAAGAACACAATACAAGCCTTGTTTCACTGTCTCTTATTATGCAAATGTATGGGTTTCATTTCATATGTAAAGTCTGAAAAATAGATGCTCCTCTTCTGTGAAAACTGGTAAATCTTTAAGTGAACTTAAAAGGGTCTTAAAATAACATCATCTGAATTAGAGCTGCAACAACTAATCGGCATAATCGGTAATAATCGATTATGAAAATAGTTGTCAATGAATCTCATAATTGATTAGTTGGTTTGCAATTAGTTGGTCTGTGCACAGCACCAGCTGCTTTAGTCAAATGAACTCCTGCACATGGTATTGTGTTTTATGGTTATCCCATTAGCCTAAAGGACGTCTACAGATATTTTACTTTTCACTTTTTCAGGACACTATAAGTTTATAACTACTCCTGTTTTATGTGCAACCCAGAAATAAAAAAGGAGTCATAATTTGGATTGTTTATATTAATTCAGGTGATTTGGGACTATGCTTTTCATGATATAGTGCCAAGCTTGTTATTTACGCCTAGCCCTAGATTGATGGGAGTTGTTATATGAATTGATGGCACTATTACCTGTTTGCACAATTTTTAGCGGATCGCTTGCTATTGCCGATTATATATATCTGTTATTTTAAGAGTGGACTAGATATTTCCCCTCCTAACCTTATAGCTGGTTGTTTACCATTGCATATAGATATTCAATATATTTTTATGTCAGAATGAAGTCCAGGCTTACTTTAAGAGGCCCCATGCATTGGTGGAGAGCTAACAAAAAAATAGCCCACTTTAGTGAAATTGCAAAAACCCTACTTATGCATCTCAGGCACCTCAAAACCATCTGAGCGCCTCTTCTCTGTTGCAGGCAAAATAGCTTGCAAAAAAGAGAGCCAGCCTCAGCTAGGAGCATGTGGTCATGTTGACATTTTTGCATTTCAATGAAAAGTTTCTGAAAGAGTGAATAACAGAATGTTATAAACAGTGATAGTCTACCTATTACTAGTTCTACCTCCTTTCAAGCAGTTTGTGGTTTGTTTTGCTTAATTATAAAAAAAAAATTGGACAAACAGTTGTGTTTATATTTATAACACTCAGTATGTGGATTTTATTTTAAATATAGGAAAAATTCATTAATTTTTTATCCGATTTTGTCGATTAATTGAAAAAATAATCGGTTGATTAATTTATTATGAAAATAATCGTTAGTTGCAGCCCTAATCTGAATCAAGCAAGTTTAATTTAGACTTTCCTGTCCCTTTAATGCCCCTGAACTTCACCTCTTAAAACAGACCCTTCCCCTATTAATACACATTTTTGTTCTTCCTATGCTCATCAATATAAAGCAACCCCTGATTGCAGTTCTTCCCCCTTACAGCTTCCTCTCACTGAACTCCATGGTTGCTGCTTTGATAATGTTCTAACACAAAGGTTACTTTTACTAATAGCACATTTGCAGGCAGTATTTTAAATGGGAAACAAATACTTAATAATATTGTTGTAAGTCAAACAATCGTATAAACACGGATACAAACCCCTTTATTCAATCTTCCTCATACCGGAAAAGGTTTGTATTTAAGAATAGTTTGATGTAGGAATATTTGTATATTTGCACCAGTGAAATAAAGCAGCTTGGAGAGGGGGTAGGACCAAGTGTAAACAACAAATCTCTTATATACTTTAAGCAATATTTACATATTTGTATAGGTTGAACTTGATGGACTTCTGTCTTCTTTTAACCTTATCTACCCTGTTACTATGTTACAGCTTATAGATGCAACCTAAAGGAAGTTTATATAATTTTTAGTACTTTTGTATACACAGTACCACCAAAAAGATGGTACAGTATTGTAATCTGAAAGGTAATAATTGTTGCTTTAAATAAATGTCTTTCATGTAATTGGCAAGAGTCCATGAGCTAGTGACATATGGGATATACAATTCTACCAGGAGGGGCAAAGTTTCCCAAACCTCAAAATGCCTATAAATACACCCCTCACCACACCCACAATTCAGTTTTACAAACTTTGCCTCCTATGGAGGTGGTGAAGTAAGTTTGTGTTAAGATTTCTACGTTGATATGCGCTTCTCAGCATTGTTGAAGCCTGATTCCTCTCAGAGTACAGCGAATGTCAGAGGGACGTGAAGGGAGTATCACCTATTGAATACAATGATTTCTCTAACGGGGATCTTTTTCATGGGTTCTCTGTTATCGGTCGTAGAGATTCATCTCCTACCTCCCTTTTCAGATCGACGATATACGCTCAAATTTACCATTACCTCTACTAAGAACTGTTTTAGTACTGGTTTGGCTATCTGCTATATGTGGATGGGTGTCTTTTGGTAAGTATGTTTTCATTTACTTAAGACACTCAGCTATGGTTTGGCACTTTATGCAAATTATATAAAGTTCTAAATATATGTATTGTACTTATATTTGCCATGAGTCAGGTTCATGTATTTCCTTCTGCAGACTGTCAGTTTCATATTTGGGAATATAAACACTTTAAGAAATTTATTTCTTACCTGGGGTTTAGTCTTTCAATTTGACTACTTTTTGCATTTGCGGGTATTGGGCACGCGGGTGCGTCAAATGTTAGACTTTATTACGTCATTTTTGGCGCAAACTTTTTTGGCGCGGGAAATTACGTTTTTGACGCAACTTCGTCATTTCCGGCGTCATACGTGACGTCAAGACCTTTCACATGGCAGCGTCATTAGTGACGAAAGTGTGTCATTTCCGGTCATTTTTTTCTTCATTATTTCAATACCCCATTGTTGCTTTCCTTTCTATCAAGAGGCCTATGATTTTGCATTTTTTCCCATTCCTGAAACTGTCATTTAAGGAAATAGATAATTTTGCTTTATATGTTGTTTTTTCTCTTACATTGAGCAAGATGTCCCAATCTGATTCTGCCTCTGAAGTTTCTGCTGGAACATTGCTGCCTGACATGGGTTCTACAAAAGCTAAGTGCATTTGTTGTTAAATTGTAGAAATTATTCCACCAAATGTCATTTGTAATAGTTGTCATGATAAACTTTTACATGCAGATAGTGTTTCTATCAGTAATAGTACATTGCCAGTTGCAGTTCCTTCAACTTCTAATGTGCATGATATACCTGTAAATTTTAAAGAATTTGTTTCTGATTCTATTATGAAGGCTTTGTCTGCATTTCCACCTTCTAATAAACGTAAAAGGTCTTTTAAAACTTCTCATTTAGCTGATGAAATTTCAAATGACCAACAACATAATAATTCATCCTCTTCTGATGAGGATCTATCTGAATTTCGGTATAGCTTTTCAGCACAACAGGCTTAGGTGCTGCACGTCACCCAGGGACCACTGCCTAAGTCCCCAGTACATAAATCAAAGGAAAAGCAGGCAGGTGACAGCAGATGCAATATTCTTTTATTAAGGAGGTAAAAAAGGCAACGTTTCGGGATTAGTCTCCCTTATTCATGCCATACCTGATACAAACTAACAAGTGACTTATATACATGTGTACCACTAGGTGGCGCTCAAGTGTATTTAACTCTTTCTTATCAAACACTTAACTTACTCATAAGCTTACATTTATACATTTCCTATTCTGTATACATTGCAGTGTATCCATGATTAGTAAAATTACTAATTTCTTATCAAACTTTCACAACAGTTATGATTTACATCTTATCAATAATAATCATAGAAATACTGTAAGGTCCCAGTCTCTATTTAAACCTTTAGGCTCCAGACTCCCTAGTTCATATATCCAATATGCTTCTTTTTGCTTTAATAGAATTTCTCTATCCCCCCCTCTACGTGGAATATCAACTTTGTCAATTATTTGAAATTTCAATTGACTTATAGAGTGGTTTGCTTGTATAAAATGGGCAGCTAGAGGAGCTTTCACATTGCCAGTTCTAATATTGCTCTTATGTTCAATTATTCTTTCCTTAGCGGATCTGGTGGACTCCCCTATATAAACCCCCCCACATGGACATTTAATCATATATATTATGAAAGTGGTCAAGCATGTAAAATAACCTTTTATGTTATACTTTTTGCCAGTGTGAGGGTGATAAAAAACCGACCCTTTACTCATGTTACTACAACAGGAACACCCTAGACAGGGATAACAACCTGTATTTTTTGTAGTAATATACCTAGGTTTATTTTTGTTTTTAGTGCTAGGGCCAATGTCAGCTTTGACCAATTTATTTTGGATATTACTACTTCTTTTAAAAGCAGACATAGGAGGGCTCTGAAATTCTATAATAGATGGGTTACAATCAGATAAAATATTCCAGTGTTTCCTAATGATGCGCTGTATTTCATTACTCTGTGCATTATATTCTGTTACAAGGATAAGTCTATCTTTCTGATTGTTTTCCTTCTTTGCTCTATCCTTAGGGTGCAATAAATCTATTCTTGGAATTAATTTTACAGTCTCAATTTCTTTCGTTATTAGACTATTGGGATAACCCCTTTCCAGAAATCTCTCACCCATCTCAGTCAATCTCTTATTTAATGTTTTCTCATCTGAGACAATTTTGCGCACTCGCAACATTTGACTGTGGGGTAGAGACTTTAGGAGAGAAGGCGGATGAGCACTTTCAAAGCGCAAAAGACTATTTCGGTCAGTTTTTTTCTTAAATAAATCAGTTTTAAACTGATTGCCAAATTTCATTACTCTCACGTCCAGGAAATCAACCACCTCCTCACTCCAAGTCAATTTCAATTTTATATATCTTGTTGATGAATTTAAATCATCCACAAACCTTTTAAGGGTTCCAACGTCGCCCCACCAAATGCCGAAAATATCGTCAATATACCGCCACCAGGTGGCGCCATACTGAACAAATAATTCGTTACAAAAAACAAATTTTTCCTCAAAGAGGTTCATAAAAATATTTGCATAATTTGGGGCGACGTTAGAACCCATGGCAGTACCTTGGAGTTGGAGGAAATAGTCATCCTGAAAGAGAAAGTAATTCCCACATAGTATAATTGTCAGAAGCTGGATAAAAAAATCTATTTGTGCAGAGGTGTATTGAATGTCATTTCTTAATGTATTTTCTACAGCATCAATGCCACTTGAATGTTTTATATTAGTGTAGAGACTCTCTACATCTAAACTAAACATAATAAATTTACTACTAGGGAGATCTAAGGAGTCCAATTTGCATAAAAAATCATTAGTATCTTTAATGAAGGAACTGGAGCGTTCAACATAGGGCCGTAAGATCTTATCCAAAAATATTGAAATATTTGTAAAGACTGAATTGGTACTTGCAACAATAGGACGCCCTGGAGGGTTTTTAATGTCCTTATGTATTTTGGGTAAAACATACATTACAGGTGTATATGGATTATCTACCTGCAGAAAAGAAACAACATCTTTACCTATTATCCCTTTGTTTTCAGCCTTTAAAGTTATCATTTTAATTTCTTTTTGTAATTTAAATACAGGGTTATGATTAAGTTTCTTATATATTGCCTTATTATTCAATTGATTTTTAATTTCATCAATATAGGCCTTTTTATCTAACACCACTGTAGCTCCTCCCTTGTCCGCTCTTTTTAAAATAATTTCAGGGTGTCCCTGTAGATTCTTTAGGGCTAGATGATGGTCTACAGTCATATTATTACCCATCTGTTTAAAGGTGTTTCCATTTTTTCTGTATTTCTCCACTTTCGTTTGTAATTTTAAAATATCCCTCTGAACTAAAGTTGAAAAAGTCCCTATGCTGTGATTATTTACAATGGGGTTAAATTTACTTTTCTTTCTTAACCCAAGCTGTTTTAAATGGATCGTTGGATTCTCATTATTTAAATTCACATTTTCTGCCCAGTTCAAAGTTTTCAACTTTAAAGTTCTTATAAATCTATGCAGGTCTTTTTGCAACTGAAAAAAATTACAATTTTTTACTATAATTGAACATAAGAGCAATATTAGAACTGGCAATGTGAAAGCTCCTCTAGCTGCCCATTTTATACAAGCAAACCACTCTATAAGTCAATTGAAATTTCAAATAATTGACAAAGTTGATATTCCACGTAGAGGGGGGGATAGAGAAATTCTATTAAAGCAAAAAGAAGCATATTGGATATATGAACTAGGGAGTCTGGAGCCTAAAGGTTTAAATAGAGACTGGGACCTTACAGTATTTCTATGATTATTATTGATAAGATGTAAATCATAACTGTTGTGAAAGTTTGATAAGAAATTAGTAATTTTACTAATCATGGATACACTGCAATGTATACAGAATAGGAAATGTATAAATGTAAGCTTATGAGTAAGTTAAGTGTTTGATAAGAAAGAGTTAAATACACTTGAGCGCCACCTAGTGGTACACATGTATATAAGTCACTTGTTAGTTTGTATCAGGTATGGCATGAATAAGGGAGACTAATCCCGAAACGTTGCCTTTTTTACCTCCTTAATAAAAGAATATTGCATCTGCTGTCACCTGCCTGCTTTTCCTTTGATTTATGTACTGGGGACTTAGGCAGTGGTCCCTGGGTGACGTGCAGCACCTAAGCCTGTTGTGCTGAAAAGCTATACCGAAATTTATAGTGTTCCTGCCTGCTTTCGTGCACCTGGCTTTCAAAATGGAGGAGAAACAAGATACCTGTATTACATTTTCTTACTCTGAACTAGAAGCAGCGAGAATAACAACATTAACAAAAGGGTCAAGAGACTTTCTGAAGGTAGCTCCATCTGAACATACAACTCAGGAGTATGAAAAGTTGTCAAAAAAGAACCTGGCTTTTAACCTGCATGCAAACACCCTGGCGGAATATCACCGGGTTAAGCGAATCCCAAGGGGCCTGAGAATGGGAGCAAGACCTACCCTGATGAAGGAGAACCAAGATTACTGTAACCGCTTTGAACATATACTGAATAAATGTTCAATGGATATCATTGTGCTTACCGTAGAGTGCTTGAATAAAGAAATTGAAGAGCAGAATGTCAAACTGGCTGAAATGGAAAATAGCCTAAGAAAAAACTTACCAACAGCTGAGTTGGAGAAAATACTGCAAGATACCAATATGAAGATCGCTGAGCTGAAAAAGGTAATAGAGGAGAGGAAACGCACAAAATTTGCCCGAGATGAATCGGATTACTCCACTGGTAAAGTGTATAGATGGCGCTATGACCCAGAGGGCGCCCAACGGAGATACACGCCGCGCACCAGAAGACGTCAGAGCCATGGGCCGACGCTAAGCGGCAGCAGCACAGAATCACAGGATTCATCGCCAGGGGAGTCAGACCCAGACAGAGACGAGGTGGGCGCAAACATCGGCGGCAGCTCAAAGGAAACAAAGAAGGATACCAAAAAGAAGACAGCACGACCATTACGTCCAAGACGAGGACACTAAATGGGAACCACCATGATGATAAACAAGAAGAAGTCCGGTCACCAGGGGTAAGCAATGATGTTGAGACTGTCATACCAACATACACCCCACCAGAGACATACAAGAATAACGTCATTAACATTTCTAAACATGAACTCTCTATACCTGAACTGGAATTGTTAAATAAGGGTCTCTCTTTCTGCCCAGTAAAAAATTGTAATTTTTTTCAGTTGCAAAAAGACCTGCATAGATTTATAAGAACTTTAAAGTTGAAAACTTTGAACTGGGCAGAAAATGTGAATTTAAATAATGAGAATCCAACGATCCATTTAAAACAGCTTGGGTTAAGAAAGAAAAGTAAATTTAACCCCATTGTAAATAATCACAGCATAGGGACTTTTTCAACTTTAGTTCAGAGGGATATTTTAAAATTACAAACGAAAGTGGAGAAATACAGAAAAAATGGAAACACCTTTAAACAGATGGGTAATAATATGACTGTAGACCATCATCTAGCCCTAAAGAATCTACAGGGACACCCTGAAATTATTTTAAAAAGAGCGGACAAGGGAGGAGCTACAGTGGTGTTAGATAAAAAGGCCTATATTGATGAAATTAAAAATCAATTGAATAATAAGGCAATATATAAGAAACTTAATCATAACCCTGTATTTAAATTACAAAAAGAAATTAAAATGATAACTTTAAAGGCTGAAAACAAAGGGATAATAGGTAAAGATGTTGTTTCTTTTCTGCAGGTAGATAATCCATATACACCTGTAATGTATGTTTTACCCAAAATACATAAGGACATTAAAAACCCTCCAGGGCGTCCTATTGTTGCAAGTACCAATTCAGTCTTTACAAATATTTCAATATTTTTGGATAAGATCTTACGGCCCTATGTTGAACGCTCCAGTTCCTTCATTAAAGATACTAATGATTTTTTATGCAAATTGGACTCCTTAGATCTCCCTAGTAGTAAATTTATTATGTTTAGTTTAGATGTAGAGAGTCTCTACACTAATATAAAACATTCAAGTGGCATTGATGCTGTAGAAAATACATTAAGAAATGACATTCAATACACCTCTGCACAAATAGATTTTTTTATCCAGCTTCTGACAATTATACTATGTGGGAATTACTTTCTCTTTCAGGATGACTATTTCCTCCAACTCCAAGGTACTGCCATGGGTTCTAACGTCGCCCCAAATTATGCAAATATTTTTATGAACCTCTTTGAGGAAAAATTTGTTTTTTGTAACGAATTATTTGTTCAGTATGGCGCCACCTGGTGGCGGTATATTGACGATATTTTCGGCATTTGGTGGGGCGACGTTGGAACCCTTAAAAGGTTTGTGGATGATTTAAATTCATCAACAAGATATATAAAATTGAAATTGACTTGGAGTGAGGAGGTGGTTGATTTCCTGGACGTGAGAGTAATGAAATTTGGCAATCAGTTTAAAACTGATTTATTTAAGAAAAAAACTGACCGAAATAGTCTTTTGCGCTTTGAAAGTGCTCATCCGCCTTCTCTCCTAAAGTCTCTACCCCACAGTCAAATGTTGCGAGTGCGCAAAATTGTCTCAGATGAGAAAACATTAAATAAGAGATTGACTGAGATGGGTGAGAGATTTCTGGAAAGGGGTTATCCCAATAGTCTAATAACGAAAGAAATTGAGACTGTAAAATTAATTCCAAGAATAGATTTATTGCACCCTAAGGATAGAGCAAAGAAGGAAAACAATCAGAAAGATAGACTTATCCTTGTAACAGAATATAATGCACAGAGTAATGAAATACAGCGCATCATTAGGAAACACTGGAATATTTTATCTGATTGTAACCCATCTATTATAGAATTTCAGAGCCCTCCTATGTCTGCTTTTAAAAGAAGTAGTAATATCCAAAATAAATTGGTCAAAGCTGACATTGGCCCTAGCACTAAAAACAAAAATAAACCTAGGTATATTACTACAAAAAATACAGGTTGTTATCCCTGTCTAGGGTGTTCCTGTTGTAGTAACATGAGTAAAGGGTCGGTTTTTTATCACCCTCACACTGGCAAAAAGTATAACATAAAAGGTTATTTTACATGCTTGACCACTTTCATAATATATATGATTAAATGTCCATGTGGGGGGGTTTATATAGGGGAGTCCACCAGATCCGCTAAGGAAAGAATAATTGAACATAAGAGCAATATTAGAACTGGCAATGTGAAAGCTCCTCTAGCTGCCCATTTTATACAAGCAAACCACTCTATAAGTCAATTGAAATTTCAAATAATTGACAAAGTTGATATTCCACGTAGAGGGGGGGATAGAGAAATTCTATTAAAGCAAAAAGAAGCATATTGGATATATGAACTAGGGAGTCTGGAGCCTAAAGGTTTAAATAGAGACTGGGACCTTACAGTATTTCTATGATTATTATTGATAAGATGTAAATCATAACTGTTGTGAAAGTTTGATAAGAAATTAGTAATTTTACTAATCATGGATACACTGCAATGTATACAGAATAGGAAATGTATAAATGTAAGCTTATGAGTAAGTTAAGTGTTTGATAAGAAAGAGTTAAATACACTTGAGCGCCACCTAGTGGTACACATGTATATAAGTCACTTGTTAGTTTGTATCAGGTATGGCATGAATAAGGGAGACTAATCCCGAAACGTTGCCTTTTTTACCTCCTTAATAAAAGAATATTGCATCTGCTGTCACCTGCCTGCTTTTCCTTTGAGGATCTATCTGAAACAGAAGATCCTTCCTCAGATATTGACACTGACAAATCTACTTATTTATTTAAAATAGAGTATATGCGTTCTTTATTAAAAGAGGTGTTAATTACTTTGGATATTGAGGTAACCAGTCTTATTGACGTTCAGTCTAATAAACGTTTAAATGCTGTTTTTAAACCTCCTGTGGTTTCCCCAGGTGTTTTTCCCATTCCTGAAGCTATTTCTGATATGATTTCTAGGGAATGGAATAAGCCAGGTACTTCCTTTATTCCTTCTTCAAGGTTTAAGAGATTGTATCCTTTACCAGCAAAATCTATAGAGTTTTGGGAAAAGATCCCCAAAGTTGATGGGGCTATTTCTACTCTTGCTAAACGTACCACTATTCCTATGGAAGATAGCACTTCCTTTAAGGATCCTTTAGATAGGAAGCTTGAATCTTATCTAAGGAAGGCCTATTTATATTCAGGTCATCTTCTCAGACCTGCTATTTCTTTGGGTGATGTTGCGGCTGCATAAACTTTTTGGTTGGAAAATTTAGCGCAACATGAATTGGATTCTGACATATCTAGCATTGTTCGCTTACTGCAACATGCTAATCATTTTATTTGTGATGCCATTTTTGATATTATCAAAATTGATGTTAGATCCATGTTTTTAGCTGTATTAGCTAGAAGAGCTTTGTGGCTTAAATCTTGGAATGCTGATATGACATCTAAATCTAGATTACTATCTTTTTCTTTCCACGGTAATAATTTATTTGGTTCTCAGTTGGATTCTATTATTTCAACTATCATTGGAGGAAAAAGTTTTTTTGCCTCAGGATAAAAAAACCTAAGGGTAAATCTAAGGCTTCTAACCGTTTTCGTTCTTTTCGTCAGAATAAGGAACAAAAAACTCAATCCTCCTCCCAAGGAATCTGCTTCCAGTTGGAAGCCTTCCTCAAATTGGAATAAATCCAAGCCATTTAGGAAACCAAAGTCTGCCCCTAAGTCCGCATGAAGGTGCGGCCCTCATTCCAGCTCAGCTGGTAGGGGGCAGATTAAGGTTTTTCAAGGATTTTTTGATAAAATCTGTCCAAAATCATTGGATTCAGAGCATTGTCTCTCAAGGGTATCGAATAGGATTCAAAGTAAGACCTCCTGTGAGAAGATTTTTTCTCTCACGCATCCCTGTAAATCCAGTAAAAGCTCAGGCTTTTCTGAAGTGTGTGTTTCAGACCTGGAGTCTTCAGGGGTAATCATGCCAGTTCCTCCTCAGGAACAAGGTTTGGGGTTTTATTCAAACCTATTCATTGTACCAAAGAAAGAAAATTTGTTCAGACCAGTTCTGGATCTGAAAATTTTGAATCGTTATGTAAGAGTACCAACTTTCAAGATGGTGACTATAAGGACTATCTGCCTTTTGTTCAGCAAGGACATTATATGTCTACAATAGACTTGCAGGATGCTTACCTTCATATTCCGATTCATCCAGAACACTATCAGTTTCTGAGATTCTCTTTTCTAGACAAGCATTACCAATTTGTTGCTCTTCCATTTGGCCTAGCAACAGCTCCAAGAATCTTTTCAAAGGTTCTGGGTGCCCTACTATCTGTAATAAGAGAACAGGGTATTGCGGTGTTTCCTTATTTGGACGATATCTTGGTACTAGCTCAGTCTTTACATACTGCAGAATCTCACACAAATCAACTAGTGTTGTTTCTTCGGAAACATGGTTGGAGGATCAATTTACCAAAAAGTGTCTTGATTCCTCAGACAAGGGTCACCTTTTTAGGCTTCCAGATAGATTCAGTGTCCATGACTGTTTCTAACAGACAAGAGACGTTTAAAATTGGTCGCAGCATGTCGGCTCCTTCAGTCTCAGTCATTCCCTTCAGTGGCTATGTGCATGGAAGTTTTTAGGTCTCATGACTGCAGCATCGGACGCGATCCCCTTTGCTCGTTTTCACATGAGACCTCTACAGCTTTGTATGCTGAATCAATGGTGCAGGGATTATACAAAGATATCACAATTAATATCCTTGAATCCCAATATACGACACTCTCTGACATGGTGGATAGATCACCATCGTTTGGTTCAAGGGGCTTCTTTTGTTCGCCCAACGTGGACTGTGATCAGATACCTGTCCTGGTCCAGGGATGTTCCGGCGGAAGCAGTGGATGCACTGACACTTCCTTGGTGTTATCAACCTGCTTATATCTTCCCGCCTCTAGTTCTCCTTCCAAGAGTGATTTCCAAAATCATCATGGAACAGTCTTTTGTGTTGCTGGTGGCTCCAGCATGGCCACACAGGTTTTGGTATGCGGATCTGGTTCGGATGTCCAGTTGCCCGCCTTGGTCACTTCCGTTACGGCCGGACCACCTATCTCAAGGTCCGTTTTTCCATCAGGATCTCAAATCATTAAATTTGAAGGTATGGAAATTGAACGCTTAGTTCTAAGTCATAGAGGTTTCTCTGATTCAGTGATTAATACATTTCATGGTGTTCTTCTCATAAATTCTCCTGGCATTCTTTTAGAATTCCTAGAATTTTGCAGTTTCTTCAGGATGGTTTGGATAAGGTTTTGTCTGCAAGTTCCTTGAAAGGACAAATCTCCGCTCTTTCTGTTTTATTTCACAGAAAGATTGCTATACTTCCTGATATACACTGTTTTGTACAGGCTTTAGTTCGTATTAAGCCTGTCATTAAGTCATTTTTTTCCTCCTTGGAGTCTTAATTTGGTTCTGAGGGCTTTACAGGCTCCTCCATTTGAACCTATGCATTCTTTGGACATTATACTACTTTCTTGGAAAGTGTTGTTCCTTTTGGCTATCTCTTCTGAGCTATCTGCTCTTTCTTGTGAGTCTTCTTTTCTGATTTTTCATCAGGATAAGGCAGTTTTGCGGACTTATTTTCAATTTTTAACTAAGGTTGTGAATTCTAACAACATTAGTAGAGAAATTGTTGTCCCTTCTTTATGTCCTAATCCTAAGAATTCTTTGGAGAGATCCTTACATTCTTTGGATGTGGTAAGAGCTTTGAAATATTATGTGGAAGCTACTAAAAATTTCAGGAAGACTTCTAGTCTATTTGTTTTATTTTCTGGTCCTAGGAAAGGTCAGAAAGCTTCTGCTATTTCCTTGGCTTCTTGGTTGAAACTTTTGATTCATCAAGCTTATTTGGAGTCGGGTCAAACCCCGCCTCAGAGAATTACAGCTCATTCTACTAGATCAGTCTCCACTTCATGGGCTTTTAAGAATGAAGCTTCAGTTGATCAGATTTGCAAAGCAGCCACTTGGTCATCTTTGCATACATTTACTAAATTCTACCATTTTGATGTATTTGCTTCTTCGGAAGCAGTTTTTGGTAGAAAAGTTCTTCAGGCAGCTGTTTCAGTTTGATTCTTTTGCTTTTTGATTTAAGTTTTTTTCTTTCAAAAGTGAAAATAAACTTATTTTTGGGATGTGGATTATTTTCTCAGCGGAATATGGCTGTTTTTGTTTTATTCCCTCCCTCTCTAGTGACTCTTGAGTGGAAGACTCCACATCTTGGGTATTGATATCCCATATGTCACTAGCTCATGGACTCTTGCCAATTACATGAAAGAAAGCATAATTTATGTAAGAATTTACCTGATAAATTCATTTCTTTCATATTGGCAAGAGTCCATGAGGCCCACCCTATTTATGGTGGTTATGATTTTTTGTATAAAGCACAATTATTTCCAAATTTCCTTTGTCGATGCTTTCTAATCCTATCTTTATCACCCCACTGCTTGGCTATTCGTTAAACTGAATTGTGGGTGTGGTGAGGGGTGTATTTATACGCATTTTGAGGTTTGGGAAACTTTGCCCCTCCTGGTAGGATTGTATATCCCATATGTCACTAGCTCATGGACTCTTGCCAATATGAAAGAAATGAATTTATCAGGTAAATTCTTACATAAATTATGTTATTGTGACTGGGTTGGGGGAATGGTACATTTTAAATAATGTTATTTTTTTAAAAAAAATTATTAATGATTTTGGAATACTTCTGGATTTTAGAATTCTAGATTTGGGAATTTGTACCTGTACAATGTTCATGCTCACCATCTTTTTATACACCAGTGTACTTTACTGTAAACCTCAGCAAGCTATTGTTGTTGGTTTATGCTGTATACTTACCGCATCTCTGTACGTGGAGCTAGAGTGCAGAGCTGAATGGAGAACACGGAATTCCCTGGCAGCAGCAACTTTATCTACTGGTTCTGGAGAGAGAAAGAGCTTATATGTATGGGTGCTGATATCTGACAAAAATGCAAGAGTGCACAAACACTTACAATGGGAAGCCAAGAGCAAACATTTTCAAGACTGTCCAATGGTTGTTGTAATAAGGAAAGCCAACCACTGAATTGAGGATCCAGGTAATGGTTTCACACTGAAATAACTTTGAAAGGCATAACCACAGTACAAAAACTTAAGGCATTTAAATCTGATTTTCAGTCACACTCTAGTGGAATTATATCAGTCCCTTTGGTACAATAACGTCGGGCCATAAAAAAAACAAGGGAGGGAGGCTATCCAAAGCACAAATGGATTGCAGAATTTACCATACATCGATTTAATGATAGTTTGTGCAACAAACATTAAAACTTTTAAAATCATAAGATTTTAGCTTAATATTGACTTACATTTTTAACCGGATGGTCAGTAAAATCAGCTGTGTGAAAAGAGGCAAGATTAGAAGTGGAGCATTATTTAACGCTGCTGCTCAATAGTTAACACACGCAAAGGAACACTACCTATCCATCATCAGTGAGCTAGCCGCTGCAAAGTGCTAGCCTGCTAACAAGCACCGGTCAGAGTACAGTGCCATCTATCTGGTGAGCATATTTGCATTTACCTTTTGCACACTGGCTTTCTGAAATACACTATTAGGCGCTCCTTTCTTCCTCTCCAATATATATATATATATATATATATATATATATATATATATATATTATATATATATATATATATATATATATATATATATATATATTCATGTGACAACACTGAAGAAATGACACTTTGCTAAAATGTAAAGTAGTGAGTGTACAGCCTGTATAACAGTGTAAATATGCTGTCCCCTCAAAGTAACTCAACACACAAACATTAATGTCTAAATCGTTGGCAACAAAAGTGAGTACACCCCTAAGTGGAAATGACAAAATTGGGCCCAATTAGCCATTTTCCCTTCCTGGTGTCATGTGACTTGTTAGTGATACAAGGTCTCAGGTGTGAATGGGGAGCAGGTGTGTTAAATTTGGTGTTATCGCTCTCACACTCTCTCATACTGGTCACTGGAAGTTCAGCATGGCACCTCATGGCAAATAACTCTCTGAGGATCTGAAAAAAAGAATAGTTGCTCTACATAAAGATGGCCTAGGCTATAAGAAGATTGCCAAGACCCTGAAACTGAGCAGCAGCACGGTGGGCAAGACCGTACAGTGGTTTCACAGGACAGGTTCCACTCAGAACAGGCCTCGCCATGGTCGACCAAAGTAGTTGAGTGCACATGCCCAGCGTCATATCCAGAGGTTGTCTTTGGGAAACTGAGCAGCAGCACGGTGGGCAAGACCGTACAGTGGTTTCACAGGACAGGTTCCACTCAGAACAGGCCTCGCCATGGTCGACCAAAGTAGTTGAGTGCACATGCCCAGCGTCATATCCAGAGGTTGTCTTTGGGAAATAGTCGCATGAGTGCTGCCAGCATTGCTGCAGAGGTTGAAGGGGTGGGTCAGCCTGTCAGTGCTGCAGACCATCAAATTGGTCTGCATGGCTGTCGTCCCAGAAGGAAACCTCTTCTAAAGATGATGCCTAAGAAAGAATGCCAAGCATGTCTCCAGACCTAAAACTTATTGAGCATCTGTGGGGCATCCTCAAACGGAAGGTGGGGGAGTACAAGGTCTCTAACATCCACCAGCTCTGTGATGTCGTCATGGAGGAGTGGAAGAGGACTCCAGTGGCAACCTGTGAAGCTCTGGTGAACACTGGGAAAGATGCAACAAAACAAAACAAAACTTTCCATAGGGGGCACTTCCTCACTTGTGATAAAACAATGCAAAAAAACAACATAAAACAATACAATAAAACACTATAAACAAAATACCTAAAAAAACATAAATAAAATAAAATAAATGTAAGCACAAAAAGTCCTTGGGATCCAAAGTGAAGGCAGCACTCTGTTAAAGGATGGTCAAACCCTGGTGTGCGATGATGTGGAGAAAAGAGATCACAGAGGCGCCAACATGGCCTAGTACCACCAAACCAGGAGATAAACAGTATGACAAATAAAAGGTACTCACAAAGAAAATGCACCCAATGGTTCTAATGAGGCAGGCTGGAACTTTGCAGTGGTCCAGCTCACTGTGTGCGGACAAGCTGGGCACCCGAACAGGGGATAAGCACAGGTGTGTCACTGGTGCCTACATAAATATTAGAAAGCAGAGCTACTATAGCCTAGTACAGTCTAAAAAGGTAGAGTAATAAGGAATGGTAACACAACATGTAGCGCACCTCCAGGTGCAGTATAGACGAACTGGGACTTCTCAGCCGCCCAGTAGACTGTGCTCCCTTGCAAACTGGATCCACTACAAGCTCCACGGGACAAGAGATAAAAATTCCAAAAAGCAGCAAGTGTATCATAAAAACAAATCATAATTAAAAACAAAGCAACGCGTTTCTCAGCCTCTCAGGGGCTTTTTCCTCAGGCTATTCAATACAATAATGAATGATACACTTGCTATTAAAAAAATATCCAATCCAATCAAAACAAAAATGATAGTGAATATCCTAAAAATCCCAAAGGAAATAGGGGGTATGAGATATCAAGAGATGCATATGTGAAATAAGAACATTGAACATAAACATGTGTATATGTGTGTACAAAAGGTGTGTGCATGTAAATGAATGATAAACTCAGAATAAAATCATATAAATGCTGCCATATTAAGGTTCTCATTAAGACCATTGGGTTGGAGTTTTTTTAGTTTGGTAATCAAATAGGATTCTCTTCTCCTCAGGGTCAAAGGCATTACTATGTGATCTTGGGATAGACTCAATGGGCAAAATGCTCATGGGATTCTTTCTCTTTCTATACTTTCTCATTACGGGGACTACAGCACATACAGACATAACATGGATAGATGAAGCTATACCGTCCCAGCCCTTTGGCTGTATTTCCAGCATACACATAGCTTACTGAACGGCTTATTTTCTGTGGGTGGGTAGTTGCCCTGATGTGTGACATAAACACCTTCCCTCACGCTGGGCTCATGGGTCTGTTTTGATGATGCATACCCCCCGGTTGGGGGAGGGATCCAGCAGCGTAGTTTGATGGTGGCGATGCCGACGCATATTGTTACTTGGAAGCCACGGATTCCCCAATAGGTACGTGTTCACATGTCTTCTATTTATATAGATCAAGTGGGCCATCCGTATGAAACACTATCAAGGGATTGGGCTCCGGGGTTGTTTTTTTTTAGGGGGGGGGGGGTAACTTCATGTGCTTACATTTTATATTTTGTATATATACTGTCTTTTCTGGTTTATACCCCCCATATCTAGACATGAGTATTCTCTGTAAGTTGTAATTACTGATTACAATATCAAGTTTTGATGATATGTTCACACCGGATAATATGGCGGTCAACTTTGCGTTTTTATTTTACTGTTGATGTTAGGTCACTATGGTATTCCACACAATTAGGGTTTACCGACAGATGTAATCACTTAATTGTTTGCACATACTTGGCTGTTTATGTCTGGCTACCATGGTAACTGATGTAATGGAATTGTACATACAGATTCAATTAACCAATCACAGAATTGGAAATGTTTTAAATAGCAAGTGTATCATTCATTATTGTATTATATAGCCTGCCCAAACAGCCCTTGAGAGGCTCAGAAATGTGTTGCTTTGTTTTTATGATACACTTGCTGCTTTTTGGATTTTATCTCTTGTCCCGTGGAGCTTGGAGTGGATCCAGTTTGCAAGGGTGCACAGTCTACTGGGCGGCTGAGAAGTCCCAGTTTGTCTATACTGCACCTGGAGGTGCGCTACATGTTGTGTTACCATTCCTTATTACTCTGCCTGTTTAGACTGTATTAGGCTATGGTAGTTCTGCTTTCTAATTTTTATATAGGCACCAGTGACACACCTGTGCTAATCCCCTGTTCGGGTGCCCAGCTTGTCCGCACATAGTGAGCTGGACCACTGCAAAGTTCCAGTCTGCCTCATTAACACAATTGGGTGAATTTCCTTTGTGAGTACCTTTATTTTTCATACTGCTTATTTCCTGGTTTGATGGTACTAGGCACCTCTGTGTTCTCTCTTCTCAAGCAAATTTACACTGATATACAGGCTAACTACTTTACATTGTAGCAAGTGTCATTTCTTCAGTGTTGTCACATGAAAAGATATAATAAAATATTTACAAAAATGTGAGGGGTATACTCACTTTTGTGAGATACTGATATATATACAGTATCTCACAAAAGTGAGTATACCCCTCACATTTTTGTAAATATTTTATTATATCTTTTCATGTGACAACACTGAAGAAATGACACTTTGCTACAATGTAAAGTGGTGAGTGTACAGCCTGTATAACAGTGTAAATGTGCTGTCCCCTCAAAATAATTCAACATACAGCCATTGATTTCTAAACCGTTGGCAACAAAAGTGAGTACATCCACGGGACAAGAGATAAAAATTCCAAAAAGCAGCAAGTGTATCATAAAAACAAATCATAATTAAAAACAAAGCAACGCGTTTCTCAGCCTCTCAGGGGCTTTTTCCTCAGGCTATTCAATACAATAATGAATGATACACTTGCTATTAAAAAAATATCCAATCCAATCAAAACAAAAATGATAGTGAATATCCTAAAAATCCCAAAGGAAATAGGGGGTATAAGATATCAAGAGATGCATATGTGAAATAAGAACATTGAACATAAACATGTGTATATGTGTGTACAAAAGGTGTGTGCATGTAAATGAATGATAAACTCAGAATAAAATCATATAAATGCTGCCATATTAAGGTTCTCATTAAGACCATTGGGTTGGAGTTTTTTTAGTTTGGTAATCAAATAGGATTCTCTTCTCCTCAGGGTCAAAGGCATTACTATGTGATCTTGGGATAGACTCAATGGGCAAAATGCTCATGGGATTCTCTCTCTTTCTATACTTTCTCATTACGGGGACTACAGCACATACAGACATGACATGGATAGATGAAGCTATACCGTCCCAGCCCTTTGGCTGTATTTCCAGCATACACATAGCTTACTGAACGGCTTATTTTCTGTGGGTGGGCAGTTGCCCTGATGTGTGACATAAACACCTTCCCTCACGCTGGGCTCATGGGTCTGTTTTGATGATGCATACCCCCCGGTTGGGGGAGGGATCCAGCAGCGTAGTTTGATGGTGGCGATGCCGACGCATATTGTTACTTGGAAGCCACGGATTCCCCAATAGGTGCGTGTTCACATGTCTTCTATTTATATAGATCAAGTGGGCCATCCGTATGAAACACTATCAAGGGATTGGGCTCCGGGGTTGTTTTTTTTTAGGGGGGGGGGTAACTTCATGTGCTTACATTTTATATTTTGTATATATACTGTCTTTTCTGGTTTATACCCCCCATATCTAGACATGAGTATTCTCTGTAAGTTGTAATTACTGATTACAATATCAAGTTTTGATGATATGTTCACACCGGATAATATGGCGGTCAACTTTGCGTTTTTATTTTACTGTTGATGTTAGGTCACTATGGTATTCCACACAATAAGTGGAAATGTTGGGCACAAAGCGTTAATATTTTGTTTGGCCACCATTATTTTCCAGCACTGCCTTAAGCCTCTTAGGCATGGAGTTCACCAGAGCTTCACAGGTTGCCACTGGAGTCCTCTTCCACTCCTCCATGATAACATCATGGAGCTGGTGGATGTTAGAGACCTTTCGCTCCCCCACCTTCCTTTTGAGGATGCCCCACAGATGCTCAATAGGGTTTAGGTCTGGAGACATGTTTGGCCAGTCCATCACCTTTACCCTTAGCAAGGCATTGGTCTTCTTGGAGGTGTGTTTGGGGTCGTTATCGAGGAGAGAGAGAAAGAAAAAGAGAGAAAGAAAAAGAGAGAAAGAAAAAGAGAGAAAGAAAAAGAGAGAAAGAAAAAGAGAGAAAGAAAAAGAGAGAAAGAAAAAGAGAGAAAGAAAAAGAGAGAAAGAAAAAGAGAGAAAGAAAAAGAGAGAAAGAAAAAGAGAGAAAGAAAAAGAGAGAAAGAAAAAGAGAGAGAAAGAAAAAGAGAGAGAGAGTCAGTACACACCTGCCACACCGCAATACCCTGTTCTCTGATTACAAAGAGTAGGGCACCTGCCATCATGTAAAATGCCTCTGATTAACCCCCAAATAAAGTTCAGCTGTACTAGTAGGTCTTTCTTGACATTTTCTTAGTCGCAACCTACAGCAAAAGCCATAGTTCGCAGAGAGCTTCCAAAGCATCAGAGGGAGATCATTGTTAAAAGGTATCAGTCAGGAGAATGGTACAAAAGAATTTCCAAGGCATTAGACAGTCATCATCAAGTGGAGAAAATATGGCGCAAGAGTGACATTACCAAGAACTGGACGTCCCTCCAAAATTGATGAAAAGGCGAGAAGAAAACTGGTCTGGGAGGCTACCAAGAGGCCTACAGCAACATTAAAGGAGCTGCAGGAATATCTGGCAAGTACTGGCTGTGTGGTGCATGTGACAACAAATGCCCATATTCTTCATATGTCTGGGCTATGGGGTAGAGTGACAAGACGGAAGCCTTTGCTTAAGAAAAAAAAACATCCAAGCCCAGCTAAATTTTGCAAAAACACATCTGAAGTCTCCCAAAAGCATGTCGCAAAAGGTGTTCTGGTTTGATGAAACCAAGATTTAACTTTTTGGCCATAATTCCAAAAGATATGTTTGGCGCAAAAACCAAAAGAACACCATAACCGCAGTGAAGCATTTTGGTGGCAGCATCATCCTTTGGGTCTGTTTTTCTTCAGCTGGAACTGGGGCCTTAGTCAAGGTAGAGGGAATTATGAACAGTTCAAAATACCAGACAATATTGGCACAAAACCTTCAGGCTTCTGCTAGAAAGCTGAACATGAAGAGGAACTTCATCTTTCAGCATGACAACACCCCAAAGCATACATCTAAATCAACAAAGGAATGGCTTCACCAGAAGAAGATTAAAGTTTTGGAATGACCCAGTCAGAGCCCAGACCTGAATCCAATCGAAAATCTGTGGGGTGATCTTAAGTTGGCTGTGCACAAGAGATGCCCTCACAATCTGACAGATTTGGAGTGTTTTTGCAAAGAAGAGTGGGAAAATCTTGCCAAGTCAAGATATGCCATGCTGAAAAACTCATACCCAAAAAGACTGAGTGCTGTAATAAAAACATAATTTATGTAAGAACTTACCTGATATTTCATTTCTTTCATATTGGCAAGAGTCCATGAGCTAGTGACGTATGGGATATACAATCCTACCAGGAGGGGCAAAGTTTCCCAAACCTCAAAATGCCTACAAATACACCCCTCACCACACCCACAATTCAGTTTAACGAATAGCCAAGTAGTGGAGTGATTGGAAATAATTGTGCTTTATACAAAAAAAATCATAACCACCATAAAAAAATGGTGGGCCTCATGGACTCTTGCCAATATGAAAGAAATTAATTTATCAGGTAAGTTCTTACATAAATTATGTAAATGTATGCAAAGAGGACCAAGTTGCCGCTTTGCAAATCTGATCAACGGAAGCTTCATTCTTAAAAGCCCACGAAGTGGAGACTGATCTAGTAGAATGAGCTGTAATTCTCTGGAGGCGGGGCCTGACCCGACTCTAAATAAGCTTGAAGAATCAAAATCTTTAACCAAGAAGCCAAGGAAATAGCAGAAGCCTTCTGACCTTTCCTAGAACCAGAGAATATAACAAATAGACTAGAAGTCTTTCTGAAATCTTTAGTAGCTTCAACATAATATTTCAAAGCTCTCACCACATCCAAAGAATGTAAGGATCTCTCCAAAGAATTCTTAGGATTAGGACACAAAGAAAGGACAACAATTTCTCTACTAATGTTGTTAGAATTCATAACCAAAGGTAAGAACTTAAATGAAGTCCGCAAAACCGCCTTATCCCGATGAAAAATCAGAAAAGGAGATTCACAAGAAAGAGCAGAAAGCTCAGAAACTCTTCTAGCAGAAGAGATGGCCAAAAGGAACAACACTTTCCAAGAAAGTAGTTTAATGTCCAAAGAGTGCATAGGCTCAAATGGAGGAGACTAACGCCCTCAAAACCAAATTAAGACTCCAAGGAGGAGAGATTGATTTAATGACAGGCTTAATACGAACTAAAGCCTGTACAAAACAGTGATTATCAGGAAGAGAAGCAATCTTTCTGTGAAATAAAACAGAAAGAGCAGAGATCCAAACCATCCTGAATAAACTGTAAAATTGTGGGGCCATGCTGGAGCCACCAGCAACACAAATGATTGTTCCATGATGATTTTGGCGATCACTCTTGGAAGTAGAACTAGAGGAGGGAAGATATAAGCAGGTTGATAACACCAAGGAAGTGTCAGCGCATCCACTGCTTCCGCCTGTGATTCCCTGGACAGGGAAGTTTCTTGTTTAGATGAGAAGCCATCAGATCTATTTCTGGAAGACCCCACATCTGAACAATTTGAGAAAACACATCCGGATGGAGAGACCACTCCACTGGATGTAAAGTCTGACGGCTGAGATAATCCGCCTCCCAATTGTCTACACCTGGGATATGAACCGCAGAAATTAGACAGAAGCTGGATTCCACCCAAACAAGTAACCGAGATACTTCTTTCATAGCTTGGGGACTGTGAGTCCCACCCTGATGATTGACATATGCCACCGTTGTAATATTGTCTGTCTGAAAACAAATAAATGGTTCTCTCTTCAACAGAGGCCAAAACTGAAGAGCTCTGAGAATTGCACGGAGTTCCAAAATATTGATTGGTAATCTCACCTCTTGAGATTTCCAAACCCCTTGTGCTGTCAGAGATCCCCAGACAGCTCCCCAGCATGAAAGACTCGCATCTGTTGTGATCACAGTCCAGGTTGGCCAAACAAAAGAGGCCCCTTGAACTAAATGCTGGTGATTTATCCACCACGTCAGAGAGTGTCGAACATTGGGATTCAAGGATATTAATTGTGATATCTTTGTATAATCCCTGCACCATTGATTCAGCATCCAAAGCTGGAGAGGTCTCATGTGAAAATGAGCAAAAGGAATCGGTCCGATGAGGCCTAAAACTTCCGTGCACATAGCCACTGAA
Source organism: Bombina bombina (assembly GCF_027579735.1). Lineage (NCBI taxonomy): Eukaryota > Metazoa > Chordata > Amphibia > Anura > Bombinatoridae > Bombina > Bombina bombina. The sequence continues at coordinate 489,337,262 of NC_069504.1, forward strand.
GGGAATGACTGAGACTGAAGGTGCCGACATGCTGCAACCAATTTCAAACGTCTCTTGTCTGTTAGAGACAGAGTCATGGACACTGAATCTATCTGGAAACCTAAAAAGGTGACCCTTGTCTGAGGAATCAAGAATCTTTTTGGTAAATTGATCCTCCAACCATGTTTTCAAAGAAACAACACTAGTTGATTCGTGTGAGATTCTGCAGAACATAAAGACTGAGCTAGTACCAAGATATTGTCCAAATAAGGAAACACCGCAATACCCTGTTCTCTGATTACAAAGAGTAGGGCACCCAGAACCTTTGAAAAGATTCTTGGAGCTGTTGCTAGGCCAAATGGAAGAGCAACAAATTGGTAATGCTTGTCTAGAAAAGAGAATCTCAAGAACTGATAATGTTCTGGATGAATCGGAATATGAAGGTAAGCATCCTGCAAGTCTATTGTAGACATATAATGTCCTTGCTGAACAAAAGGCAGATAGTCCTTATAGTCACCATCTTGAAAGTTGGTACTCTTACATAACGATTCAAAATTTTCAGATCCAGAACTGGTCTGAATGAATTTTCTTTCTTTGGGACAATGAATAGATTTGAATAAAACCCCAGACCTTGTTCCTGAAAAGGAACCGGCATGATTACCCCTGAAACCTCCAGGTCTGAAACACACTTCTGGAAAAACATAATTTATGCTTACCTGATAAATTCCTTTCTTCTGTTGTGTGATCAGTCCACGGGTCATCATTACTTCTGGGATATAACTCCTCCCCAACAGGAAATGCAAGAGGATTCACCCAGCAGAGCTGCATATAGCTCCTCCCCTCTACGTCACTCCCAGTCATTCGACCAAGAATCAACGAGAAAGGAGAAACCAAGGGTGAAGTGGTGACTGGAGTATAATTTAAAAGATATTTACCTGCCTTAAAACAGGGCGGGCCGTGGACTGATCACACAACAGAAGAAAGGAATTTATCAGGTAAGCATAAATTATGTTTTCTTCTGTTATGTGTGATCAGTCCACGGGTCATCATTACTTCTGGGATACCAATACCAAAGCAAAAGTACACGGATGACGGGAGGGATAGGCAGGCTCATTATACAGAAGGAACCACTGCCTGAAGAACCTTTCTCCCAAAAATAGCCTCCGAAGAAGCAAAAGTGTCAAATTTGTAAAATTTGGAAAAAGTATGAAGCGAAGACCAAGTTGCAGCCTTGCAAATCTGTTCAACAGAGGCCTCATTCTTAAAGGCCCAAGTGGAAGCCACAGCTCTAGTAGAATGAGCTGTAATTCTTTCAGGAGGCTGCTGTCCAGCAGTCTCATAGGCTAAACGAATTATGCTACGAAGCCAGAAGGAGAGAGAAGTAGCCGAAGCCTTATGACCTCTCCTCTGACCAGAGTACACGACAAACAGGGAAGACGTTTGTCGAAAATCCTTAGTTGCCTGCAAGTAGAACTTGAGGGCACGAACTACATCCAGATTGTGTAGAAGACGTTCCTTCTTTGAAGAAGGATTTGGACACAAGGATGGAACAACAATCTCTTGATTGATATTCCTGTTAGTGACTACCTTAGGTAAGAACCCAGGTTTAGTACGCAGAACTACCTTGTCTGAGTGAAAAATCAGATAAGGAGAATCACAATGTAAGGCTGATAACTCAGAGACTCTTCGAGCCGAGGAAATAGCCATTAAAAACAGAACTTTCCAAGATAACAATTTTATATCAATGGAATGAAGGGGTTCAAACGGAACACCCTGTAAAACGTTAAGAACTAAGTTTAAACTCCATGGCGGAGCAACAGTTTTAAACACAGGCTTGATCCTAGCTAAAGCCTGACAAAAGGCCTGGACGTCTGGATTTTCTGACAGACGCCTGTGTAACAAGATGGACAGAGCTGAGATCTGTCCCTTTAATGAGCTAGCCGATAAACCCTTTTCTAAACCTTCTTGTAGAAAGGACAATATCCTAGGAATCCTAACCTTACTCCAGGAGTAACCTTTGGATTCGCACCAGTATAGGTATTTACGCCATATCTTATGGTAAATCCTTCTGGTAACAGGCTTCCTAGCCTGTATCAGGGTATCAATAACCGACTCAGAAAAACCACGTTTTGATAAAATCAAGCGTTCAATTTCCAAGCAGTCAGCTTCAGAGAAGTTAGATTTTGATGTTTGAATGGACCCTGTATCAGAAGGTCCTGTCTTAGAGGTAGAGACCAAGGCGGACAGGATGACATGTCCACTAGATCTGCATACCAAGTCCTGCGTGGCCATGCAGGCGCTATTAGAATCACTGATGCTCTCTCCTGTTTGATTTTGGCAATCAATCGAGGAAGCAGCGGGAAGGGTGGAAACACATAAGCCATCCCGAAGTTCCAAGGTGCTGTCAAAGCATCTATCAGAACCGCTCCCGGATCCCTGGATCTGGACCCGTAGCGAGGAAGTTTGGCGTTCTGGCGAGACGCCATGAGATCTATCTCTGGTTTGCCCCAACGTCGAAGTATTTGGGCAAAGACCTCCGGATGAAGTTCCCACTCCCCCGGATGAAAAGTCTGGCGACTCAAGAAATCCGCCTCCCAGTTCTCCACTCCCGGGATGTGGATTGCTGACAGGTGGCAAGAGTGAGACTCTGCCCAGCGAATTATCTTTGATACTTCCATCATTGCTAGGGAGCTTCTTGTCCCTCCTTGATGGTTGATGTAAGCTACAGTCGTGATGTTGTCCGACTGAAACCTGATGAACCCCCGAGTTTTTAACTGGGGCCAAGCCAGAAGGGCATGGAGAACTGCTCTCAATTCCAGAATGTTTATTGGCAGGAGACTTTCTTCCTGATTCCATTGTCCCTGAGCCTTCAGAGAATTCCAGACAGCGCCCCAACCTAGTAGGCTGGCGTCTGTTGTTACAATTGTCCAGTCCGGCCTGCTGAATGGCATCCCCCTGGACAGATGTGGCCGAGAAAGCCACCATAGAAGAGAGTTTCTGGTCTCTTGATCCAGATTCAGAGTAGGGGACAAGTCTGAGTAATCCCCATTCCACTGACTCAGCATGCACAATTGCAGCGGTCTGAGATGTAGACGTGCAAAGGGAACTATGTCCATTGCTGCTACCATTAAGCCGATCACCTCCATGCATTGAGCTACTGACGGGAGTTGAATGGAATGAAGGACACGGCATGCATTTAGAAGCTTTGTTAATCTGTCTTCTGTCAGATAAATCTTCATTTCTACAGAATCTATAAGAGTCCCCAAGAATGGAACTCTTGTGAGAGGAAAAAGAGAACTCTTCTTTTCGTTCACTTTCCATCCATGCGACCTTAGAAATGCCAGAACTAACTCTGTATGAGACTTGGCAGTTTGAAAGCTTGAAGCTTGTATCAGAATGTCGTCTAGGTACGGAGCTACCGAAATTCCTCGCGGTCTTAGTACCGCCAGAAGGGCACCCAGAACCTTTGTGAAGATTCTTGGAGCCGTAGCCAATCCGAATGGAAGAGCTACAAACTGGTAATGCCTGTCTAAGAAGGCAAACCTTAGATACCGGTAATGATCTTTGTGAATCGGTATGTGAAGGTAAGCATCCTTTAAATCCACTGTGGTCATGTACTGACCCTTTTGGATCATGGGTAAGATTGTCCGAATAGTTTCCATTTTGAACGATGGAACTCTTAGGAATTTGTTTAGGATCTTTAAATCCAAGATTGGCCTGAAAGTTCCCTCTTTTTTGGGAACCACAAACAGGTTTGAGTAAAACCCTTGTCCTTGTTCCGACCGCGGAACCGGATGGATCACTCCCATTAATAACAGATCTTGTACACAGCGTAGAAACGCTTCTTTCTTTATCTGGTTTGTTGACAACCTTGACAGATGAAATCTCCCTCTTGGGGGAGAGAATTTGAAGTCTAGAAGGTATCCCTGAGATATGATCTCTAGCGCCCAGGGATCCTGAACATCTCTTGCCCAAGCCTGGGCGAAGAGAGAGAGTCTGCCCCCCACTAGATCCGGTCCCGGATCGGGGGCCCTCGGTTCATGCTGTCTTTGGGGCAGCAGCAGGTTTCCTGGCCTGCTTGCCCTTGTTCCAGGACTGGTTAGGTTTCCAGCCTTGTCTGTAACGAGCAACAGCTCCTTCCTGTTTTGGTGCAGTGGAAGTTGATGCTGCTCCTGCTTTGAAATTCCGAAAGGGACGAAAATTAGACTGTCTAGCCTTAGCTTTGGCTTTGTCTTGAGGCAGGGCGTGGCCCTTACCTCCTGTAATGTCAGCGATAATTTCTTTCAAACCGGGCCCAAATAAAGTTTGCCCCTTGAAAGGTATATTAAGTAATTTGGACTTAGAAGTTACATCAGCTGACCAGGATTTTAGCCACAGCGCCCTACGTGCCTGAATGGCGAATCCTGAGTTCTTAGCCGTAAGTTTGGTTAAATGTACTACGGCCTCCGAAATGAATGAATTAGCTAGTTTAAGGACTCTAAGCCTGTCCGTAATGTCGTCCAGCGTAGCTGAACTAAGGTTCTCTTCCAGAGACTCAATCCAAAATGCTGCCGCAGCCGTAATCGGCGCGATGCATGCAAGGGGTTGCAATATAAAACCTTGTTGAACAAACATTTTCTTAAGGTAACCCTCTAATTTTTTATCCATTGGATCTGAAAAAGCACAGCTATCCTCCACCGGGATAGTGGTACGCTTAGCTAAAGTAGAAACTGCTCCCTCCACCTTAGGGACCGTTTGCCATAAGTCCCGTGTGGTGGCGTCTATTGGAAACATCTTTCTAAATATTGGAGGGGGTGAGAACGGCACACCGGGTCTATCCCACTCCTTAGTAACAATTTCAGTTAGTCTCTTAGGTATAGGAAAAACGTCAGTACTCGCCGGTACCGCAAAGTATTTATCCAACCTACACAATTTCTCTGGTATTGCAACAGTGTTACAATCATTAAGAGCCGCTAAAACCTCCCCTAGTAATACACGGAGGTTTTCCAATTTAAATTTAAAATTTGAAATATCTGAATCCAATCTGTTTGGATCAGAACCGTCACCCACAGAATGAAGCTCTCCGTCCTCATGCTCTGCAAGCTGTGACGCAGTATCAGACATGGCCCTAGTATTATCAGCGCACTCTGTTCTCACCCCAGAGTGATCACGCTTGCCTCTTAGTTCTGGTAATTTAGCCAAAACTTCAGTCATAACAGTAGCCATATCTTGTAATGTTATCTGTAATGGCCGCCCAGATGTACTAGGCGCCATAATATCACGCACCTCCCGGGCGGGAGATGCAGGTACTGACACGTGAGGCGAGTTAGTCGGCATAACTCTCCCCTCGCTGTTTGGTGAAATTTGTTCAATTTGTACAGATTGGCTTTTATTTAAAGTAGCATCAATACAGTTAGTACATAAATTTCTATTGGGCTCCACCTTGGCATTGGAACAAATGACACAGGTATCTTCCTCTGAATCAGACATGTTTAACACACTAGCAATAAACTTGCAACTTGGTTACAATCTTATTTAACAAAAACGTACTGTGCCTCAAAGAAGCACTAAACGATTAAATGACAGTTGAAATAATGAACTGAAAGACAGTTATAGCATCAATCCTTAAAAACAACACAACTTTTAGCAAAGGTTTTTCCCATTAGTAAAGTAACAATAATTAAATTTGAAACATAAAAATTACAGAGCAACGTTTTTAATCACAGTCAATATATAAGTCTCACAGCTCTGCTGAGAGAATCTACCTCCCTCCAAAGAAGTTTGAAGACCCCTGAGTTCTGTTAGAGATGAACCGGATCATGCAGGAAATACAAGAGTAACTGACTGGAAATTTTTGATGCGTAGCAAAGAGCGCCAAAAACGGCCCCTCCCCCTCACACACAGCAGTGAGAGAGAAACGAAACTGTCACAATTAAAACAAGCAACTGCCAAGTGGAAAAATAATGCCCAAATATTTATTCACTCAGTACCTCAGAAAATGCAAACGATTCTACATTCCAGCAAAAACGTTTAACATGATAAATACCTATTAAAAGGTTTAATGTACTTTTAACAGAGTAATTCCGGTGAAATACCATCCCCAGAATACTGAAGTGTAGAGTATACATACATGTCATTATCACGGTATGGCAGGATTTTCTCATCAATTCCATTCAGAAAATAAAAACTGCTACATACCTCAATGCAGATTCATCTGCCCGCTGTCCCCTGATCTGAAGCTTTTACCTCCCTCAGATGGCCGAGAAACAGCAATATGATCTTAACTACTCCGGTTAAAATCATAGTAAAAACTCTGGTAGATTCTTCTTCAAACTCTGCCAGAGAGGCAATAACACGCTCCGGTGCTATTGTAAAATAACAAACTTTTGATTGAAGTTATAAAAACTAAGTATAATCACCATAGTCCTCTCACACATCCTATCTAGTCGTTGGGTGCAAGAGAATGACTGGGAGTGACGTAGAGGGGAGGAGCTATATGCAGCTCTGCTGGGTGAATCCTCTTGCATTTCCTGTTGGGGAGGAGTTATATCCCAGAAGTAATGATGACCCGTGGACTGATCACACATAACAGAAGAAATCTGAGCTTTTACTGGATTTACTGGGATGTGTGAGAGAAAAAAATCTTCTCACAGGAGGTCTTACTCTGAATCCTATTCGTTACCCCTGAGGGACCTTGCTCTGAATCCATTGATTTTGGACAGAATTTGCCCAAACATCCTTGAAAAACCTTAATCTGCCCCCTACCAGCTGAGCTGGAATGAGGGCCGCACCTTCATGCGGACTTAGGGGCTGACTTTGGTTTCTTAAAAGGCTTGGATTTATTCCAATTTGAGGAAGGCTTCCAATTAGAAACAATTTCCTTGGGGGAAGGATTACGTTTTTGTTCCTTATTTTGAAGAAAGGAACGAAAACGATTAGAAGCCTTAGATTTACCCTTAGGTTTTTTATCCTGAGGCAAAAAAACTCCCTTCCCCTCAGTGACAGTTGAAATAATAGAATCCAACTGAGAACCAAATAAATTATTACCTTGGAAAGAAAGAGATAGTAATCTAGACTTAGATGTCATATCAGCATTCCAAAATTTACGCCATAAAGCTCTTCTAGCTAAAATAGCTAAAGACATGGATCTAACATCAATTTTGATAATATCAAAAATTGCATCACAAATAAAATGATTAGAATGTTGTAGTAAACAAACAATGCTATATAAGTCAGAATCCAATTCTTGCTGCGCTAAATTCTACAACCAAAATGTTGAAGCAGCTGCAACATCAGCCAAAGAAATTGCAGGCCTAAGAAGATGACCTGAATATAAATAGGCTTTCCTTAGATAAGATTCAAGCTTCCTATCTAAAGGATCTTTAAAGGAAGTACTATCTTCCATAGGAATAGTGGTTCGTTTAGCAAGAGTAGAAATAGCCCTATCAACTTTGGGGATCTTTTCCCAAAACTCTATTGAAATTGCTGGTAAAGGATACAATTTTTTAAACCTTGCAGAAGGATTAAAAGGAGTACCCGGCTTATTCCATTCCTTAGAAACCATATCAGAAATAGCATCAGGAATAGAAAAAACCTCTGGAGTAACCACAGGAGGTTTAAAAACAGAATTTAAACATTTACTGGTTTTAATATCAAGAGGACTAGCTTCCTCAATATCCAAAGTAATTAACACTTCTTTTAACGAAGAACGGATATATACAGGTAGCCCTCAGTTTACGCCGGGGTTAGGTTCCAGAAGGAATGGTTGTAAATCGAAACCGTTGTAAATTGAAACCCAGTTTATAATGTAAGTCAATGGGAAGTGAGGGAGTTAGGTTCCAGGCCCCTCTCAAAATTGACATAAGTAACACCTAATACATTATTTTTAAAGCTTTGAAATGAAGACTTTAAATGCTAAACAGCATTATAAACAGTATCAAATCATCACACAACACAGAATATATAATTAAACTAAGTTAAATTAACAAAAACATTTCCTAAAACAGTATTATAACCTAATAAAATAATTACACAACACAGGAAATATAATCAAACTAAGTTTAATGAACAAAAACAATTGCTAACAGCACCTAATAAAATAGTTACACAACAGACTGCATCATCATTAAACTAAGTTTAATGAACAAAAAAGTTTTTTACTTGCATTTTTCTTCAAATCAGTTCTCTGCATTGTTAGCATGTTAGATAATATTGGGTCTGCACCTATTCTATGCATTTCAATCTGCAGTGATTAATAGGCAGTTAGACACAATCACCTCAAGCTGCTGGACAGGAAGATAATAGCAAAGTGCCTTCTAAATTTTGCTCGATAGATCTGGAATTAGTGCACTTTGCTTTCCAAAGCTTTTCAATAGCAGTCACATGACTGAAAAAAAAGGTTGTTATTCTGAAACGGCGCAAATTGAACTAGCGTAAACCGAGGGCCACCTGTATGTATATGTATATATATATATATATATATATATATATATATAAATATATATATTATATATATATATATATATATATATATATATATATATATAATATATATATATATTTTTTTTTTATATATATATATATTATATATATTTATATATATATTATATATATATATTTTTTTTATATATATATATATATATATATATATATATATATATATATATATATATATATATATATATATATATATATATATATATATATATATATATATATATATATATATATATATATATATAATCCCACAGAAAGGCTGGCACACACTTACTAAAGCAAACAATTGACGGGGTGCATCACAGAAACATATCTAAGTTAATCACAGGGAGACACAGTTGCCGGACTTGTAAATCAATTCACCCTTTTATTCAAGTGAACGTTTTCGGGTATTTCAGGTCTGTTGATGGGGTAACACCAGAAAACGTTTACTTGAATAAAAGGGTAAATTGATTTACAAGTCCGGCAAGTGTGTCTCCCGGTGATTTTACAGTAAACACATAGTTAAAACCTTTATTAAAATATGAATATTGCATGCATATGATTTTACATGTTTTCATCTACTTAACTGCAAAGGGCTCCAATGCACTTTATATTACAGTAGCAGTACAGATATTAAATAACAAATACAATTAAAAAAAATGTACACACTGCATAGGATATTATATAGAAATACAAGAAACTGCATGCTAGATTACAAGAGGCACACCAATTATAGCATAGACACAATAACCAACATCCCTTGACCACACTACCATTAGCGCACAACTTTGATATTACCAGTCCATAGTAAAGCACGTTAATCAGAGAAGGTTAGTGCGCCCGACTTTACTCACGAGCAGCCTATATTTTCAAAGAATATCATGAGCTAATTTGCGCTGGTATTACAAGTTAAAAGTTATAGTTTATGGGGGCGTGTCCGTGCAGCGTACTGGATAGGACGCACATTCTGAATGCTCCAGGGAAATCTTTGATAATCCGCCGATTATTCATTTTCAGCAGCTATATTAAGTATACATTTTACAACGGTGTCACAGTCCAGCTAATTGTGACCACATTTCTTATTTTCTTAGCTGTTGTTTGATACTGGGGCCTCGGATCGGAACATTAAGGCCTAAGGCGGCGGCCTACTATTAGGTACCCACCTCCCCCCGGGAAGAGCCGGGTCATCAGTGCCGTCAGGAAAGCTGACTTACTGAACCTCTTCAAAACCCATCACTGAGAAGACCTTAAGCTACCGAGCAGCATTAAGACTCTTGCAGCGAGGAATAGAGAACTTTACTTAGCGAAACATGACAGGCATGGCGGATGAGAGCTGCCCGACGCAATATGGAGATCTTTTTGCAAAGTTTGATATCATCATGCACAAGCTAATTGATAGAGCTCCGTATGATTACTTACTAAAGCGTTTAAACTTTGAGAATGAAGCCGCAGCACTCACGACGGACTCACTGGAAGTAGAGCCCTGCATGGTGCAGACTGGTACCGACTACAAACCCATGCTAAGGGAACCGCGCGGCTCACAGTGTAATCAACCACCCCCCAATACATTCAGAAGCACTCACAGCATAGAGCTGCAACCAAGGTCTCCAAAGCACTGGCCGCCGGTTGTGGGGAAGCATGTGGAGCTGTCAGAAATGACCATAATAGCCAAGGGAGAACCGATCATGCTGAGCATAAAACCAAGGAACCGTACACTAACATATAACCGGACCAATCAGCAAAAGAGGAGGAAAATATCGGCTCAAGCTGTCTTAATACAAAGGGTTGGGGGGGCCCACCCAAAAAAGCACCACCAATTGCCAGACATGCCTCTTACCTGCAAATATATTCGTGATGAATCCCACAGAGGCGGCGACAAGCTGACTACAACACAAGTTACCTCATGGCAAGACATCATATACCTTCATAGGGAGGGACATATCCCGAAGACAGGAGAGGGGTAATCTGAGGACGCCCTTTTCAGACATTATACTGCTGAAGTGCCGATAATTGGAACTCTGACAATATTATCATATGCTTTGCAGTGGTGTCAACGATAATGTTGGGACATGTTTCATTGTGGCGCTAGTTCTATGTTCTACAGTTTAATTAGCTTTCATTTCTCTGTTAAAGTTATGTCGGGTAATCATCAGCAATCTGAGGATAGCAATGTTTGGTCGTGTTTTGTAGTGTTTTCAGTTTCTTATCATTCTCATGCTCAGCAAGTTACTATTAATGAGTGTATGTGCTCCTCAGGGCGTACGTAACATCGCTGAAGGAGACTACTGCTTGCGGTAAACTATTCCTATGTTATAATTATTATATCTTATTGTGTTGTAGGGCACTGAGGGGCACATCATGCCTTTAAATAATACATTTTTGGTTCACAGCACCTTAGAAAGCAAACAAGGCACAGAAGTCTAATTTACATATGCTCCCTGATATGTGACCCACGGCCGGGGAAGCTGAAGGGAAGAATAGATTATGCAAACATCAAAAGTGACATCCTAAAACAAACGCTTCTTAGAACCAGCTTGCCCATACTTAGTCCCCTAACTGTTATGTTACTATAAGCTTTCTGTTACTCAATTTAACTGGCCATCATGAAAAAGCGATAGCACTACATAACTTTGACTAACTGATAGGAGCATAATAACAGAATTTATGCTTACCTGATAAATTACTTTCTCCAACGGTGTGTCCGGTCCACGGCGTCATCCATTACTTGTGGGAAATATTCTCCCCCACAGGGAAAGGCAAGGAGAGCACACAGCAAGAGCTGTCCATATAGCTCCCCCTCTGGCTCCGCCCCCCCAGTCATTCGACCGACGGTTAGGAGAAAAAGGAGAAACTATAGGGTGCCGTGGTGACTGAAGTGTATAAAGAAAAAAATTTCAACCTGATTAGGAAACCAGGGCGGGCCGTGGACCGGACACACCGTTTGAGAAAGTAATTTATCAGGTAAGCATAAATTCTGTTTTCTCCAGCATTGGTGTGTCCGGTCCACGGCGTCATCCATTACTTGTGGGAACCAATACCAAAGCTTTAGGACACGGATGAAGGGAGGGAGCAAATCAGGTTACCTAAATGGAAGGCAGCACGGCTTGCAAAACCTTTCTCCCAAAAATAGCCTCCGAAGAAGCATAAGTATCAAATTTGTAGAATTTGGCAAAAGTGTGCAGAGAGGACCAAGTCGCTGCCTTACATATCTGATCAACAGAAGCCTCGTTCTTGTAGGCCCAAGTGGAAGCCACAGCCCTAGTAGAGTGAGCTGTGATTCGGTCAGGAGGTTGCCGTCCGGCAGTCTTATAAGCCAATCGGATAATGCTTTTCAGCCAGAAAGAGAGAGAGAGGTAGCAGTAGCTTTTTGACCTCTCCTCTTACCAGAGTAAACGACAAACAAAGATGAGGTTTGTCTAAAATCTTTTGTTGCTTCTAAGTAGAACTTTAAAGCACGAACAACATCTAAATTGTGTAATAAACGTTCCTTCTTTGAAACTGGATTCGGACACAGAGAAGGAACAACTATTTCCTGGTTAATATTCTTGTTGGAAACAACTTTTGGAAGAAAACCAGGCTTAGTACGCAAAACAACCTTATCTGAATGGAAAACCAGATAGGTTGGATTACATTGCAAAGCAGATAATTCAGAAACTTTTCTAGCAGAAGAAATAGCAACCAAAAACAGAACTTTCCAAGATAATAACTTAATATCTATGGAATGTAAAGGTTCAAACGGAACCCCTTGAAGAACTGAAAGAACTAAATTTAGACTCCAAGGAGGAGTCATGGGTCTGTAAACAGGCTTGATTTTAACCAAAGCCTGAACAAAAGCTTGTACATCTGTCACAGCTGCCAGTCGTTTGTGTAACAAGACAGATAAAGCAGAAATCTGTCCTTTTAGAGAACTAGCTGACAACCCTTTATCAAAACCTTCTTGGAGAAAGGAGAGAATCTTTTGAATTTTAATCTTACTCCAGGAGAATCCCTTGGATTCACACCAGCAGATATATTTTTTCCATATTTTATGGTAAATCTTTCTAGTCACAGGTTTTCTGGCTTGGACCAGAGTATCTATCACAGAATTCGAAAACCCACGTTTGGATAAAATCAAGCGTTCAATTTCCAAGCAGTCAGCTGCAGAGAAACTAGATTTGGATGTTCGAATGGACCTTGTACTAGAAGATCCTGTCTCAAAGGTAGCTTCCATGGTGGAGCCAATGACATATTCACCAGGTCTGCATACCAAGTCCTGCGTGGCCACGCAGGAGCTATCAGAATCACTGAGGCCTTCTCCTGTTTGATCCTGGCTATGAGCCTGGGAAGGAGAGGAAACGGTGGAAACACATACGCTAGGTTGAACGACCAAGGCGCCACTAATGCATCCACTAGAGTCGCCTTGGGATCCCTGGATCTGGACCCGTAGCAAGGAATCTTGAAGTTCTGACGGGACGCCATTAGATCCATGTCTGGAATGCCCCATAATTGGGTTAACTGAGCAAAGACCTCCGGGTGGAGTTCCCACTCCCCCGGATGGAAAGTCTGACGACTCAAATAGTCCGCTTCCCAGTTGTCTACTCCTGGGATGTGAATAGCAGATAGATGGCAGGAGTGATTCTCTGCCCATTGGATAATCTTGGTTACTTCCATCATCGCTAGGGAACTCTTTGTTCCCCCCTGATGATTGATGTACGCAACAGTCGTTATGTTGTCCGACTGAAATCTTATGAACCTGGCATCCGCTAGCTGAGGCCAAGCCAGGAGCGCATAGAATATTGCTCTTAGTTCCAAAATGTTTATCGGGAGAAGCGACTCTTCCCGAGACCATAGGCCCTGAGCTTTCAGGGAGTTCTAGACCGCGCCCAACCCCAAGAGGCTGGCGTCGGTCGTGACGATGACCCACTCCGGTCTGCGGAAACTCATTCCCTGAGACAGGTGATCCTGGGTCAACCACCAGAGAAGTGAGTCCCTGGTTACCTGGTCTACTTGAATTTGGGGAGACAAGTCTGTATAGTCCCCATTCCACTAATTGAGCATGCACAGCTGTAATGGTCTTAGATGAATTCGAGCAAAAGGAACCACGTCCATTGCTGCGACCATTAGTCCTATTACTTCCATGCACTGAGCTATGGAGGGTTGAGGAATAGAATGAAGAACTCGACAAACGTTTAGAAGCTTTAGCTTTCTGACTTCTGTCAGGAAGATCTTCATTTCCACAGAATATATTATTGTTCCCAGAAAAGGAACCCTTGTGGACGGTGACAGTGAACTCTTTTCTATGTTCACCTTCCACCCGTGAGATCTGAGAAAAGACAACACAATGTCTGTGTGGGCCCTTGCTTTGGAAAGAGACGACGCTTGGATTAGGATGTCGTCTAGATAAGGTGCTACAGCGATGCCCCTCGGCCTTAGGACCGCTAGAAGGGACCCTAGCACCTTTGTGAAAATTCTGGGAGCGGTGGCTAAACCGAATGGAAGAGCCACGAACTGGTAATGTCTGTCCAGAAAGGCGAACCTCAGGAACTGATGATGAGTTTTGTGGATTGGAATATGCAGATACACATCCTTTAGATCCACGGTAGTCAAATATTGACCCTGCTGGATTGTTGGCAAGATTGTCCGAATGGTTTCCATTTTGAAGGATGGAACTCTGAGGAACTTGTTTAATATCTTTAAATCCAGAATTGGCCTGAAAGTTCCCTCTTTTTTGGGAACCACAAACAGGTTTGAGTAAAAACCTAGACCTTGTTCCCCGGAGGGGACTGGGTTTATCACTCCCATCTTTGATAGGTCTCTTACACAATGTAAGAATGCATGTTTCTTTATCTGGTCTGAAGATAAGCGAGACAGGTGGAACCTTCCCCTTGGAGGAAGTCCCTTGAAGACTATCTCTAGTGCCCAGGGATCCGGAACATCTCTTGCCCAAGCCTGAGCGAAGAGAGATAGTCTGCCCCCTACCAGATCCGGTCCCGTATCGGGGGCTACCCCTTCATGCTGTCTTGGTAGCAGCAGCAGGTTTCTTGGTCTGTTTACCCTTGTTCCAGCCTTGCATGGGCTTCCAAGCGGGTTTGGGCTGGGCCGCGTTACCTTCTTGTCTAGCGGCAGTGGAGTTATTAGCCGGTCCGTTCCTGAAATTGCGAAAGGAACGAAAAACAGAATTTATGCTTACCTGATAAATTACTTTCTCCAACGGTGTGTCCGGTCCACGGCATCATCCTTACTTGTGGGAATATCTCTTCCCCAACAGGAAATGGCAAAGAGTCCCAGCAAAGCTGGCCATATAGTCCCTCCTAGGCTCCGCCCACCCCAGTCATTCGACCGACGGACAGGAGGAAAAAATAGGAGAAACCATAGGGTGTCGTGGTGACTGTAGTTAGAGAAAATAATTCATCGGACCTGATTAAAAAACCAGGGCGGGCCGTGGACCGGACACACCGTTGGAGAAAGTAATTTATCAGGTAAGCATAAATTCTGTTTTCTCCAACATTGGTGTGTCCGGTCCACGGCGTCATCCTTACTTGTGGGAACCGATACCAAAGCTTTAGGACACAGATGAAGGGAGGGAGCAAATCAGGTCACCTAAACGGAAGGCACCACGGCTTGCAAAACCTTTCTCCCAAAAATAGCCTCCGAAGAAGCAAAAGTATCAAATTTGTAAAATTTGGCAAAAGTGTGCAGTGAAGACCAAGTCGCTGCCTTACATATCTGATCAACACAAGCCTTGTTCTTGAAGGCCCATGTGGAAGCTACAGCCCTAGTGGAGTGAGCTGTGATTCTTTCAGGAGGCTGCTGTCCGGCAGTCTCATAAGCCAATCGGATGATGCTTTTAAGCCAAAAGGAAAGAGAGGTAGAAGTTGCTTTTTGACCTCTCCTTTTACCAGAATAGACGACAAACAGAGAAGAAGTTTGTCTGAACTCTTTTGTAGCTTCTAAGTAGAATTTTAGAGCACGGACTACATCTAAATTGTGTAGCAAACGTTCCTTCTTTGAAACTGGATTCGGACACAAAGAAGGTACAACTATCTCCTGATTAATATTTTTGTTGGAAACAACCTTTGGTAGAAAACCAGGCTTAGTACGCAGAACAACCTTATCTGAATGGAACACCAGATAGGGTGGAGTACACTGTAGAGCAGATAACTCAGAAACTCTTCTAGCAGAAGAAATAGCAACCAAAAACAAAACTTTCCAAGATAACAACTTAATATCTATGGAATGTAAAGGTTCAAACGGAACCCCTTGAAGAACTGAAAGAACTAGATTTAAACTCCAGGGAGGAGTCAAAGGTCTGTAAACAGGCTTGATCCTAACCAAAGCCTGAACAAATGCTTGAACATCTGGCACAACTGCCAGTCGTTTGTGTAGTAGGAGAGATAAAGCAGAAATCTGTCCCTTTAGAGAACTCGCAGATAATCCTTTATCCAAACCTTCTTGTAGAAAGGAAAGAATCCTAGGAATCTTTATCTTATTCCATGGAAATCCCTTGGATTCACACCAGCAGATATATCTTTTCCATATTTTATGGTAAATCTTTCTAGTTACCGGTTTCTGGCTTAAACCAGAGTATCTATCACGGAATCTGGAAACCCACGCTTTGATAGAATCAAGCGTTCAATCTCCAAGCCGTCAGCTGGAGGGAGACCAGATTTGGATGTTCGAATGGACCCTGAACAAGAAGGTCCTGTCTCAAAGGTAGCTTCCATGGTGGAACCGATGACATATTCACCAGGTCTGCATACAAAGTCCTGCGTGGCCACGCAGGAGCTATCAAGATCACCAAGGCCCTCTCTTGTTTGATCCTGGCTACCAGCCTGGGAATGAGAGGAAACGGTGGAAACACATAAGCTAGGTTGAAGGTCCAAGGCGCTACTAGTGCATCCACTAGAGTCGCCTTGGGATCCCTGGATCTGGACCCGTAGCAAGGAACCTTGAAGTTCTGACGAGACGCCATCAGATCCATATATGGAATGCCCCATAGTTGCGTCAACTAGGCAAAGATCTCCGGGTGGAGTTCCCACTCCCCCGGATGGAATGTCTGACGACTCAAATAATCCGCTTCCCAGTTTTCCACACCTGGAATGTGGATCGCAGATAGGTGGCAGGAGTGATTCTCCGCCCATTGTATTATTTTGGTCACTTCCTTCATCGCCAGGGAACTCCTTGTTCCCCCCTGATGATTGAGATACGCAACAGTCGTCATGTTGTCTGATTGGAATCTTATGAATCTGGCCTTTGCTAGCTGAGGCCAAGCCCTGAGAGCATTGAATATCGCTCTTAGTTCCAGAATGTTTATCGGGAGAAGAGACACTTCCCGAGACCACAGTCCCTGAGCTTTCAGGGATTCCCAGACCGCGCCCCAGCCCACTAGGCTGGCGTCGGTCGTGACTATGACCCACTCTGGACTGCGGAAGCTCATTCCCTGGGATAGGTGATCCTGGGTTAGCCACAAACGGAGTGAGTCTCTGGTCTTCTGATCTACTTGAATCACTGGAGACAAGTCTGTATAGTCCCCATTCCACTGTTTCAGCATGCACAGTTGTAATGGTCTTAGATGAATTCGCGCAAAAGGAACTATGTCCATTGCTGCAACCATCAATCCTACTACTTCCATGCACTGAGCTACGGAAGGACGAGGAATAGAATGAAGAACTTGACAAGCGTTTAGAAGTTTTGACTTTCTGACTTCTGTCAAGAAAATCCTCATTTCTAAGGAATCTATTATGGTTCCCAAGAAGGGAACTCTTGTCAACGGAGACAGGGAACTTTTTTCTATGTTCACCTTCCATCCGTGAGATCTGAGAAAGGCCAGAACGATGTCTGAGTGAGCCTTTGCCTTTGAAAGAGACGACGCTTGTACTAGAATGTCGTCCAAGTACGGTACTACTGCAATGCCCCTTGGTCTTAGAACCGCTAGAAGGGATCCGAGTACCTTTGTGAAAATCCTTGGAGCAGTGGCTAACCCGAATGGGAGGGCCACAAACTGGTAATGTTTGTCCAGAAAGGCAAACCTTAGGAACTGATGATGTTCTTTGTGGATAGGGATATGTAGATACGCATCCTTTAGATCCACGGCAGTCATAAATTGACCTTCCTGAATTGTGGGTAGAATCGTTCGAATGGTTTCCATCTTGAACGATGGTACTCTGAGAAATTTGTTTAGGATCTTTAAATCCAGGATTGGTCTGAAAGTTCCCTCTTTTTTGGGAACTACAAACAGATTTGAGTAAAATCCCATTCCTTGTTCCGCCGTTGGAACTGGGTGTATCACTCCCATCTTTAACAGGTCTTCTATGCAATGTAAGAATGCCTGTCTCTTTATTTGGTTTGAGGATAAGTGAGACATGTGGAACCTTCCCCTTGGGGGTAGTTCCTTGAATTCCAGAAGATAACCCTGAGAAACTATTTCTAGCGTCCAGGGATCCTGAACATCTCTTGCCCAAGCCTGAGCAAAGAGAGAGAGTCTGCCCCCCACTAGATCCGGTCCCGGATCGGGGGCTACTCCTTCATGCTGTTTTGTTAGCAGCGGCAGGCTTCTTGGCCTGCTTACCCTTGTTCCAGCCTTGCATCTGTTTCCAGGCTGGTTTGGTCTGTGAGGTATTACCATCTTGCTTAGAGGATGCAGAATTAGAGCCCGGTCCGTTCCTGAAATTACGAAAGGAACGAAAATTAGACTTATTCTTGGCTTTGAAAGGCCTATCTTGTGGGAGGGCGTGGCCCTTTCCCCCAGTGATGTCTGAGATAATCTCTTTAAATTCTGGCCCAAAGAGAGTTTTACCCTTGAAGGGGATATTAAGCAATTTTGTCTTGGATGATACATCCGCTGACCAAGACTTTAGCCAAAGCGCTCTGCGCGCCACAATTGCAAACCCTGAATTTTTCGCCGCTAATCTAGCTATTTGCAAAGCGGCATCTAAAATAAAAGAGTTAGCCAACTTAAGTGCGTGAACTCTGTCCATAACCTCCTCATATGGAGTCTCTCTACTGACTTTTCTAGTTCCTCGAACCAGAACCACGCTGCTGTAGTGACAGGAACAATGCACAAAATGGGTTGAAGAAGGTAACCTTGCTGTATAAAAATCTTTTTAAGCAAACCCTCCAATTTTTTATCCATAGGATCTTTGAAAGCACAATTATCCTCGATAGGAATAGTAGTGCGCTTGTTTAGAGTAGAAACTGCCCCCTCGACCTTAGGGACTGTCTGCCATAAGTCCTTTCTGGGGTCGACCATAGGAAATAATTTCTTAAATATAGGAGGGGGAACAAAAGGTATGCCGGGCTTCTCCCATTCCTTATTCACTATGTCCGCCACCCGCTTGGGTATAGGAAAAGCGTCGGGGTGCACCGGAACCTCTAGGAACTTGTCCATCTTGCATAATTTTTCTGGAATGACCAGGTTGTCACAATCATCCAGAGTAGATAACACCTCCTTAAGCAGTGCGCGGAGATGTTCTAATTTAATTTTAAATGTGACAACATCAGGTTCAGCCTGTTGGGAAATTTTTCCTGAATCTGAAATTTCCCCATCTGACAAAACCTCCCTCATGGCCCCTTCAGATTGGTGTGAGGGTATGACAGAACAATTATCATCAGCGCCCTCCTGCTCTTCAGTGTTTAAAACAGAGCAATCGCGCTTTCTCTGATATGCAGGCATTTTGGATAAAATATTTGCTATGGAGTTATCCATTACAGCCGTCAATTGTTGCATGGTAATAAGCATTGGCGCGCTAGAAGTACTAGGGGCCTCCTGCGTGGGCAAAACTGGTGTAGACACAGAAGGAGATGATGTAGAACCATGTCTACTCCCTTCATCTGATGAATCATCTTGGGCAACTTCATTATCTGTGACAGTACTGTCCTTACTTTGTTTGGACGCTTTGGCACAATTATCACATAATTTAGAAGGGGGAGACACATTGACTTTCATACATATAGAACATAGCTTATCTAAAGGCACAGACATGATAAACAGGCTTAAACTTGTCAGTAAAACACAAAAACCGTTTTAAAACAAAACCGTTACTGTCTCTTTAAATTTTAAACAGAGCACACTTTATTACTGAATATGTGAAAAAATATGAAGGAATTGTTCAAAATTTACCAAAATTTCACCACAGTGTCTTAAAGCATTAAAAGTATTGCACACCAATTTTCAGAGCTTTAACCCTTAAAATAACGAAACCGGAGCCGGTTACAGTTTTAACCCCTCTACAGTCCCAGCTACAGCCTTTACTGAGACTCTACCAAGCCCAGAGGGGAATACGATACCAAATGACGTCTTCTAGGAACTTTTCCAACTATTTTCAGGTCCTCACACATGCATCTGCATGTCTTGCTCTCAAAAACAACTGCACAATAATGGCGCGAAAATGAGGCTCAGCCTACAACTGGGAAGGCCCTTCCTGACTGGAAAAGGTGTCTAACATAGTGCCTGACGTTAAAAAACGTTCCCCAAGTTTATAAATGTGAAATACCAGCATAAACATGTATAAAATGCCCAAATAAAGCAATCGATTTTGCCCATAAAAGTGTCTACCAGTTTTATAGCCCATATTAAGCCCTTTATTCTGCTTGAGACTAAGAAAATGGCTTACCGGTCCCCATGAGGGGAAATGACAGCCTTCCAGCATTACACAGTCTTGTTAGAAATATGCCTAGTCATACCTTAAGCAGAAAAGTCTGCTAACTGTTTCCCCCAACTGAAGTTACTTCATCTCAACAGTCCTATGTGGAAACAGCAAAGGATTTTAGTTACTGTCTGCTAAAATCATCTTCCTCTCACAAACAGAATTCTTCAGCTCTTTCTGTTTCAGAGTAAATAGTACATACCAGCACTATTTTAAAATAACAAACTCTTGATAGTAGAATAAAAAACTACAACTAAACACCACATACTCTTGACCATCTCCGTGGAGATGTTGCCTGTGCAACGGCAAAGAGAATAACTGGGGTGGGCGGAGCCTAGGAGGGACTATATGGCCAGCTTTGCTGGGACTCTTTGCCATTTCCTGTTGGGGAAGAGATATTCCCACAAGTAAGGATGACGCCGTGGACCGGACACACCAATGTTGGAGAAATTAGACTTGTTCTTAGCCTTAAAAGGCCTATCCTGTGGGAGGGCATGGCCCTTACCCCCAGTGATGTCTGAAATAATTTCCTTCAATTCCGGCCCAAAAAGGGTCTTACCCTTGAAAGGAATATTAAGTAACTTAGTCTTGGACGACACATCTGCCGACCAGGGTTTTAGCCAAAGCGCCCTCCGCGCTACTATAGCAAAACCTGAGTTTTTCGCCGCCAATTTCGTTATTTGAAAGGCGGCATCCAATATAAAGGAATTAGCTAATTTTAATGCGTGAATTCTGTCCATGACTTCTTCATAGGAAGTCTCTTTCTGGAGCGACCTTTCTAGTTCCTCGAACCAAAAGGACGCCGCTGAAGTGACAGTAATAACACACGTAGCTGGTTGAAGGATGAACCCTTGCTGAACAAAAATCTTTTTAAGCAATCCTTCCAATTTTTTATCCATAGGATCTTTGAAAGCACAGCTGTCCTCTATAGGAATAGTGGTGCGCTTCGCTAGTGTTGAAACAGCTCCCTCAACCTTCGGGACCGTCTGCCATGCGTCGCTTCTAGGGTCTACTATGGGAAACATTTTCTTAAATATAGGAGGTGGGGCAAAGGGTACACCTGGCTTCTCCCACTCCTTTTCCACTATGTTCGCTATCCTTTTGGGTATTGGAAAAGCGTCGTCGTGCACTGGGACCTCTAAAAATATGTCCAATTTGTACAACTTCTCTGGTACTACCATAGAATCACAGTCATCCAGAGTAGCTAATACCTCCTTTAGCAAAGCGCGGAGATGTACTAGCTTAAACTTAAATGCTACTATATCAGGTTCTGCCTGTTGAGAAATTTTTCCTGAGTCTGAAATTTCACCCTCAGACAGCCCTTCCCTCACAGCCAATTCCGATTGATGTAAGGGTAAAATAGATAAAGCATCATCAGCGTCTGATTGTTCATCCCTTTTATCTGTATTTAAAGCTGAACAATCACGCTTTCTCTGAAATGCTGGCAGTTTGGATAAAAGATTTGCTATAGAATTATCCACTACTGCTGTTAATTGTTGCATAGAAATAAGCACTGGCGCGCTAGGTGTCGCCTGCGCGGGCAAAGCTGGTGTAGACACAGAAGAAGGAGAGGATGTAGAACTATCCCCACTACCTTCATTAGATAAATCATCTTGGGCAACATTATGAAATGTAACAGAGCTGTCCTCATTTTGTTTGGACGCTATGGCACAATTATCACAAACACTCGAAGGGGGAACCACATTTGTCTCTACACACACAGAACATAGGTTATCTGATGGCACAGACATGTTAAACAGATTTAGGCAGGCAAACAATGCAATAAAAACGATTTTAAACAAAAACGTTACTGTCTCTTTAAATAATAAAATGACACACTTTATTTCTGAATGTTAAAAAAACTATGAAGGCAATATCCGATTTTTCTGAAATTTGGACCCCAGTGTCTTAATGCTTAGAAAGTATTGCACAGCAAATATGGAGACTCTAGCTCTTAAAACAAGCAAACCGGAGCTAATTGTTGGATTTAACCGTTTTTATACACCACAATCCCTGCTACAGCATTGCTGCAGCTTTTACCTTTCTTAGGGGTCAATCATCCACAGAAATAAGCCTTCTGGAGTCACTTTCTGATCCACAGGACCCTCTCACATGGAACTGCATGCACTGCCTTGAAATTAACTGAAGTGCCAAAATGAGGCCTCCTCCCTCAGTACACTAGAGTGAAGGGGCCTTCCTGACTAGATTTAGGTGTCTAAAGCAAGCCAGATCAATAAAAAAAAGTCCCCAAGTGTATATGAGCTTATAAAACATTTCAATTGCCATCATATTGTAATAAAAAACAATCGATTTGGCCCCTGACAGTGTCTACCAGCATAAAAATCAAAAAGGGGAAGCCTGTTATCTTTTTTGCTGAGGTGAAAGAAAAATGGCTTACCGTTTTCCCTGAGGGGAAAAATGACTGTCATCTAGCATTAGCCTGTGTTGTTAGAAGGAGACTAGTCATACCTGAAGCAGATAAGTCTGCAAACTGTTACCCCCAACTGAAATTCTCTGGTTTCAACAGCGTGGTAACAGAAATGGATTTTAGTTACTTGTGCTAAAATCATAGCCCTCTTAAACAGAAATCTTCATCACTTTTCTGTTGTAGAGTAAATAGTACAAGCCAGCACTATTTTAAAATAACAAACTCTTGATAGAAGAATAAAAAACTACAACTAACACCACAAACTCCTCACCATCCCCGTGGAGATGCTACTTGTTCAGAGCGGCAAGGAGAATGACTGGGGGGCGGAGCCAGAGGGGGAGCTATATGGACAGCTCTTGCTGTGTGCTCTCCTTGCCTTTCCCTGTGGGGGAGAATATTTCCCACAAGTAATGGATGACGCCGTGGACCGGACACACCAATGTTGGAGAAAACTTAGTTCTTACTTTATTAGATTAAGTTTATCCATAAGTTGAGTAAACACTTTTTATGTCTCTCATATTAATTCCTCTTTAAGACGGTAGTCTCAGACATGTATCAAGCTTACTCTTGTGCAAAGCATGGCATAGTTCTTTTGATGGGGTATACAAGCTTTATACTACGAGTCATACTGTAGCAAGAATGTTTCACTATCACTACTAATAACTCTTTTAACCCACATAAATTACACTCACTCTACAATAAGCTTCATCTCCTGCTTATCTGTGACTCAGTTTTAATATTTATAAGCCCAATATTGTCTGAATATGCCCAATGTCTCTCACCATACTAAAACTGTTATATTTAAATTGTTTGTTTTCCTTACCCATAACACTCTTCCTCACCTCTACATAACCCCCAATAGTGTTCATAAATGTATCTGTCACAGACCCAAGTGTGGTCTATATAGTCAGAAAATTGGGGTCAAAGTATTATACTACAATGGTTATGCTTACTTTGTTTGTCTTCCTTACCCCTAGCTCTCCCCCTCACTTCCATATATTCCCAACACTGTTCATAATGTCTATTTGTCACGGACCCAAAAGTGGTCTATATAGTTAGAAAATTGGGATCAATTCACTATCCTAAAAATGTTATACTTGAATTGTTTGCTTTTCCTACCCCTAGTTCTCCCCCTCACTGCTATATACTCCCAATACTGTGCATATGTGTATCTGTTACAGACCCAAGAGTGGTCTACATAGTAAGAAAATTGGGATCAATTAAGGCATACACTGATCATAACGTGTGTCATCAAGTGTTGCAAGACTGTTCATAATCAAGCCTCGCATCTTTATACAGTTTGTACACTGGACTAATGTGATGAAGCATTTTATTGTAACAAGCCTTGAAGTAATATGTGCACATTTCATTTAAGCCGTGTATGTATTGTTTATCAAAATAAAGCTCTTTTGAAAATTAAAAAAAAAAAATGAATGTGTTATGGACTATGTCAATGAATGAACAAAATAAATGTTTTGTGGACTATGTCAATAAAAAAAAAAAAAAAGTTATAGTTTGTGAGCCAGAATATTTAATGTGACTTCAGACCTGAAGTAAACTACTGTAGCAGTGTATTACAACTAAAATGGAACAATTCCTACTTAGTCCCATTAACAGGAATAAGACATAACTTAAAGTGATGGTAAACTCTTCCCTTTTTGAAATCAGATCCAGATTGTTAGTGATATTTTAGATGGAGTTTAATTTATCAGTTTTAACGAAGATGCACTATGTTATTTTTTAATATAGATATGAAATTAAAATACCTTGCGCTTCCCTGCCCACTTTAAAAGTCAATTTTTCTGTGAGCTAACAGTTTGAATTGTTGGTCCAATCAGCACTCTACTCATATGGCACTTTTGTTGTAGCTAGAATGCTGATTGGAGAACAATTCAAACTGTTAGCTCGCAGAAAATTTGACTTTTGAAGTGGTCGGCGGACCATTTGAATTTTATATCTATATTAAAAAATTAAGTTATAGAGCATCTTCATTACAACTGATGAATGAAACGCCATCTAAACTATTACTAACATTTTGGATCTGATTTTAAAAGTTTACTATCACTTAAAGCTACAGTGTGAGCAAAGAGCAGAAAAATAAAAAAAATCATGGTACCCGAGAATGCTTCAGATAGAAAATCATCATATATTCAGATGCTCAAAAACTATGTCAACAAAAATCTTACGGAACAGTAAATATTTTAAGACAAAAGAAGGGGTAGGGGGAAGCAGAGTTGTTATAGTTACAGGTAATTTCTAAATATTGCTTCCCTTGAATAAGGGTTAGAAATTAGAATAAGTTTATAAATTTATAAAAGCCGCTTAGATTATAACCTGTCGTGGAGACTAAACGAACAGAACAACTAGCTAAACTAATTGTGAAGATATACAATTGAGTATAGAAGAATTAGCTCCACAATAAGAGAATATGTTAACTCAGCAAGACTGATTAGGGATTTTTTTGAAAAATATTATTCCATTACATTCACACATTTCTATCTATATTAGGGAATATAAGTCACAACACGGAATAATTATTCATACAATAGCTTAGTTAAAAACACTTTAACGCTTTCTGAGGAAGCGTTCTTTGTGAAACGCGCGTCAGGGTTCCATCAGGAGTAGCTTCGTCTCTCCTTGTCTTTTATTTCAACTTGCTTACCATGGTTGAAAAATAGTTTACCTCTAACACTTTTGTTAATCACCTCAGTCTAACAGGTGTATTATACTTAAAAATATAAGCTTAATTCAGCCCTCTGATTGTAGGGGCTTAGTTTATTTTTAAACTCATACTGTTGGCTGATACTTATTATCTATAATTATCTCTCTGGTAACCATATATACAGTGGGGCAAAAAAGTATTTAGTCAGCCACGAATTGTGCATGTTCTCCCACTTAAGAAGATGAGAGAGGCCTATAATTTTCATCATAGGTATACCTCAACTATGAGAGACAAAATGTGGAAACAAATCCAGACAATCACATTGTCTGATATGGAAAGAATGTATTTGCAAATTATGGTGGAAAATAAGTATTTGGTCAATGTCAAAAGTTCATCTCAATACTTTGTTATATATCCTTTGTTGGCAATGACAGAGGTCAAATGTTTTCTATAAGTCTTCACAACGTTGTCCCACACTGTTGCTGGTATGTTGGCCCATTCCTGCATGCAGATCTCCTCTAGAGCAGTGATGTTTTGGGGCTGTTGCTGGGCAACACGGATTTTCAACTCCCTCCAAAGGTTTTCTATTGGGTTGAGATCTGGAGACTGGCTAGGCCACTCCAGGACCTTGAAATGCTTCTTACGAAGCCACTCCTTCGTTGCCCAGGCAGTGTGTTTGGGATCATTGTCATGCTGAAAGACCCAGTCACATTTCATCTTCAATGCCCTTGCTGATGAGGTTTGCACTCAAAATCTCACGATACATGGCCCCATTCATTCTTTCATGCACACGGATCAGTCGTCCTGTTCCCTTTGCAGAGAAACAGCCCCAAAGCATGATGTTGCCACCCCCATGCTTCACAGTAGGTATGGTGTTCTTTGGTTGCAACTCAGCATTCTCTCTCCTCCAAACACGATGAGTTGTGTTTCTACCAAACCGTTCTACTTTGGTTTCATGTGACCATATGACATTCTCCCAATCTGCTTCTGGATCATCCAAATGCTCTCGAGCATACTTCAGATGCTTAAGCAGAGGGACACGTCTGGCACTGCAGGATCTGAGTCCCTGGCGGTGTAGTGTGTTACTGATGGTAGCCTTTGTTACGTTGGTCCCAGCTCTCTGCAGGTCATTCACTAGGTCCCCCATGTGGTTCTGGGATGTTTGCTCACCGTTCTTGTGATCATTTTGACCCCACGGGGTGAGATCTTGCGTGGAGCCCCAGATCGAGGGAGATTATCAGTGGTCTTGTATGTCTTCCATTTTCAAATTATTGCTCCCACAGTTGATTTCTTCACACCAAGCTGCTTGCCTATTGCAGATTCAGTCTTCCAAGCCTGGTGCAGGTCTACAATTTTGTTTCTGGTGTCCTTCGACAGCTCTTTGGTCTTCACCATAGTGGAGTTTGGAGTGTGACTGTTTGAGGTTGTGGACAGATGTATTTTATACTGATAACAAGTTCAAACAGGTGCCATTAATACAGGTAATGAGTGGAGGACAGAGGAGCCTCTTAAAGAAGAAGAAGATACGTGTCTGTGAGAGCCAGAAATCTTGCTTGTTTGTAGGTGACCAAATACTTATTTTCCACCATAATATGCAAATAAATTCTTTCCAAATCAGACATTGTCTGGATTTGTTTCCACATTTTGTCTCTCATAGTTGAGGTTCACCTATGATGAAAATTACAGGCCTCTCATCTTCTTAAGTGGGAGAACTTGCACAATTGGTGGCTGACTAAATACTTTTTTGCCCCACTGTGTATATATAAATATATATATATATATATATATATATATATATATATATATATATATATATATATATATATATATATATTACAAACCTGGTTAAAGTGTTTTTAACTTAGCTTAAGCTATTATATGAATGATTTTTCCTTGTTGTGACTTATATTCCCTAATAAAGATAGAAATGTGTGAATGTAATGGAATAATATTTTTCTAAAAAAATCCCTAATCAGTCTTGCAGAGTTAACATATACTCATATCGTGGAGCTAATTCTTCTATACTCAATTGTATATCTCTTCACAATTAGTTTAGCAAGTTGTTAGGAACAGTAAAATATGCCTAAAGAGACATAAAACAGTATGAACTAACATACGTTTCTAAATATATAATGCAGACAAAGCTTACCTGCAAAACTGTTTCTCTTTTAACCCCATTACCCCTTAAATTCAGGCACAGTTTTGTTTGCAGCAAATTTTCATATATGAAAGGTACTATCCTGGCCATAGCTTCAACAGAATGCATGGTAGGGGCAGAATCACATGGCACCTGACTGAAGCAGTGCACAGTATATAATCTGCATTATAAGCATGCATAAGGCAATAATATTAACTTTATATGAATTAACTTTTTTGTAAATTTCTGATCAAAGTGTGTCATATATAAAAAGGGAGAGGTACATTACATTCATATTCATTTTTTATTGTGTATTGGAACTTGTCATATATAGTGGATACAAATATGTTTTCATATACTTTTACAAAAAAAAAAAAAACGTTATCCTTCTTTCAGTAGGTATTAGATGGCTGGACTGTCCCACCTCACCCCCCTTGCTTGCATAAGTAATTATCCTCACGTGCACACTTTTGTTACATGACACCACAAGGTATGGAGTCGGACACTTATAAGGGGGGGGTGGAAAAGGCTACACTTGGCAACACTAAAGTGTAAGTAATTTTGGAGATTTTTGGAATGTTTATTAAAATACTTTTAAGCTTTTTTTTCCCCCACACACTGTTTTCCCTTAATTGACCTTTCTATAATATGCCCATAGCTCATAATGTTTTATGGCACTTTAAGATATAAACAAAACACATTTATTGCAACCCTAGAAGTAGAGTGGAGACCTAAGTACATCCCTCAAAGTCCAACATACCACAAATAGAAAGACAAAGAGCACTTTAGAGTTGGACATTTTTCATAGTATGGAGTCTTCATTAAGTTACCAAAGTGGCTTACATAATGGCTAATTGCAATAAGATTAGTAAGACAATTGGCCTCTCAATTTGTAGATAGGAGCTAATGCTGAAAAGAGAAAATCACTATCCAAAAATGACTTTACCCCACTCCTGATCGCAAGAACTTTGAAGGATTCTAGTTGGATTCATTCCCACTATAGATCAACACCTCTTGGGTTCTAAGCAAAGATAAGCACAACTCCAAAGTTGTTGAACCCAAGAGTAGATGTTTACTCTAAGCCGCTCCTCATACCAAAGTGGTAGTTGCTTTGCTTCTGATCTAAGCAGTGAATCCTCCAGTCATCGAAGCCAGACTCCAGATCTATAAATAACCATTCAGGCATCAGTTCTGTCTCCTTTGCAGGGAAACTATCAGTGACCTTTTTCATTTCAGGTTCCACAGATAGACTGGCAAATAATATCGCAATTACGGATATTGGTGCTTCTTCTCACCGCTCAAAGCTCCGCTCTGCCTCAGACACCTGTGATGGCTCTTGTGATTGAATATAGGGATAGACCAATATCGTTTTTTTCAGAGCCGCTACCGATTATTGCCCACCTTTCAGGCCGATAACCGATGGAAAAGAGTGCAGGGTAGCGCTAATAAAAGAAAAGAGCTCTAAATATATACGGTATATCTATACTGATATAGTGATGTGTAAATGTTGTTTTAAAAAAGAATATATCTGTGTAGATCGAATAATAAAATTTAATATACAATAATGGAATAACAGTATAGTGCCGGCACTGATTTAAAACAATATGATGATATGACATAAATATAAAATGCATAAAAAATCAAATAGTGGTTCCAGGTATTGGCACACAACCAACGATATTATATTGCAACTATTGAGATATAAAAGCAAGAAAAAAAGCTGGCTTGCTGGATACTTATGGCAGCATAAACTGCAAGTGTGTCCGTATTGAATATGGAGCAATGTTCTCAAATTGGGCACACAAATTACCGTCTCTGATGTATGTAAAGTTGTCCGTTATTATTAGGTCCCGTGACTTTGTGCAGAGTGATTCTCCTGGTGTGAATGAAGCAAGTATTGGTATAGAAAGCACGCTATTAATTTATGTAATTCTTCAGTGCTTATAGTGAATAATCTTGCAGCGTCCTTAGATAATGGCCACAGTGGCAGGTATAAGGGTAGGTCCTGGGACCGAGGTATTAGCTGGCATCTGATGATTTGTTTCACAGCTATACCAAACGAGTCCTATTACCCTTACCAGTATGAGAGTCAGGAGCTTGCTTGAAACCCCAGATGTATTAAGGTAATCGTCAAATGGACACAAGCGGTAAGCAGATCATGGGCCGGATTTTTAAGCATATATCAGCCACTCTATATTGTGTGAGAGGGATATTGCGCCGTACCTACTGTAACCACTTGTATCAAAGGTAAGGATTGGAAGTAGACGAGCAAATCTCATATAATTTAATATGTTCACTTTTCTCATTGACTTAGGTTTATAATTCGTATGTATGTAACTATTATTATCAGATTGTTGTTTATATTGTATTGGGTTCTTAAGGAAATATCTTTTAAGTGTCAGCTTACGTATGTACTGATTTATGTTAATCAACGTTTCAAATTTATTCATTTTGCATGATGGCGCAAAAGTGAGGCCCTTATTGAGGACCTCTTCCTGTTTCTCATTTAGTTTTATTTTACTCAAATTAAAAATCCCTGATTTTATTGGTATTGTCTTTTTACTGTTTTGTTTTGTGTTTCTTCCCCCTCTTCTACCTCTAGTCTTCTTTTGTTTTGTGGGATTCTTTGTGGTTTTGCTGGTTCTTGGCATTCTTTTGAAGGCCCCGCTTTCACGGGGGAGTTCCCTAAAAAAGATGCTCCCTCAGATTTGTTTCCTTGATTTCCTTGAGCCTGAGAGTGTTAGTATCTTTTACACTATTCCTTTCAGTTTTACTTCTATCTCCTGTTTTAGATCCACTCTCTCTTTTTTCTGTACACAATTTAGTGTCATATTGTTATTACCAACATATCTATCAACACATTCATATCAACACTATTATCACTAATTTCATGACCTTATTCTTTAGGCACTTTGATTGAAGGTATTTTTTCCAACTTTTTCTATTTTGAATCCTACCCCTGTATTTGATCTTGTATCAACATTTACAATATTAGGTATCAACATTAATATTATTTATCAACATTAACCTTTTAAGGACATATGACGGAATTTTTCCGTCATAAAACAATTGAGCAAACTGAAAGCTGTGTCCTTAAAGGGTTAACATTATTACGTTGGACTTCACTCTTTAAGCACCTTGATTGAAGTTATTCATATTTTATTTTCACTTTTCCCACACTCACATCTTATACTTTTATTTTTTGGGTGTAAAATAAGAATAACCTCTAAAATTGACAATTGAACTAATATTTTTAATATTTTTATTGACTTCACCTCTAAAAACCACTTTGTTTGATAGGAATTTATGTATATGACCCAATCCCGGGTAGATTAATTTTTGGTTAAAGATTTTTTCCTTATAGACGTTTTAATAATAGTGGGACACTCCTTTTGTTTTACAACCCACTGGAGATAAAATATATACAAAACTATATAAATCTAAATATGGTACCGAGAGGTTTAAGACTCAAAAAGAGCTGCACATTCATCCTACCAGACACATTATCTAGCGAATGGTTCGAAACATTAGAAACAGCATCTATAGGACTTATGAAAATAATTATTAAAGCTAGACAGATTCACCTTACAGATACTAAAAATGAAATTGATACGTTAAAAAATACACTTAATAACTCAGATATTACTGAGGAATACAAACAAATACAACTAGATATTATAAGCAAACTTTCAGAACAGAAGGAGAATATTATTACACAAAAAAATTCAAAATTTAATAGAGACACTGAAGACTAAAAAGGGGCGGAAGAGAATAGTACCCATAGTGAAGAACACATTGACACTATAACAGACAACTTACAAATTAACCCTAAAAAAAGATCTCTCTACTATTTTTAGCAAAAATTCCTCCAAAATACATAACCAATTACCAACTTCACGCAACAAAAAGATAGATAAGCAAAACACAAGACAGACTTATCACGATGAGAATAGAACAGGGACAAACATCAATCAACACAATTGGAAAGAAAAAACTAACTATACTACAAGGAATGCACCACACATTCACACCCCTAATAGAAGGATGAATTGGAATAGAAATCATGGAACATATAGGGACACATATGATAGGAACCAAGAACCACAATATTCGAATGAAGACAGATCCCAATATAACTTTCATCATAACTATCATGACAGATCTACATACACAGAACATCAGATAAGACCATATAAACAGAATTATTTCAAAAATGATAACTATGGACAATATAGATCCAATTACCAATATAAGAACAACTATAACAGAAGAGATAATTATAATTATTAACCTCAACCAATACAAAATAGAAGAAACTATGATGATCAATCATATTACAGAGATTATAACCACTATAATCAAAATTGGAGAATTCCTGTAAAGAACAGATTTGAAACCCTACAAATAACACCTAATAGAAACAGAACATTCTCAAGTAGAAATTATGAGAATCAAGGAAACAAATCTGAGGGAGCATCTTTTTTAGGGAACTCCCCCGTGAAAGCGGGGCCTTCAAAAGAATGCCAAGAACCAGCAAAACCACAAAGAATCCCACAAAACAAAAGAAGACTAGAGGTAGAAGAGGGGGAAGAAACACAAAACAAAACAGTAAAAAGACAATACCAATAAAATCAGGGATTTTTAATTTGAGTAAAATAAAACTAAATGAGAAACAGGAAGAGGTCCTCAATAAGGGCCTCACTTTTGCGCCATCATGCAAAATGAATAAATTTGAAACGTTGATTAACATAAATCAGTACATACGTAAGCTGACACTTAAAAGATATTTCCTTAAGAACCCAATACAATATAAACAACAATCTGATAATAATAGTTACATACATACGAATTATAAACCTAAGTCAATGAGAAAAGTGAACATATTAAATTATATGAGATTTGCTCGTCTACTTCCAATCCTTACCTTTGATACAAGTGGTTACAGTAGGTACGGCGCAATATCCCTCTCACACAATATAGAGTGGCTGATATATGCTTAAAAATCCGGCCCATGATCTGCTTACCGCTTGTGTCCATTTGACGATTACCTTAATACATCTGGGGTTTCAAGCAAGCTCCTGACTCTCATACTGGTAAGGGTAATAGGACTCGTTTGGTATAGCTGTGAAACAAATCATCAGATGCCAGCTAATACCTCGGTCCCAGGACCTACCCTTATACCTGCCACTGTGGCCATTATCTAAGGACGCTGCAAGATTATTCACTATAAGCACTGAAGAATTACATAAATTAATAGCGTGCTTTCTATACCAATACTTGCTTCATTCACACCAGGAGAATCACTCTGCACAAAGTCACGGGACCTAATAATAACGGACAACTTTACATACATCAGAGACGGTAATTTGTGTGCCCAATTTGAGAACATTGCTCCATATTCAATACGGACACACTTGCAGTTTATGCTGCCATAAGTATCCAGCAAGCCAGCTTTTTTTCTTGCTTTTATATCTCAATAGTTGCAATATAATATCGTTGGTTGTGTGCCAATACCTGGAACCACTATTTGATTTTTTATGCATTTTATATTTATGTCATATCATCATATTGTTTTAAATCAGTGCCGGCACTATACTGTTATTCCATTATTGTATATTAAATTTTATTATTCGATCTACACAGATATATTCTTTTTTAAAACAACATTTACACATCACTATATCAGTATAGATATACCGTATATATTTAGAGCTCTTTGCTTTTATTAGCGCTACCCTGCACTCTTTTCCATGTTTTATCTCATTAGCGATTTGGAGATTCGTTAATGTTCTGGGTTAGCTACAGAGCCTGAGAGTGTTAGTATCTTTTACACTATTCCTTTCAGGCCGATAACCGATAACAGGGGCTGATATTCTCTACATTTAAAGTTTCAAAAAATCAACACAATTTCTACAGAAATCTGGTATAAAATCATTAAAAGTAAATAACTGGGAAAAATAAAGTGCTTGAAATTAACTTATTAAATTGCTTCCCAAAACATAGAAAAATGGCATAAATCCCTTTTAAACTGCACACTGATATAAAATTAAATTTAAGTCACTACTGCAAAACTAAACACTACACAATTTCTTTAGTACTCCCAGTTAAGTAGAAAAAAACATTATAGTGCAGAAAGCATAACATTTCAGCATGTTCTCCTGTTAAATGGCTTCTGTTTTTTTCATATATGCCACTTCACTAAAAATGCACTCACTTGGTACACTTTACAGATAAGGGTTAAACGTAAAGTAAAAAAATATATACTGCCACTTGACAGGGAAAAAAGGACAAGCTGGAATATCAGTGCTAGATTTATTTATTTGCTTTAATTTTTAATATGCTCATGTATTTACTGGATTGCAAATACCTTCCTTGGTACTGAGGAGTGGTTTATAAGTTTCTTTATTATGTCCCTTATGGGCAGTTTTAAACATGTGTAACAGCGCCACCTAATGGTCAGAGCATTGTTATCCACTGCTAGAGAATATTGATACTAGTCTCCTATACTGCATAGCTTTCTACTCAAGGTTTGTTGTGGACATTTAATGGATGTGCCTGAACTATCATTTTTTTAAATGTTTTTTTCTATGCCCATGAAAGGGAAAATAAAATATTTAAATTTAAAAATCGTCAAATAGAACAGCTTTAGTGAAATGTTTTACAAATGTGTAAAATTTATCAGAATGCAACAAATAATGTTTCATATGTGACAGCAATTAGCAAGCAGATTGATTTTATGTATTGCTCAAATCAAAAGAAATTTAGCTCTGTGTACTTCAAGGAAACTATGTAGCTTTAAGTGCCACTTAAAGATCACATTCTGCATTTCACAAATCATATGTTTGTTTATGCAAGTCCATCTACAGGCCTGCCATTGGGGGTATGGTAGTTGGTAACTGAGCTCCCATGAACACCTGGGCTTAGGCTCTGTTATCAGTACTATTTATTATTAGATGATATGTCCAGCTTATATGTGCTATATATGATTTGTGTGATGATTTGAGTCACTTAAAACTACAGTTTCCCTGAAGTACACAGAGCTAAATTTCTTTTGATTTGCTCCATATCAGTAAGTTTCTGTCCGATACCGATTAATTCATAAATTCCAAATATCGGCCCTAATAATCGGCCGATCCGATATATCGGTCTATCACTAATTGAATATTTAGTGGAGCAGTAGGAACCAGGAAAATAAAGTCTTCTAAGGTCTTCTCCAATTCCTCCACAAATTGTTTTAGGCAAAGAGGGGGAGGAGTTCCACAAGAGTTGAAGGGCTAGTACAATTTCAGCTTCCAGAATTGTAAATACCCACGAGAAGAGACTAGCAATTCTATCAGAATACTTCTTCACTAAGTGAGTGCAAGATGGTGATTGTACACATATGGTGCATCAATCCTAACTACACTATTTTTAACCCACTACTGTTTATAACAGTATTAATTAGAATATATATTTTTTTAAACTTTTTTGGTTATTTTCATTTCCATTCTTTTGGACACTTTTAAAATAACATTTAGGAAGTGCCCATATTTATTTAATTTCTGTGCTTTAATTTATATTTCTTTTATCCAATTATTTTTATTATCTTTATTTAACTTTTTTGTTTTAGGATGGTCTCCTTTTCAATCACTTTATTTCATACCAGTAAAGGTTATTTTGTAATATATTCTTTGTTCATCACATTCTTAATATGATATTGATCTCCTCCTCTGTATAATGAAGGAAATAGCCTTAATTACATTATTATAAATAGCCTCTGAAAAGCTAACAAACAACCTGGAAAAAGGTATTTTCCTCATAACTATAAACCACCTAATCTATCAGATTTAAGCCAATTTATCATATTTCCTTCCTGGTGAGACCAGGTAATCAAGTATGTATCCTGTACAAGAACTAAAAACAGATTGATCTGGTGCACACAGCATCCCCAAGAGGCCCATCTATCAATGAATTACATCTTAGATAAATGTTAAAATTATCATTAAAAACATTATGCATTAGTTATACATTTCTTTATAATCTAGAGTTTGGAAATAGATACAGTAAATAAATATGCAAGTTAACTACTGGTTTTGATGATCATGGGAAGTTACCTTGAACCCCATATCCCCTCCCCACACCACACACACACACTTTAATTTGTTCCAAATGATCCATTTCAGCTGCTGGAGTGTATTAAATTGTTTACAAATTGCTAATTTACCTATACAGGGAGTGCAGAATTATTAGGCAAATTAGTATTTTGACCACATCATCCTCTTTATGCATGTTGTCTTACTCCAAGCTGTATAGGCTCGAAAGCCTACTACCAATTAAGCATATTAGGTGATGTGCATCTCTGTAATGAGAAGGGGTGTGGTCTAATGACATCAACACACTATATCAGGTGTGCATAATTATTAGGCAACTTCCTTTCCTTTGGCAAAATGGGTCAAAAGAAGGACTTGACAGGCTCAGAAAAGTAAAAAATAGTGAGATATCTTGCAGAGGGATGCAGCACTCTTAAAATTGCAAAGCTTCTGAAGCGTGATCATCGAACAATCAAGCGTTTCATTCAAAATAGTCAACAGGGTCGCAAGAAGCGTGTGGAAAAACCAAGGCGCAAAATAACTGCCCATGAACTGAGAAAAGTCAAGCGTGCAGCTGCCAAGATGCCACTTGCCACCAGTTTGGCCATATTTCAGAGCTGCAACATCACTGGAGTGCCCAAAAGCACAAGGTGTGCAATACTCAGAGACATGGCCAAGGTAAGAAAGGCTGAAAGATGACCACCACTGAACAAGACACACAAGCTGAAACGTCAAGACTGGGCCAAGAAATATCTCAAGACTGATTTTTCTAAGGTTTTATGGACTGATGAAATGAGAGTGAGTCTTGATGGGCCAGATGGATGGGCCCGTGGCTGGATTGGTAAAGGGCAGAGAGCTCCAGTCCGTCTCAGACGCCAGCAAGGTGGAGGTGGAGTACTGGTTTGGGCTGGTATCATCAAAGATGAGCTTGTGGGGCCTTTTCGGGTTGAGGATAGAGTCAAGCTCAACTCCCAGTCCTACTGCCAGTTTCTGGAAGACACCTTCTTCAAGCAGTGGTACAGGAAGAAGTCTGCATCCTTCAAGAAAAACATGATTTTCATGCAGGACAATGCTCCATCACACGCGTCCAAGTACTCCACAGCGTGGCTGGCAAGAAAGGGTATAAAAGAAGAAAATCTAATGACATGGCCTCCTTGTTCACCTGATCTGAACCCCATTGAGAACCTGTGGTCCATCATCAAATGCGAGATTTACAAGGAGGGAAAACAGTACACCTCTCTGAACAGTGTCTGGGAGGCTGTGGTTGCTGCTGCACGCAATGTTGATGGTGAACAGATCGAAACACTGACATAATCCATGGATGGCAGGCTTTTGAGTGTCCTTGCAAAGAAAGGTGGCTATATTGGTCACTGATTTGTTTTTGTTTTGTTTTTGAATGTCAGAAATGTATATTTGTGAATGTTGAGATGTTATATTGGTTTCACTGGTAAAAATAAATAATTGAAATGGGTATATATTTGTTTTTTGTTAAGTTGCCTAATAATTATGCACAGTAATAGTCACCTGCACACACAGATATCCCCCTAAAATAGATATAACTAAAAACAAACTAAAAACTACTTCCAAAACTATTCAGCTTTGATATTAATGAGTTTTTTGGGTTCATTGAGAACATGGTTGTTGTTCAATAATAAATTTAATCCTCAAAAATACAACTTGCCTAATAATTCTGCAATCCCTGTATTTTAGCATTTGAAATAGCCGATTTCCCTTAGGTATTCCTACCTATACTGAAAGTTTCTATAGATAAGTATTGCTAGAGAAAACCTGTGTAAGACAGCAGAATAAATTACACTCCCAGTGGGATTTAGGAGAGATAAGTAATACAATTTTAATTTTACATTGTTCTCCCTAAGGGTCAGATATTAAAAACCTAGCCACTTAGGCAAGATATTCTAAGAAGTGTCATCGGTATTGTGAGGGACTTAAAAAAATATATATTTAGAAACACAAATTCTAACTTGATACATGTTTATGTTGCTATGTAGTGTTCTTTATGTGAAACAGAGACTTCTACATTATAATACAAGGTCTAAAAAATTTCTCTCCATGCCGGCGAGGTTTTGAATATCAGGTCCTAAGTAGTGGGCTTTTGTATCCAGACAGAGATAATATAAAGAAGTATGTGTGTATAGAAAGTGATAAATTAAGATAAACCGCCACCAAAAGGTCCATCCAGGGATATCATCATTAAGTTCTTGAATTTTAAGGATAAAGAAGTGATCCTTAGGTGTGCAAGAGCTAAGAAACCTGTACTCCATGTAGGAGAAGAAATCCAACCGTTTTCAGATATATCACCAGTAACGCTGCAAAAAAGAAGGGAAGTCACATCACCCTGAAACTGAGGGAGCACAAAGTACAATATCGCTGGGGCTTCCCGGTTTCACTTGTAGCAACACACAACAACAGAACTGCAGTCTATAGACCGGGAGACGACCTACAGGCCTTTTACTCTGCCTTATCAATCACAACAGAAGAAAACCATCCCACCCCACAGGAAAACAATGAGAGTGCGGCCATGACCGGACCAGGTTGACCTGCCAGTCAGGCCTTGATGCTTTTCCGCAGCTGATCAGGGGCAAGGAAACAAGAAAGAGGGGATCCATGGGGCCCTGCTACTACATGAAAATGTATCCTTTATGTGTTAAATAACTAAGACGGCATTCATCCCGATAAACTTTATATGAACTCTAAATTCAGGACTGCCTTATTTAACAGTGCATTCATGCATGTGTCAACCACTGGCCTCCTTGGGACCCACGTAGCTCTACAATATTGTTGATGTTTAATTGTTTATAAAATGTTTAGATTTATCGTTTACTGAAAAAAGAGTTACCCTCCCTCCTACCTCTTCTCCTTTGTTCCTTCCATCCCTTTCCCCCTCCCCTTTCTCTCCATCCCCTCCCTTCCCCTTTCCCCTTGCCCTCTCCCCCTCTACACCCATCGGGTAACAAAGAGTACACAACCTTTGCCAGGGTGGGGTACAGGGGGATCAAGAACTGCACATGGATATAGATGGCTCTCAGTGGGCAGGGTATCACACTTAACAACTGACATCTCATCTACCTGTCGCCACTTGACTCATCGGTGCACCTACACCACACCCCTCCCATCCCTCTCCTTCCAATGCCTTTTCCCCCTCCCCCCTCCCAACAACCTTCCCCCTACCTTCCTTCCACCCCTCCCTCCCTAAATGCCATATATAATAAGACCACCGGGCGGTGGATCCGCCCACCAGGGAAATACTATAATAATAAGACCCAAATGATGAGTCGACTAAACATTATTGATTAACACCAGAAACGAGCTCAAACAACACCTCCTCGCTGCGTATCACAGACGCATGCTTATGGTTAAACAACAATATTATGAGGGGGGCAACAAGCCTGGTAAACTGCTGGCAAGATCGATCCATAGATTACAACTTAAAACATATATCTACTACCTAAACTCAAAAGACAATACTAAACTTCAGGGCAACAAACAAATTGCAGAGGCCTTCCACGCATACTACAGCAAACTATACAATATTACAAAAGTGACCGACACAACAA
Source organism: Bombina bombina (assembly GCF_027579735.1). Classification (NCBI taxonomy): domain Eukaryota; kingdom Metazoa; phylum Chordata; class Amphibia; order Anura; family Bombinatoridae; genus Bombina; species Bombina bombina. The sequence goes on from NC_069504.1 coordinate 489,376,193, forward strand.
CAAATACGGGACCGCTGCCCCTTAGGAGACAGCAAATTGATGACTACCTGGCTGGCCTGCAGCTACCACAGTTAGACGAGAAAGACGCAGACAAACTAGAGGCACCAATCACATTAGAAGAACTAAAGCACACAGTTAGGGATCTGCCTAAAGGAAAGTGCCCTGGACCAGATGGTCTCACACCACGCTATTACAGGAAATTTTTTCCTACACTAGCCCCACACATGATACAACTATTTAACAACCTTAGAGACAGCCCTGAGCTGATGAGCTCTATGCTGGAAGCACATATCACAATTATTCCCAAACCGGGCAAAGAACTCACTGTCCCTGAAAATTTCAGGCCCATATCATTACTGAACACTGATATTAAGCTACTGGCCAAGATATTGGCAACAAGATTAAACAACTATCTCCCAAACCTAATTTCGACGGATCAGGTGGGCTTTGTCCCGGGAAGGGAAGCGCGGGACAATACCACCAAAGTTCTGCAACTCCTTAGCTATGCTAGAGTTGAAGGCGTGCCCATGGCCCTCTTCTCGACTGACACGGAGAATGCCTTCGACTGAGTCGACTGTCTTTTTCTGCGTCAGGAGATGAAAGCTATGAACTTCGGTGAATCCTATCTTAATATGGTATTTGCTCTATATTCCTCCCCGGGAGCTAAGATAAGGGTAAACGGAACCCTGTCAGAGACATTTAAGATAACAAATGGAACCAGGCAAGGGTGCCCCCTTGTCCCCACTGTTATTCGCCCTGTCAATCGAGGCCCTAGCACATAAGATTAGACAAAACTCCACTATCACAGGGATAATGGTGGGCAACGTAGAATATAAACAAGCCTTATATGTGGATGACATACTATACACTCTCACAAATGTAGACACATCAGTGCCCGAACTCCTTAACGAAATAGAAATATATGGCGCAGTATCAAACTTCCATTTAAACTTGGGGAAATCCGTATTATTAAACATAAATACCCCACCTGAGCAAATTGAATACCTTCAGACGAATTTCAGAATACCTGTGACGGACACAAAGTTACGCTACCTAGGAATATACCTAACAAATAGACAGCAATACTTATACAGAGTCAATTACCTAAAACTAAGGGACGAGATAGCACGGGACCTCTCATCCTGGAAAAACAAGCCCTTATCATGGTTGGGAAAGATCGTAGTGGCAAAGATGAACATACTACCGCGTATACTGTATGTCATGCAAACCATCTCGATCTCCCTTCCAAGAGACTATCTACCTCAATTACAGGGGTTGCTAGAGCAATTTGTATGGTCAGGCGTCAAGCCACGGGTACCCCGAAGAACCATGTATCTCCCAAGAGACAGGGGGGGACAGGGACTTCCAGACCTAAAAACATACAACCGGGCAATAACATTGCAACACATAGTGGAATGGTCACAGAATACTGCTCATAAGGCTTGGGTGAGGTTAGATGGTCAGATTCTTAAACTTAGGAATGTGGGCACACTGGCATGGATACCCTCGGAACAATAACCTAAAATTTCAAGTAAATATCAAATGATAAAAGACGTTTTATCTGAATGGGATAGGGTGGTCTCCACCAGCACGCACATTTTATCCAAATTCTTACCATTGCTACCCATAATTGAGAATCCTGCAATTCCATACTATAAATTGGGAACGCACCAAAACACCCCATACGCCCTAAAAATAGGCTGCTTACACAATGTGATTGAGAATGGTAAGTTCAAAACGCAACTCCAGATGACAGACATTTGCGACCCAATCTTTTCCTCCTGGATGAGGTACAATCAGTTACTTCACTACATATCACACCACCCACACAAAGACAAACTAGACAGAGGCCTCACTCAATTTGAGCACCGATGCACAGCAAGTAAGCCACAAAGACGACTGATTTCACTAATATAAAAACTATTGACAATCACACCGGACTGCCCTCTCCCCACAGTCCGGTGTGGCACAGAGAGCTCAACAGAGACTTTGATCAGGAGGAGTGGCTTAAATCATTTTCACTGGTCAAACGCTCATCGGTATCTGCTGCAATACAGGAAATTCAGTTAAAACTAATGTGCAGATGGTATCTCACCCCTGCAAGGCTGCACTGCCTCTAACCTACAGCCAATCCTCTGTGCTGGAGGGGATGCGGCGAGACTGGCTCACCCTTACATGTCTGGTGGTCATTCCCGAGACTCTCGGGTTTATGGTCATCAGTCTTCAAACAGATATTGGACACTCTACAAATAGAGATCCCTCAACACCCAGACAGAATACTATTTTTGAATCTTCCCAAAACCAAGAGCGCGCACACCGGATCTCTTCTTTTGATCCTGCTTACAGGGGCAAAGAGGTTGATCCCAAAGAAATGGAAATCAACAGAAATCCCCACGGTGGATGAGTGGCGGTCATCAGTGACCAAGCTACTCTCTCTGGAAAGACTGCACTACCTTAAAACGAATCAAATAACCATATATGAAATGATGTTGGCACAATGGAAGGGCTCCCCTCTGTGAAGGAGGGGATTCATGTCAGCCTTTATAGAAGGTCCTAGAAATTAATGGTTTCTCCCACCCCCCCCCCTTTTTTTCTCTCTCTCTCCTCCCCCCCTCTCTCGAGTCTGTCTTTACTATAACCTTTCTTCTTAACTATGACACCATTTTGAAAACCTAAAATTCTGTAAACTGTTCAAGCTATGTTTATTGCTACAAAAAATGACTGTTAAAAACTGTCAAGCTCCAGGAAGAATAGCCTAAGACGCACAGCATTGGATAATCAAACTATATTTGTATACCAGCAGTTAAAGCACCGGATGTCTCTTCCTTATGTCAATTCAAATGTTTATGAATAATAAAGCTTGTTTTAAAAAAAAAAAAAATCTCTATTTTGTGAAAGCATTTTATTTTTACTTTATCTTATTTTACTACGCGTTTTATTCATTTAAAAGCGTTAAACATGCAGTCAAAGGTTACACCCCCATTCTGCTTCAGATGACAGACTGTGGCACCATCATCTTGAGCAGCACTGAAGCAAACCTCTGACACCTCCTATGCAGAGATTAAAACATCCTATATTATAAAAGGCCAGGTATGTTTGTCCGATGCAGTCATGCGCAGAAGAGACTGCAGCATGAGACAAACATACCTGGCCATAATGGAGGCTCAGACAGCAGAGACAGCTGCACTACAGAAAAAGAAAGAAAGAAGAAAAAAAAAGCGGCAGGGAAGGGGACAGAGGGAGGGAGAGGGGATCCAAGTGGATGGGGATTTTGGCCATTGTACACAGACTTTAGGACTAGTATATAATAAAATGTTCGAACAATATAGATCAATTTATAGTTACATTAGTATGCTCCTTTAAAACCTATAAGAAATTGGCATAACACAGGCATTTCAAGTACAGGTGGCCCTCGGTTTACGTCGGTTCAATTTGCGCCGTTTCAGAATAACAACCTTTTTTTCAGTCATGTGACTGCTATTGAAAAGCTTTGGAAAGTGCTTGGAGGACTTCCGTTGGAGGAGGAGCTCTCACCGCACGCTGCTTTTGTATCAGCGGCTCTAGAGGGCCGAAGTAAGACCACAAAATCTTTGTCCTGAACGAGCCCGCCCTTGGCCGTACCCATACCGGCTTTTTGGGCCACTATGTCGCTGCAAAAAGTTAATCGCAGCACTCGGCGGAAGTACCAATTTAGCAGAGACGCTGCTACCCGTGGTCAGGGTAAGATCTGGGATTGCCTGTGAGACCAAAAGGATTACCTGGGTGCCATACAGTGGACTTTTTTTCTCTATTGCCACTTACCTCTGAGAAATTGCCGGGGCCGACGCTGAGGGGAAAAGAATACTTGCGCCCTCCTGGTAGGGCGAAGCAGGCCGGAATTGTTAGCACCTTCCGAAGCAACCGGGGGATTGGTTTAATCCAATAGCGGAGGGATCCGTGAGTGTCACCCCTTTCCCACCGGCCCTTCAGCAGAGACGTACCGGACCAGCATCAGTGTCGACCGACACGCTGAATTGAGCACTGAGGCTGTTGAGGTTATAGTGGCAAGCTAAGAAGTGTCTCAGTATAAATAAACACGGTTACAGTCACTACGTTGGAGTATGGTAAAGTAAAATTTGAGCACCACAGTGCTTTCTGTTATCAGGCTTGGCGATTCCCTGGTAAGTGTACTTTTATTTAGTGGGATTTTCTTTTTCCCATCATGTGGGGCAGTGTTTTTCAACCAGTGTGCCGTGGCACACTAGTGTGCCGTGAGAGATCCTCAGGTGTGCCACGGCAGACTGACAACAGTGTGACATATTTTTTAAACTTTGCTTCTTTTTTACTCCCAGTGCAGGGGTAGTTTGTAGGAGGCATGGCATAACAGCACAATACATACAGTATGTGTGTGTTTGTGTGTATGTGTATATATATATGCTGTATTAGGCTACAATGTGTGATTTTCTTTAAATTTTGGGATGGTGGTGTGCCACAGGATTTTTTAATGTAAAAAAGTGTGCCACGGCAAAAAAAAGGTTAAAAATCACTGGTGTGGGGAACATACTGTTCTGACTGTGCTTTGAGACCTTAAAAGATCCCCCTCAACATCAAGGATAAGGAGAGAGAGGCCAAAAGGAAAAGGGACATATTAAAAGTTCCTGTAACTTTGCTATCAAAGGAAAAGGGAAAAAAAAAAAAAGAAAAGAAAAGCTTTGGAAAGCAAAGTGCACTAATTAAAATAGCCAATAGGTGGAGCTGTCCGCTTGTTTTGCAGCAAAGTTATGTAACTTAACAGCCTTAAATTGATCTGTGTACACAGATCAGACCAGATCTATCGAGCAAAATTTAGCAGGCACTTCCCTATTATCTTCCTGTCCAGCAGCTTGAGGTGAGGGTGTCTAACTGCCTATCAATCACTGCAGATTGAAATGCATAGAATAGGTGCAGAACCAATATTATCTAACATGCTAACAATGCAGAGAACTGATTGCAGAAAAATGCAAGTAAAAAACGTTTAGTTTGATGATGATACAGTCTGTTGTTTAACTATTTTATTAATTGCTGTTAGCAAATGTTTTTGTTCATTAAACTTAGTTTGATTATATTTTCTGTGTTGTGTGATTATTTTATTAGGTTATAATACTGTTTTAGCAACTGTTTTTGTTAATTTAACCTAGTTTAATTATATATTCTGTGTTGTGTGATTATTTGATACTGTTTATAATGCTGTTTAGCATTTAAAGTCTTCATTTCAAAGCTTTAAAAATAATGTATTAGGTGTTACTTATGTCAATTTTGAGAGGGGCCTGGAACCTAACACCCTCACTTCCCATTGACTTACATTATAAACTGGGTTTCAATTTACAACGGTTTCGATTTACAACCATTCCTTCTGGAACCTAACCCCGGTGTAAATGGAGGGCTACCTGTATATATCTGCAAGGATTTTCAGAGACCTTCGTGGAAGCAAGAGACTTATTATAGATTAGAGCATTCTATATAAATACACTTAACCATCTTACATTTAAAGTATTTTCCTTTTAGAATAGTAATGCAAATCCCCATAAACACCATAATTATTCAAATATATCCATGTCCAGTTCAAACTTATGGAAAAATGATATAAGCTTACGTTATCTGGATGTCAGAGGTGCAATTCTGATAAACAAGGCAAAAGTTCTAGACAAATGTATACCAGTTTTATAAAGAGATATGAAACCCAAAAATGTTCTTTTGTGATTCAGACAGAACATAACATTTTAAAAAAGTTTCCAATTTACTTCTATCATCAAATTTGCGTTAACGGGTTATTCTTTTTTGAAGAGATACCTAGGTAGGCATCTGGAGCAATACTTGGCAGGAAATAGTGCTGTCATCTAGTGCTCCTTGCAAAATTGCTGCCATATAGGGCTCTAGACGTGTGCACACTCCTGAGCGTACCTCCCTGATTTGATAACAGAAGTAAATTAGAAAGTTGTTTAAAATTGTATGCTGGGCTTCCTTTCCCTTTAATTTTTAAAACTGTGAATTTGGAAAATCTCTACAGTACATTTCTGAAAATCTATCAACACCAAGTCAGTGATTCACATTTTTGGATGCATAATGGCTCGCATTCCAAGAGCCCTCGCAGCCCATGTTTTCCTGCAAACAAACACAAGCAGAAAACAAAACAAAGAATACTAAAGTGACTAGCGATAGACAAACTACTGTTCTTGCATTCATCAATATGTCCTTTGTGCTCTTCCTAGTGCGATCCAGCTGCAGTTATTTCATGCCTTAACAATGTAGATGTTTGTGTAGGAGTTGTATTAATCTATGTGTCTTTGTTTGCTTACAGTAGGGATTCCTGATTTGAAATGATTGTTAGACAGACAGAGGTAATGAATTAAGGAAACATAAAACCCAAATGTTTTATTTCATCATACAGACAGAACATACAATTTTAGACAACTTTCCAATTTACTTCTATTAGCAAAGTTTCCTTGTTGTCTTGATATTCTATTAAAAAGCAGGTAGTTAAGCTTAGGAGTGTGCACGTGTCTGCAGCACTAGATCGCAGCAGTTTTGCAAGAATGTTATCCATTAGCAAGAGCACTAGATGGCAGCACTTTCTCCTACCATGTAGTGCTCCAGATATGTGCACGCTACCTATCTAGATATCTCAACAAAGAAGAACATGAGAACAAAACTGAACCTCACACATACTGCACTGTGAAGCGATCACCTAGAAACCAGGGTTGTATTTTAGCTCCGGTGTCTACAGAAGCTAAGCTAACACTGGGTGATGCCAGCAGAGTTACACCGAAGCTCAGAAGGAAGGATCAGCCGAGTGAGTTTAAGCTGCTTTGTGTGTATAATTTTCAACAGCTCTTCTAAGAACACAGCTATGACATAACACATTACACAGCTCTAGCATGAGGGAGCCAGGGATGTCAATTAGTGACTCCCTGGCTGTAAAAACCCTAGCTCTCTAATTAGTGTGCGTTCCAAATGTAAGCATATGCAGTGAAAGCACTGCAAGGTTTCTCCTCATTTTAGCAGCAAAATAAATAATGCATGTTAATTACAAACTTTATCTTCATCTAAAGCTTTACTGAAATAGTCCATATTTGTTTTGTGTACACTGTCCCTTTAACTATGGAGGAACATAAATATATATTGACAAATACTATGGTATATCATATATGAAGCATTGAACAAGTGCGGTGGACCCACACAAAACATGTCTGTTACCTGCCTTCTTTGACCCCTCTACCATGATGTCACAGCCTGTGGGCTTGTTTGTTTATAGCTGTGTACTTTAATAAATTTTCTTTTCATTGCAAGTCATCTTCGGCAAGTTTGTTACCATTCGGCTACTTTGTATCTATGCTTTCTCTCGGCGGTCAGGTGATGCCACGGATTTCCCCCTGTACTATGGTATATCACCCTGGCCTGACCATGCCCATCTCACTGCAGTTATCTGCTTTTTATCTCCAAGCTGTATTCTAGGTATTATTCATCTCTGTAACTAAATACAAACTATAAAGAAACACACGGGATAGAATAATGCTATGTACTGGGTGCTTGGGTTAGTGTTCCTCAAAACCCTAACTCAACTTCTAGGTCCAACTATTTGCTTAATCAACAAATGCATGATAAAAAGACAATGCAATATCGCTTAGTCTGAACTTCAAATGAGTAGTAGATTTTAAAAGTTATCTATTGCCACTCCCCCTGTACCATGTGACAGCCATCATCTAATCACAAATGCATACACATACCACGTGACAGCCTTCAGCCAAATACAAATGCATATACGTTTATTCTTGCACATCCTCAGTAGGAGCTGGTGACTCAAAACGTTTAAATATAAAAAGACTGTGCACATTTTGTTAATGGAAGTAAATTGGAAAGTTGTTTAAAATTGCATATTCTATCTGAATCATTAAAGTTTAATTTTGACTTGAGTGTCCCTTTAACTATGTAACATTGCACTCATGTTTAATTTTCATTTATGTCACTGGATGTTAAATATTTTCATCTTAACAAACATTTTAAATAGGAACTGAAGCAATACATTAAATAAAGCCATCATTTTCGTTGCATATCAAATCCATTAATGTATTTCCCTTTGTAGTGTTTCTAAATCTATGTTGTAGGACTCATCATCATCAATGCATTTTCAAATAAAAACAGCACACATCAACTGTTAAATGCAAACCACAGACATCCAGCAAGTTACCCAGCTGTGCCCATGTGTAGTATTAACACTCACCAGGTCTAGGTGCAGGTTCTGGCCATGCCCTACGTAGAACATGAATGGTGCTTCCTGACTGAACACCGTAGAATTCCAGAGTCTGGTCATCTCTAAGGCGACGACCACAATGTACCAGATCTATTAAAAAAAACATGCTAATGTTAACAACAGTAATCATTTAAACAGTAAACTGCGATATGGAAGCTGACAGTAAGGAAAAGTTAAGACAATGAAGGATTCTGATAACTGCAGAAAGAGGTAGGGAAAAAAATTGAACCACGTGCTGAATTTAAAGGGATAGTCTAGTCAAAATTAAACGTTCGTGATTCAGATAGAGCATGCAATTTTAAGCAACTTTCAAATTTACTCCTTTTATCAAATTTTCTTTGTTCTCTTTGTATCTTTATTTGAAAAAGCAAGAATGCAAGTATAGGTTCAGCACCTGGGTAGCACTTGCTGATTGGTGGTTACATTTAGACACCAATCAGCAAGCACTACTCAGGTGCTGAATTAAAAATGGGCTGGCTCTTAAGCTTACATTTATGCTTTTTCAAATAAAGATCCAAGAAAATGAAGTAAAATTAATAATAGGAGTAAACTAGAAAGTTGTTTAAAATTGCATGCTCTATCTGAATCATGAAAGTTTAATTTTGACTAGACTATTCCTTTAAAGAGCATACTAGTAAGCAAACTGTAAAAATCAGACCAGTGGAATCGGAAGCAATTGTGAAAAAAATACAGCAAGGTTATTGAGATGAATGTGATCAGCAAGAACCATAAATGTTCAACAAAACACAGAAATGGGTCACAGGAGATAAGAAATAATAGTCACAAAGAGAGCTGTGAAATGACCAGACACAGATGGTAACACAGCTGGAACTGCGCTGGACAAGACAGAGATGGGCAGCCGCCAGATAATATATTAAAATTAGAACAAGCAGCTAGAACGAGTGCAGGGATGGACATAAGTGACAATATAAGTGGGAAAGTAAGAGAAGATTGCCGCTTAAACATTGAGGCTTTAGTGGAGGTTGTGCCCTGCACTCATTTTTAACTAAATAAGATTTATCTTTTAAATGTATAGTACCCAAGGCATCTTTGGTATTTGCTACATTAAACTGAGTTTTTATATTAAGTCTTCTGTTTCCCAAGTATATAAATAACTTTAGAGTATTAAAACTTTTCAAATCATAATTATTTTTCTTTTCTTTTTTTACAAACCACATCATGCTGCTCTCCCTCAGTAGCAGATAGCCCCTGCATGCAGTCACTGAAATGTCAGAAAGCTATTGACCAATCAGAGCAATTTTAATCATTAGCTCTATGAATATTGAAATCGTCAAAGTGTGATCCAGCATGCACAATAGGGTGCAATCATACAAACGTCTATTTTGTAGGAAGGGTGTGTAATACAGTTAGTGTTTGCGTAGTTTATCAGTAAACTGACAGCACAGCAATACTCCTGCTGAAAGCTTAACCAGAGAAGAGAATCCTGGGATTAAAAATGGAGGTGCGCACTCCCGAGGGCTATATGTAGAACCATCCGTAAATGGCTTTGCATAATTAGCAAAACTGAGGTAATATTCAAATAAAAAAATAATAAAATGCAAATATGAAACACAAAGTATAGATCTGTTTGTTTGTTTTTTTTTAAAAGATGCAAATTTTATTTTGAAGGTTTAAATGTCCCCTTTAAAAATGGAAATCACAATATTTGTAATCACTGCTCTTTGAAACTGAATATTATAGAGAAATGTATTTGGTAAACCATTGGTGGTACTGTAGTTCAAAAAGTATCAAGTTAACAATGATCTGGGGCTTGAGCAAAACTCAGCAGGTCCCCCTACAAGATCACCACCATCCACAGATCGCACTTCCTCCAGACCACAGCAGGTTTTCACACAATTAGACTCAACTACTGACCTCTGTTACAGATTTCAACCCCTTTGTAACTCGTCTCTTAACATGTAGTTCCACAGGCATATGATACATAGATTGTATTACAACTTACAATGGACAGTTATTTAGGCAGTGCTTCAGTACAGGATGCCGTCTAGACAAATGTTTATTTTAGCTTGTTGTGTATTATACAGTATATTAAAGGGACACTGAACCCAAATTTTTTCTTTCATGATTCAGATAGAGCATGCAATTTTAAGCAACTTTCTAATTACTCCTATTATCAATTTTTCTTAGTTCTCTTGCTATCTTTATTTGAAAAAGAAGGCATCTAAGCCAAGGAGCCAGCCAATTTTTGGTTTAGTACCCTGGACAGCACTTGTTTATTGGTGGGTGAAATAGTAATGGAGATAACATGCACAAGTCCTTTTCAAAAGAAATTAATAAACATAGACGTACACTGCAAGCCAGCTAATAGAGGACATATTCCTAGTCAGAAACTCATATAGAGAGAGTATTACATGAGAAGATCATACAATAATATAAAACTGCCCCCAAACAATTACTTCTGTATCAGCTCCGGATTGGCTGCCAGTGAACCAGTCCACGAATCCCATAATCAATGTCATTCTTTGTCTTATAACATCGGGTGGATGTGCAAAGATGGTGTCTGAAGATTTTAATCCTTTAATTTTCAAGCAAGCAAGGATTGGGGCTATGCAGTGTCCATGTAATTCTCTTTAGTAAGAGTAATGGTGGCTTTTAGCAGACAGTGAGGTGGTCTTTGCTTAACTTCTAACATCAATGCTACCCCTTTATAGCAAACCAGGGTTGGTTACTCTGTTTTTTCTTCATCTACAGGTCCCTGTCAGAGGTTGATTTAATCTGTCACACCTAAGAAGCCGTTCCTGCCTGCAGCTGCATCCACAGGTTAGTGTTTTCGCTTCTAGGTGAGAAGACTTCAGCACTATTGGGGGTTATTCCTCAGTCAATTGGGACAGATTATCTCTGAGGAGGTAATAATCAAGGACAGTTATGTAGGGCACTGTGGCTGCTAGAGGGTTAAAGTAACTGCAGTTTAGTTACTTATTATGAGGTTGGTTTTGAGAGGATTAGGGTTCTTACTTGTAGCCTATTAGGTGTTATAAGAATCTATCAGGGGTAGTTTTTTTTATTGAATATTATGTGAATCTTGTGTTATAATAATCTACCAGGGGTAGTTTTTATTGAAATATTTGGGGAGTTCTGTATGATTAAAGTGTCATAGAAAGTACGGTAATTTAGCCTTTGGCCACAGCGCAACATAGTTTGCGCGCTTTTACTTGTGGCAGAGTAAAATATTTTTTAGCATTTTATAGAGAGACATCATGGAAATGTTGATACATTCACATGGTTAATTATAGATAAAGTCATAACTCCGGAAAGGGGTGGAAATTGGGACAGGCTCTTATCTAGAAGAGAAGCTTTCTGGATTTTTACAATGCATTCCAGATTGTCATATGGATTTAATACAGAGGCTGACATCATTAAATGTCTGGAAGTAATACATATGAATGGAAACTGGGATTTCTATTTTCTAAAGAAATCATTCTCCCATTTGTGGAATATTTAGGTGCTTTCAATATAACTCTTTATAAAAAAACTTTGAGATTAACTTAAATGACACTTATAGAAATAAAAGTATATGGTGTGTGTATAGGGTCAATTTATTAAAGCAATTACAGGGTTTTTTGTTTTTAAAAAAAAATAAAAATCTAGTATAGAGATTGCTAAATGTTAGACCTCTTTTCACAATTATACTCAGTATTAAATAAAGAGTAAACATTGTATTGCTATGTGTTTTTGATTAATAACAATGGGTTAATAATATTGTATGCACCTTTTCTTTCACAACACTCTAAGAGTTAAAGGGACAGTAAACCTTAAAAATAATGTTATATAATTCTGCACATAGTGCAGAATTATATAACATTATTTAGGTGATATAGCCATAAAAGCCTTTTTTACAGTTTAATTAGCTAAAATACGGCGCTTTTACAGACCTGCTCTCTGCTGAGCGGGTCTGTAATATTCAGTCAGCGCATCGGGCCAGCTGTATAGTCACAGCCCGGCCCGACAGCGCCATAAGACTAAGTGCAGCTCGCTCCTGTCACAGGAGCGAGCTGCACTTATTGCTATGGCGCGATCGGGCCGGGCTGTGACTATACAGCTGGCCCAATGCGCTGACTGAATATTACAGACCCGCTCAGCAGAGAGCGGGTCTGTAAAAGCGCCGTATTTTAGCTAATTAAACTGTAAAAAAGGCTTTTATGGCTATATCACCTAAATAATGTTATATAATTCTGCACTATGTGCAGAATTATATAACATTATTTTTAAGGTTTACTATCCCTTTAAGTAGGAGGAGATTTATTTGTGATGGTTTAGGGAAAACCAATCAGTAGAAACAGGTACCTTTATAAAGGTAATTAGTGTGAGACATATGTAGGTATCTGATGACGTCATACCGTGTTTTTCTTGTGCTTGCAAGCCATTTTATGGTGTACAATTGCTTTATCCATTTGCTAATAAATGTGTTTATATTCTATAGTGCTTTCCTGTGCACCGCTATTTTTTCGTTTTTTGCTGGCAGTAAAATATTTTCCCTGCAGTGGCGGATGCTAGAATCGTTCAGCCGATAAAGAATCTGTTTTTTCTATCTAAGCCCAGAACGATTGTGGAGAGTCTTGTTCTAGTCTAGGCTAGTGGAGTTTTGTCTCCGGTCACAGGTACCCTGTGGCAGAACTTTTCTCCACTTTCTGCGATAAGATTTTTTTAATGAAACATTTTCTGCAGGTTATTTTTAAATAAAAATAAATTTTAAATTAGGCGGTTACACTAAAGCAGCAGTTCAAAATTGCAATGTGTTGATTAACTAAAGAATACAGCAATTTTTAAAGTTTTAGAATATAGTGCAACAGTTGACAATTGCATTGCAAATTAGCTAAAAGAAAAAAAGAAATTGTTGTTTTAAAAATGTCCCTGAGAGCCAGTCAACAATAAATGCACTGCTGCTTTGCAGTGCTGCTCCATATCTCACCTCTCTTCAAACAGCACTTTGTTAGGGAAAACTTACTGAGTGCAGCCAGAGCACAGTGCTGTTTGAAGAGTACAGCCTGATGCAGAGCAGCACTGCAAAGAGCCAACAGTTCATTCATGTGTACCTTTCTTTCTGCAGACATGCTGCATTTTCTGCGATGGCATCTCAGATCATAGCATGTTCTGCCTTGGGGCACAGGTATAGTGGTGATATTAGATCTAAATTTAGTCTGTTTAAGATTATTACAGGGTTTATTCTTCTCAATAAATTTTCATTTATTTATTATCCAACAATGACCTGCTCCTTGCATCTTCTACCATCACCTCCTCCCATGCTAGGCTACAGGACTTCTCTCGTGCGGCACCAACCATCTGGAATGCACTTCCTAGAGCTGTCAGACTCTCCCCTAACCTTTCCTCCTTTAAACGCTCCCTAAAGACCTATCTGTTCAGGGAAGCTTAATACCCAAACTCAGTAACAAATTAATTTCACTTGCCTAATTGCTGCCCCCATCTAACTCCACACTAACATCATTCTCACCTTTGCAGTCCCCACCTCCTGTTTCTACCCCTCCTACCCCTCAATTCTCCCTGTATTTGTTTGTTAAACTTTGTCTGGTGTCTTTTATATTGTATTGTACTGTGCTTTTATTTTTGTACCCATGGACAGCGCTGCGGAATCTGTTGGCGCTTTATAAATAAATAATAATCGATTTTTCCTTGTTAAACTTTTGCTTCTGGGAATGAATTCAAGTACAAGGTTTTATTTTATTTTGGAATCTGATCATTTAGCCTTGTCATTTGACAAGTGTATATATTGCTTGGAGGCTCAGGTTATTCCTCCTGTGCAGTTTTGCTCCTCATGTTTAAACAATATGCTTTTGTCTAAAAATAAAAGTTTCCTCTCAGAGCCATCTGTCTCTCAGGATAATATTGTTTATGCCATGCCTCAGTTTTCCCCTCAAACGTCCCAAGCTTTAGCAGTTTTACTTGAATTGCCCTGTAGTTTCTCTCAACAAGTTCCTGGGGGTGTTTATTTACAAGGATATGTTGCTGCGCAAATTACTTCTGCAGCCTTATCAGCCTTCACTATGGCTGGTAAGAGAAAATCTAAGAACATATCTCATACTAAGAGTTCTGACTGCACTAAGTCTGCATTAGTCAGTCTCTCTCTCAAATATCTGAATAAGATCATTCCTCAGGGGTTTCTGAGGGCGAGATCACTGACTGATACTGCGGTGGCTAGTTCAGTAGATCCAGAGGAGGTTAATTTTAGATCTAAGCTGGAGCACCTCTTATTGCTCTTGAAGGAGGTCCTTGCTACTTTGGAGGACTCCGACTCTACTGTCGCTGAGATTCCTAAGAAGTTTAATAAGCTTAACAGAGTGTTTGATGTCATACCCTCACCTGTAAAGTTATTTCCAGATCGTATGTTGGAAATTATAGCTCAGGAGTGGGAAAAGCTAGGAATTCCCTTTTCCCCGTCCCCTGTTTTCAAGAAAATAGAACTACAATCCCTCTTGAGGATAGTTCTTTTTTCAAGGATCCCATGGATAAGAAGCTGGAAGCTTACTTAAGAAAGATGTACATTTATCTGGTCTGCAGATGTAACATCCAAATCCAAACTTTTGTCTTTACCCTTTAAGGGCAAGACTTTATTTGGTTCTGGTCTGGCTGAGATTATTGCCAAAACTACTGGTAGAAAGAGATCTTTCCTACCTCAAGACAAGAAGGCTAGACCTAATGGTCACCAGAATTCTAATTTGCATTCCTTTCATAACTTCAAGGGACTTAACTCTTCCTCTTCCAAACCGGAGCAATCCAGGACTTCATGGAGGTCCAGTCAGCCTTGAAATAAGGGAAAACAAACCAAGGAACCTTCCTCTGAGTCCGAAGGGGCCACCCCCCATCTAGTCTTGGATCAAGTAGGAGGCAGGCTTTCCTTTTTTTTTTCGACAAGCTTGGATCCTTGATGTCCCAGATCCTTGGGCTGTGGAAGTAGTATCCCAGGTATACAGGATAGGGTTCAATTCATGTCCCCCAAGGGGCAGATTTATCCTGTCAAGGTTATCTGCAAAACAGGTGAAGAGAGAGGCCTTCTTAAATTGTGTAAAGGACCTGTCTTCTCTGGGAGTGATTGTCCCAGTTTCTGTAGTGGAACAGGGTCAAGGTTTTTATTCAAACCTTTCTGTGGTTCCCAAAAAGGAGGGAACTTTCTGACCCATATTGGATCTCAAGTATCTCAACAAATTTCTCAAAGTTCCATCATACAAAATGGAGACTATACTGATTCAGGAGGGTCAGTTCATGTCTACCATAGACCTGAAGGACGCATATCTTCATGTTCCTAATTACAAGGAACATCACCAATTCCTGCGATTTGCCTTTTTAGGCAAACACTTCCTATTTGTGGCTCTTCCCTTCGGCCATGCCATGGCTCTTTGGATCTTTAAAAAAATTCTAGGGGCCCTTTTGGCGGTGGTCAGATTTCAAGGGATAGCGGTGGCACCATACCGAGACAATATCTTGGTTCAGGCTCCATCTTTTCATTTAGCAAGATCTCATACAGACACTGTCTATTCTTTGTACCCACGGATGGAAACAAAATTTAGAAAAGAGTTCCCTGGTGCCAGACACCAGGGTATGCTTATTGGGGACGATCATAGATTCTCTGTCCATGAAGATTTTTCTGACGGATGTCGTAAAATCCAAAATTCTTGCTTCTTGTTGTTCACTTTAATCCTCTGTCCATCAGTGGCTCAGTGTATGGAGGTAATTGGTCTAATGGTTGCTTCCATGGACATTATTTATTTTGCTTGTTTCAATCTGAGACCACTACAGTTATGCATGCTCAGACAATGGAACGGAGACCACTCAGATCTCTCTCAGAGGATAATTCTAGATCCCCTAACAAGAGACTCTCTATCTTGGTGGATTTTGCAGGACCATCTGTCTCAGGGTACATGTTTCTTGAGAACATACTGGGTGATTGTGACAACAGATGCCAGCCTGTCAGGCTGGGGAGTAGTTGGAGTTCCTTAAAGGCTCAGGGTCTCTGGACTCGAGAGGAGTCTTTCTCTTCCCATAAACATCTTAGAGTTGAGAGCAATCCTCAATGCTCTAACAGCCTGGCCTCAACTAAGTTTGGTCCGGTTTATCAGATTCCAATCTGACATCACCTCAGTGGCATACATCAACCACCAGGGAGGAACTCAGAGATCCTTAGCGACGGAGGTGATTTGCATTCTCCAGTGGGTGGAGTCTCACAATTGTCTCCTCTCTGCCATCTACATCCCAGGGGTGGACAACTGGGAAGCAGATTTTCTGAGCAGGCAGACCTTTCATCCTGGGGTGCGGGCTCTCCACCCAGGACTATTCACAATAACCCTCAAGTGGGGGGTTCTGGAGTTAGATCTGATGGCGTCTCGGCTAAACGCCAAGCTTCCAAGGTACGGGTCAAAATGAGAGATCCACAAGCAGCTCTGATCGATGCTCTGACGGTTTCGTGAAACTTTGGTCTCGCATACCTGTTCCCTCCATTTGCTTTCCTTCCTCGAGTCATTGCTTGTATCAAACAGGAGAGAGTGTCAGTGATTCCAATAGCTCCTTCCCGGCCTCGCAGGATATGGTTCGTGGATCTGGTGATGATGCCATCTCTTCCCCCTTGGAGGTTGCCTCTGAGGAAGGATCTTCTACTTCAGGGTCCTTTCCTCCACCCACATCTAGATTCTCTGAAGCTGACTGCTTGGAGATTGAACGCCTAGTTTTGGCTAGGCGTGGTTATTCTTAGAAGGTCATTGATACCATGTTTCAGGCTCCTAAACCTGTTTCTCGTAAGATTTACCATAAGGTATGGCATAAATACCTTTATTGGCGCAAATTGAAGGGTTTCTCTTAAGTCGAGTGAGAGTTCCTGGAGAAAGGTTTGTCAGTAAGTACTCTAAAGGGTCAGATTTCTGCACCGTCTATTCTTCTTCACAAACGTCTGGCAGATCTGTCAGATGTTCAATCTTTTGTTCAGGCCTTGGTCAGAATCAGGTCTGTGTTTAAACCTGTTGCTCCTCCTTGGAGCCTTAATCTTGTTCTTAAAGTTTTGCAGCAGGCTCCGTTTGAGCCTATGAATTTGGTTGATATTAAGTTGTCATCTTGAAAAGTTTTGTTTCTCCTTGCTATTTCGTCTGCTCACAGAGTTTCCGAGCTTTCGGCTCTGCAGTGTGATACCCCTTATCTTATTTTTCATACAGATAAGGCAGTCCTTCGTACTAAGTTGGGATTTCTTCCCAAAGTAGTATCGGATCACAACATTGATCAAGAAATTGTTGTCCCTTCCTTTTGTCCGAATCCTCCTTTTTTAGAAGGAACGCCTGTTGTATAACCTGGATGTTGTGCGTGCTCTAAAGTTTTATCTACAAGCTACTAAAGATTTTCGGCAATCTACTGCCCTGTTCGTCGTTTTCTCTGGTAAGCATAAAGGTCCACTTATACTACTCTTTATCTCTGGTTGAGAAGTTTTATCCAGTTAGCATATGAGACAGCTGGACAGCAGCCTCCTGAGAGAATTACGGCTCATTCCACTAGGGCTGTCTTTCAAAAATGAAGCATCTGTGGAGCAAATCTGCAAGGCGGCCACTTGGTCCTCTGCATACTTTTTCCACATTTTATAAATTTGATACTTTTGCCTTGGCTGAGGCTTCCTTGAGTTCTTCAAGCGGTGGTGCCTTCTGTTTAGGCCTGCCTGTCTTGTTCTCCCTCACTTCCATTCTAGCTTGGGTATTGGTTCCCACTAGTAATTGGAATGGATTTGTGGACTCTCCATGCCACTGTAAATAAAACAAAATGTATGCTTACCTGATACAATTCTTTCTTTCCTGGCATGGACAGTCCACAACCCGTCCTTAATTTGATTTAAGACGGCAGTTATTTTGTATAAACCTCAGGCACCTCTATACCCTTGTGTCATCTTCGATTTCCATTCTCCTTCGGCCGAATGAGTGGGGATTATGGGTAATGGGAGTAATATTGTTTTCTCCTCATTTCCTAACTGCCTACAGCTAGAAAGTCACTAAATGACATGCCTGGCTCACTAAAGCTGCGCTAAGTTATATGAGGTCTGCTGAGAAACTGTTTTATTTGTAAAGGATCATATTTCACTGAGAAGTGTGTGAGAAGTTAAGCTCCCTGTATGTAGAAGCTAATTTGCCTAAAATCAGACAGCTATGCCTTCCGGTGGTTACACACAGGGAGCTAAACTTTTCACACACTTCTCAGTGAAATATGATTCTTTACAAATAAAACAACAGTTTCTCAGCAGACCTCATATAACTTAATGCAGCTTTAGTGAACCAGAAATGTCAGTTAGTGACATCCTGGCTGTAGGCAGTTAGGGAGTGAGAAGAAAACAATAGCTCAGTGATTAGAGTATAGTACTTAGGTATACATATTCAATGAAACACAATGCATGGTTTATCCCATATATATATACTGAGAAGTGTGTGAGCTTTTTTGGGAGGGAGTGGGAGGTGTCAGGGTAATCTCTACACTACAGCTAAAATTAATCTTACAAGCTACATGATTAACGCCTTCACTGTCAGGAATAATAAATGTCATGCAGTACAAAGCCCATTTTACCATATAACATACATACATTATATATATATATATATATATATACACATACATACATACATACATACACACACACACACACACACATGTTCTAGCTCTAAAGTGACAGTCGAGAGCTGCTGTTCCTGAGCTGCAGGCATCTGTCTTCATATGGAAGCGGATCACGATTGGTGCTCTGGTTCCATATGAAGATAGATGCATGATTGTAACAGACAGTGATACTGTGTGTGTCATCGTCTGTAACGATCATCTGCTGGTGCTGGCAGGAGGTGTGGGAGAAAAAGCGGTAGGCAGATGGGTGGCCCAGCTGCGGAGGGAGTGGGAGGGGCGCTACACTCCACAAAATAAAATTGAAGGGAGATGGAGGAATGGGGCGCTGCACTACAGGAAAGGCTGGTAATGGGGCGGCGGGGTTCCCCATGAAACGATCACCAGGAGAAGGGAGGTGGGGGGACCATACACTACAGAAAATAATAATAATAAATATCCCAAAACTGCATACTGGCAGACTGTCTGCCAGTACATAAGATGATGGGGATGAGTGTGGGTGGGTGTAGTTGGGGTAGAGAGCTTTTTTGGGAGGGAGTGGGAGGTGTCAGGGTAATCTCTACACTACAGCTAAAATTAATCTTACAAGCTACATGATTAATGCCTTCACTGTCAGGAATAATAGAAGTGTGGTGTGCAGCTGCAATTAAAGGCCTTCTATTAATCAAAAAGCAATGTCTGCTTTTTCTGAACAAATTTCCCAGAGAAACTTTTACAATCATTTCTGTCATAAATTCCACAAGCGGTATGTAAATAATTTAAGTGAGAAAAACAAAGTTTGTGAAAAAGTTAACTAATTTTTTTTTTTTAATTATTATTGCATATGACTGTAAAATGGTGGCATAAAATACACCAAAATAGGCTTAGATCAATACCTTGGGTTATCTACTTAAATTTATATATATATATTTGATAGGTAAATAGAAAAAAGGCTCTATTTCTGTTTAAATGGAGTGATACAAAAATTCTAAAAATTATCCGGTATTTTGAGCAAGTTCTACTCTGAAATTTCCGTTAGCGAAGGGGTTAAATCTGTTTGAGGCTCTATGCAATTACGTACTACCTGCCACATCATTACAGTATAATGTTTAACTGAGAGACACCCGCGGGCTGTTTTGAACAACTATGACATCCAACAAAAATATATTCCTCTATTTGTTAGGGTGAGATGATTTTTAGGTAAATTGGCAGATAAAATGGGTTAATAGACACAGTATAGTGAGTTGGGTGTCTTGCATTTGTTAATGTTCCTGGATTACTGTACAGCATAAAAAAATAAAAAACAGAGGACAAAGGCACTTCTAATATATCTGGCATGGAAGTAGTTTGGATTTAAACATGAGAAGTTACTACTGAATAACTGACATCTACTTGGGGTACACAATACACCACAGATGTAGTTTAACAAATGGATGAGGGACCATGAGCATTAACATGCTGCCACAAAAACACACAAAACTTGACAACTCTAAGGCAAGTATTAGGGAGGATAAAATACATTAAAAATGATATAACTATAGGGGGACAGAGCCGGCAGCAGCCACGATGGCCATGTAACTCCGGAGCTCCGTTGTTAAAGTCTCCATAACAGCTGATCCTGGGCTACCAACTCGGCATATTCAGAGAAAACCCGGCATCTAAGCAAGACCGTAATGCCTGGAACCTATTAGCACCAAAATCGCACGGATATCAGATGCTCCATGGGGAACAAACCTGATTGCTAATCTGACTGCTAAAAGACAGAGGGGACCGGCGCCATCTTGCTGAACAGCACTAACAGGGCCCGTTGTGTGTCTTCCCGCATCTCTGCAACTCTGCAGAGCGGGCACTTTGTGGTCATCTGGGAATCCTGTGGTGAGAGGAGGAGGCCACGCAACGGACTTACCGGAGATAACACAGCCTGTCAGGCTACTAGGTAAAGGAGGGCCGCACACGCTTCATAGGTAAAGTGACTCCCTCGCAACTCGGCACAACACCACTGCTGATGAGCACACCCTTAAAAGGACACTAAGCACATACAATTCCCCTTGAGTGGGAATGGGGTAATTTCAGTGCACCAGCTGAGGGATAAATGTTTGCGGTAATACATTTACTGCGCCACATCTGACTCCCAGGCCAAATTAGCCCACATACGCAGTTACATGTGTGGGTGCGCACTGTAGTGACTTTATTCCGCCTTGCAACCAGATTAGGCTATTATCAGGGGGCATTATCACAAGCTGCTAGATATACTGGACAGATACCCCTATACTGTGTATACATCTACACTGCAGTTTTAAAAAGGGTGCAATTCCAGAAGAATCCATAGCCGCCCATGTCTGGGATACCCTGTTATTCGATGTAATAGTAATCTCAGAAATGATCTAATTGGCCTGGAAGCAATAACGCCTTAACAATCTGCACCAGTACTCTGGTTTAGTAACACGCTACTGCCCGCCTGATCCCTAATGGCTGCCAGAAGACCAGCAAAGTCAGAAAGGCTACCGAAACAATCTTCTACCAAGACTCACACCATGCCTTCGTATTTTGCAGTAGAGCAATCCTCTTCCCCTGCTGACTCTGGCAATAAAACTAGACCCTCTCTTAGTCCCCAAGCTCCAGCACCAATACCTACAATGCCTGCCGATGACACCACCCAAATCTCTGCCTCTATGTTATCGTATTTTGCATCAAAGCAGGAGATCTCTGACATCTTTAGAACATGTCTAAGAGAAGAACTGTCAGAGCTAAAACAAGATTTACAGGCTCTGGGCTCCAGGGTAGACATGATGGAGGCAAAAACTGAAGAGATAAGAGAAGATACTCAACGTTTAGAGGACAACCCATCAAGACACAGTTGAAACTCTCATGAACAAGATCGAAGACCTTAAAAAAAAGGAGTAGGCGAAATAATATACAACTGAGAGGTATACCTGAAACTATACTGCCAAGAGACTTCCCTGAGTACCTACAAGGACTGTTTTCTAACATAAAAGAATCTTTTTATACAGATCACATCCTTTGGGTCAGAGCCCATAGAGCCCTTCGACCCAAACCTCCGGGTACAGCTCCCCTCAGGGATATCATTATCCGGTTTAAGAACTTTATAGAAAAGGAGATGCTCCTCAATCAGTAAAACAGCAACCAGTGAAATTCCGAGGAAATGTGATACAGTTCTTTGAGGACCTCTTCACAAGAGCCTTACAACATAGAAATTACTTTGCTCTGCTTACTTCGCTGCTGCGCAACAAAAAGATCCCTTACAGATGGGGTTTCCCCGTTCAGCTTATGGTTCTCCAGGAAAACAAACATTTTATATGCCATACTCCTGAAGAAATACCTTCTTTTACCAAGGAACTCAGACTGGATCCGCCAACTGACATAACTTCTTCATCTACTCTTCAGCCGACAAATCCCAAATGAACCAACCCTAAACCCAAGAAGTGGCAAACCAAAATGCCCGTAAAGTTAAAGATCAACTCCGTCAGGATAAAGACGACAGAAAGATTCCCCAGCCGAGATCTCCACATTCTTCTAACTCTGAGGATGACTGCAATTGAGATCTACTTCAACATCAGCCTTAGGGCCTTGCTACGATCACTGCTCACATGCAGGATAGACTCATAATGGTTAGCACCATGAGGGACAGCTTTGCTTAGGACTCTGTGACAGTAGGGAACTACGCATACCCAGGTAATATGTGTTAATTATTCTGTATATGCACCATACACATAGGTATTCTCCTCTTGCATAATTGTGAACCGACCCAGGATACGTACAAAGTACACTTTTCCCTTTGTCCTGCCGTCCGTGGTGGGAGGATGGGGAAAATACATAGCTTTTAGGAGAGACTTTTATCTGGATATTCCCCCAAAAAACGTTTTCTCTACTGTATGTCTAATTCTAGACTTAGAGATATGTTTATTGTTTTATTTGTAGTTGATGTTCTCACTGTTTTGTTATTACTTTGTGCTAGACGTGCATGTATATTGTCAACTTGCAATGTTACTTTCTCTTTACACAGTGCAGAGGAGGCCTCCCCAATTCCACACCGTCCCAACTGCTATAAGTCTCAGTTAGATCCCATAACTCAAACCGCTATCACTAACACTTCATATGTAACCCAGAGACTCTAACAAGGCTAGCCCCTTAATTATATTAACACAGAATGCTAAGGGATTAAACTCGCCCTGCAAATGGTCTAAGGCACTCTCAGACTTAGCAAAGCGTCAAGCTGACATTCTATATTTAGAAGAAACCCACTTCAAAAGAAACCATCAACCAAAATATCTGGGACGAACATATACCCAGCACTATCACAGTTCTGGCCCTACTAAAAAATGAGGAGTTAGTATACTACTTAAGAGAGCATTGCCCTTCACACTCATACAAAAAGTGACTGAAACAGAGGGTAGATTCCTGGGTTTGGTAGGTCTTCTATATGGGAAACCTATAATGCTCATTAACATTTACGCTCCTAGCACAGATCAAAAAGCATTCTATGCTAAAATGTTCAACCATGTTTTAGACATTTCCAAAAGGTCCAATTTACGTGGGGGGGGGGGCGGGACTTCAATTCCTTTCCAACCGCAATTAGACAGCACCAACCCACTCATGAAACTAAATACAACATTTCTTACTTACTTCTGGAAAAACCTAAAAAAAACACAACCTTTACGATGCCTGGCGCTTCGTGCACCCTTCCACAAAAGATTTTACATTTTACTCTCATCCTAACAAATCCTACAGTCGCATAGATTACATTTTGACTAATCAAGTAGGTCTTTCTTAAATACGTCGGTGCAAAATAACACCCACCCCTTGGTCAGACCACTCAGCGGTAGAGCTCCATATCCACTGGCCGGAACACTCATCTAGCCCTTATCTCTGAACACTTGAAAATGCATTGCTTAACAATGTAGAATCAATCACCAAATTGAACAATACCCTGCTAGAATATTTCCAAATTAACACCCCCTCAACCTCTAACCAATTTTCTGTTTGGGAAGCGCATAAATGCTTCCTCAGGGGAGAACTTATTAAAATGAAATCCCAAATTAAATCAAGCCCAAAGGAAATTATATTACAAACTGACTAGCAAACTTTCAAGCCTAGATCTTCAATACAAACAATCCCAGTTTGACCCCACACTCCTATCTGAACTACTAAACACCAGAAAAGCTTTAGATTACTTTTTAAATATTGAATAACATTCTCTCAAACGCAAGACTAATAGCCTATTTCATTATGAAAGCAATAGGGCTGGTAAATATTTAGCGAGATCCCTCAAAAAAAGAAACTTAAATCGCACATCTACGAAATTCGACCTCCTAACAAGCCCCTATAAAAAAACACTACTGACATTCTACATACATTTCATACTTATTACTCTACCTTGTATAATATTCACCCAGAGGTCTCCCCCTCTCAATCCTCTCAGAAAATCGAACAATTCCTCCAGAATTGCCCCCCCCCCCTGTCCTTTTAGAAGAACAATTAAGAGATCTCAATACTCCTATCACCGCCCAGGAAATAATACTAGCAATTCAGACACTTAAACAAGGTAAAAGCCCAGGCCCAGATGTCTTCTCTACTACATACTATCAAACCTTCCAAGAGGCCCTTACCCCGCATTTAACTACAATCTTTAACAAAGTTGCTACCGGAGCTGCATTTCCTTCTTCCATGCTAGAGGCACATGTAGTAGTACTGCCAAAGCCGGGCAAACCAGCCACAAACCCTTCCAACATTCGCCCTATATTGCTTCTAAATGTGGATATTAAGCTATATGCCAAAATTATTACCACTCGGTTAAATAGGGTCATCACACTGACCAGGTGGGATTTACTCCTCACTGAGAGGCTAGAGATAATACGACTAAAATCTTGATCATCATAGACTACGTTAACAACCACAGCATTCCCTCTATAATTCTCTCAATAGACACCGAAAAGACCTTCGACCGCCTAAGCTGGTCATTCCTTTTCCATACATAACGAGATTTGGCTTTGATGCCCAATTTATTAATAAAATTCTCGCTCTCTACAACCACCCCACAGCTAATATTAAATTAGACAACTCCCTGTCCTGCCCATTCCAAATTAGTAACGATACAAAGCAGGGATGCCCATTGTCCCCAACTCCCCAACCCCAAAATATGCCCGCGCACAGGTATTCTCTCCATATCATATAACTTATTGCTTGCACATAACTCTCAGCATTCTCTATCATATCTCACAAGTTGGGAGAGCGAAATCAATGAGCATCAACCTCTTAAAACATGGCAAATATTTAAGCAAATGAGCTCCTCTGCCTCGTCTATAGCTATTGCAGAAATGAATATGAAGCTCCTTTGTAGGTGGCACTATACACCAGATAAACTAGGGAAGATATTCCCAGGCTTGAATAACGACTGCTGGAGAGGTTGCACACACAGAGGTACCTTCTCACACTTATGGTGGGCCTGTCCTATTGCCCAGCTATATTGGACGAACATTAGAAAAGAAATAGAACTAATTTTGAACATCTCACTTCCTCATAACACATGGACATTTTTATTTAACTATTTACCCCCACTGAAGTGTACACTTAGACTCAAATTAATAAATGTACCAAAATTACTATAATAAGTATCACATATCATATTAAGTAATATAATACTTTGGATTTTAGTATATGACTATGTATTTTGATACATATCAAACTAATAAAAAATGGAAAAAAAAAAGGGTCGATGATTATCTAGCAATCCGACTTATATGGAAAGAATATATTTACTCCCTTAGACCTCCTGATACTCTTGCTTAATTAATCCAGAGGGTTCCCTTGTCCCCCACTTTCCCTCCTCTTGTTGGAGAGCCTCCTTATTGCTAAAAACTCACTTACACTACACCATACATCATCTCCAAATTTCTATGCTAACTTGCAGATGACCACTTTGTAACAGTCTATCTCGCTTTGCAGCACGATTTTTGTTGCTTTTGGTTCTCCTTTTCTTTTAAATATAAGGTATTTTCTAATTTACCAGGACACTGTACACCATCAGATGAACAATGGCACAATATCTAGGTCCGTAAGGTCGAGTTTAACCCGGTACGGACATTTGATCTCACCTTTTTAATTGGATATTTCCGATTATGATTATCTGTACCCTCGTTTATATGTTTATATGTATCCAATGTTTACATTGCTCGTTGTGTCATGTATATTGTTTTTGTTGCAAATAAAGCTTTTTGAAAAAAAAATAATAAAATAAAAAAATGATATAACTATTTAAACTGTGGTATTTGAACATTTTTGAGAAAAAAAATAATACCAAAATTAAAGTAATAACTAAAGCTCAGACTATATCATCAAATAATAGGGGTTAAATATACTAGCTCTATAGTGGTTCCAAACATTTCTGTTTACACACTACAAACTTCTGATTTTCACCTCCTAAAAAACAGCATACGTTACACCAATAGCCATTTCAACAAACTTTATTATATAAAATGTAATAACATCATAAATAAATCTAGGACTGTATTTATGTGGCAGGGGAGTAGCAGTTCACATGATGCAGATTTGCATCCCTTGGTGTCCAACATGGAGGAGAGATGCTCTATTCACATTCCCCCTGACATACTGGTAAATGTCTCTCTGCACCAATTCAAAGTTAAAGCAGCAATGTCCATGCGTTCATGCTAAGTAGCAAGTGATTGTAAACTTTACGGAATTAAAGGCCAGTATTAAATAATACTCTTAAAAACAGGGGCACTTTAATTCATTAAATTTTACAATGATGCTTATTTTTAAAAATACTTACCTTTGCGTTATGGTAAACATAACGCCGATCCTCCGTCTGCATCTGCTGCTTCATTAGCATATTGATGACGAAACCGGCTTCCTCCAATCATTGCGTTGCCCCAGGAGAGAGATACACACATATACACGAAACACAGAAATGGACTGCACACCTATGCTGGACTAGGTACACATCCCAAGTCACTGCAAAACCCAAAGCCCTGAATACTTACAGACAGCTGTACAGTTTCCAGCAACTCAGGCAGTTAACCACCAACCAGCCTGGGTGACAAGCCCATAGGGAAAATTACAAAACAGGATGGAGTCCTATTCTTAAACCATTTGGCACCAAATGCAAGTAACTCCCCAATTTGTTATTATAAATATTGCTGAGTGCTTGTTAGAGAGTGCCAGACTTTCTGTATGTTGTGTTCATAATTTTGTAATGTAATTTTCCCTATCGACTTGTCACCCAGGCTGGTTGTGGGTCAACTGCCTGAGTTGCTGGAAACTGTACAGCTGTCTAAATATTCAGGGCTGTGGGTGTTGCAGTGACTTGGGATGTGTACCCAGTCCAGTTAGAGAGTGCAATCCATTTCTGTGTTTTGTATGTGTGTAGGGAAATTACAAAGGCCTCTGTCACCCTGGTTGGTTCTCAGTTTGTTTGTTTGGAAGCATGCACTGTGTGGCTGCTGGTTAGGGACCCAGGAGGGAAGATACCTTGACGTGGTCCTGGGCCTAAACAGTTTGGCGCCAAACGCAACTAATTCTCCAATTTTTGCTTTTAAATATAGCTGTGTGTTTGCTAGAGACTGCCAGGCTTTGTGTGTGTTGAGATAGATAGATATTATACATGATATGCCCCCACCCGGCTGGCAACATTTTCTTGGGAGAACACTGTATAGTATCAAGTAATACCATTTAATGGGCATTTTTTTGAGTTCCCCTTTTGCTAATCCTGCTCGTCTTTTTTTAGTTTCACCTTTGCTAATCATCCCTATTTTTAAATCCGTCCTTTGCTAATCCAGCTTCTCAGCCTACTTAAAAGCAATCTTGTTAATTATTGAAACTTTAGCCTATTCCCATGAATAGGTGAGTAAATAATTTCTTGAGTACAAACAAGTGCCTTAAAAAAGATGCTACTTAAAATGTTTTGACCACAAAAGTCTGACACATAAATACACTCCTAGATATTTTTCATCTGTATATTTATGATGTTATTGCAGTTAAGTTAAAAAAGTTAATTAAGATAGTTATTTACAAAATGTTTGCCGTTTACAAGCGGAAATGTATTAGGTATTAAAATTGTTGCACTGTGCACATTGGGTGGATAGAAGCACTGACCTAAATAAGCTGTACGAGAGATTCTAAAACATTGGAAGCCTCTGTACACATTGTAAGAAATATTAAAGCACATTAACAAAACAATTTTTAAAAATTGCATTACTATACCTAATTATAATAAAGAACAGCTATTGTACCCCAGGGTCCCAAGTGTGTCCCAAAGGGGGAACCTCTTATCTAGCATTATAAAGTAAGATAGGATTAAATAAATCCAGGCACTAGTGGAGGCCTCCCTTGGCACTGAGATTTGTGGGTCCTGGACTTGCCCTCTATTTGTATATTGCCAGAATGCCTGGCACAGTTGTTATTTGTATGCAATTGTGTGTGCGCCATTTCTAAATGTGTGGCACATTGGTAACTATAGTTAACAATTGGAGGAGAGGTGTATGTCACTTTGATTGCTGGATGACTTCCATGCACCTTAGTCTGTGCAGCTATGGAGCAGATCATAACCATGTTGCATGGAACATTCATCAATATGTGTAGCTATTAACCCCTTAGTGACCAGAGCACTTTTCCATTTTCTGTCCGTTTGGGACCAAGGCTATTTTTACATTTTTGCGGTGTTTGTGTTTAGCTGTAATTTTCTTCTTACTCATTTACTGTACCCACACATATTATATACCGTTTTTCTCGCCATTAAATGGACTTTCTAAAGATACCATTATTTTCATCATATCTTATAATTTACTATAAAAAAAATTATAAAATATGAGGAAAAATGGAAAAAAACACACTTTTTCTAACTTTGACCCCCAAAATCTGTTACATATCTAAAACCACCAAAAAACACTCATGCTAAATAGTTTCTAAATTTTGTCCTGAGTTTAGAAATACCCAATGTTTACATGTTCTTTGCTTTTTTTGCAAGTTATAGGGCCATAAATACAAGTAGCACTTTGCTATTTCCAAACCATTTTTTTCCAAAATTAGCGCTAGTTACATTAGAACACTGATATCTTTCAGGAATACCTGAATATCCCTTGACATTTATATATTTTTTTTTAGTAGACATCCCAAAGTATTGATCTAGGCCAATTTTGGTATATGTCATGCCACCATTTCACCGCCAAATGCGATCAAATACAAAAAATTGTTCACTTTTTCACAAATTTTTTCACAAACTTTAGGTTTCTCACTGAAATTATTTACAAACAACTTGTGCAATTATGGCATAAATGGTTGTAAATTCTTCTCTGGGATCCCCTTTGTTCAGAAATAGCACACATATATGGCTTTGGCGTTGCTTTTTGGTAATTAGAAGGCCGCTAAATGCCACTGCGCACCACAAGTGTATCATGCCCAGCAGTTAAGGGGTTAATTAGGGAGCTTTTAGGGAGCTTGTAGGGTTAATTTTAGCTTTAGTGTAGTGTAGTAGACAACCCCAAGTATTGATCTAGGCACATTTTGGTATATTTCATGCCACCATTTCACCGCCAAATGCGATCAAATTAAAAAAAACGTAAAATTTTTCACAATTTTAGGTTTCTCACTGAAATCATTTACAAACAGCTTGTGCAATTATGGCACAAATGGTTGTAAATGCTTGTCTGGGATCCCCTTTGTTCAGAAATAGCAGACATATATGACTTTGGCGTTGCTTTCTGGTAATTAGAAGGCCACTAAATCCTGTTGCGCCTCACACGTGTATTATGGCTAGCAGTGAAAGGGTTAATTAGGGAGTTTGTAGTGAGCATGTAGGGTTAATTTTAGCTTTAGTGTAGAGATCAGCCTCACATCTGACACATCCCACCCCCTGATCCCTCCCAAACAGCTCCCTTCCCTCCCCCACCCCACAATTGTCCCCGCCATCTTAAGTACTGGCAGAAAGTCTGCCAGTACTAAAATAAAAGGGTTTTAAAAAAAAAATGAATTTTTTTTTAGCATATTTACATATGCTACTGTGTAGGATCCCCCCCTTAGCCCCCAACCTCCCTGATCCCCCCCAAAACCGCTCTCTAACCCTCCCCTCTGCCTTATTGGGGGCCATCTTGGGTACTGGCAGCTGTCTGCCAGTACCCAGTTTACAATAAAAAGTGTTTTTTTTTCTCTTTGTTTTTTTTTTTCTGTAGTGTAGCTTCAAAACAGGCCCCCACCCACAGACAAACCCCCACCACTTTGCTGATTATTTAATTTTTCGATTATTTAATCTTTTTTATTTGCAGATTTTCTGCAGTGTAGCGGTTCCCACCCGCTCCCTCCCCGTGCACGCGCCCGCCCCCACCCTCCCGTGCCCGTGCGCGCCCCCAGCCACCCCCGCCCACGATCCCGCCCCCCTTCACTTCCACAGGGCCATCGATGGCCGCCACCCGCCTCCCGGTCCGGCTCCCACCCACCAACGCAGGTAGCCACCGATCTCCGGTGCAGAGAGGGCCACAGAGTGGCTCTCTCTGCACCGGATTACTTAAAAAGGTTATTGCAGGATGCCTCCATATCGAGGCATCACTGCAATAACCGGAAAGCAGCTGGAAGCGAGCAGGATCGCTTCCAGCTGCTTTCCACACTGAGGACGTGCAGGGTACGTTCTCAGGCATTAACTGCCTTTTTTCTGAGGAAGTACCCTGCACGTCCTCAGTCGTTAAGGGGTTAAAAACAAATACACAGTATTTCTGATTTCAGGTAACAGCAATGACCTAGCTTTTTTTCTCAGGGCTATATATAGAGCTTAGCCCCCTTAAACCAGAGATCATGAACAAACTTCTGCAAAGAATCCATGACTTTTTTTTTTTTTTTAGCCAGCATGTTTAACATAATAATACATTTATATGGACCATGTAATGGAAAATACGATAACTCTAAACTGTTAAATAATACAACAATTTGTTTCCCATAAGTAGTGAACTAAAGCTGCAAAATCAGTTTTTATTGTAACTAACTTGGCATGTGTGTATATTGTACATTAATATATAAAACATAAATACACTGATATGTGAGAGTTTATGTTTATTAAAAAAAATAACTACACTATATTCCATTTTGTCCTTTTTGCTGTATGTATAATGTGAGCCCAAAAAAGTAAACACTTACAGATTTAAGGAAATAGGTTAAAGTTTTTGTAACTACAAAGATAAATAAGATAGATAGATAGATAGATAGATAGATAGATAGATAGATAGATAGATAGATAGATAGATAAGATAAATTGGAAGAAAAAAAACAGAATTAACTAAGCAAATGTTTTAAAGAAATAGAAGAAAAATAGGTAATGTTCAAATTGTGCAAAAGGCCTCACCGATTAAATCTGGATCTGGTAGTGATTCAGGTAATGTGGCTGTTAAGTGCCGTTTGACAACTGACACACGGTGACCATTATCACCACTTCCAGAACTGCAAGTGGGAGCAGGGAGGCGCACAATGGATTTTGGGGAAAGGGGCTGGTCTGCCAACTGAACACAAATTTGGAGCTCTGACATCCTTAGAGTGAAGACAAATCCTGGGTGGAAATAAAGGTATAGTCAGATACACTTAAATACACTGTATTTGATGAGAAAAGCAATAACGTTATGACAAGAGGCACAAAATACATTCATGAGGGTGAACCAGATTTATTCTAACTACACAAAGGCAGACAACTCATGATCACTACAACGGATTACAAAAAGTCACGGCTCAAACAGGGACTAATTTATATTAATTGTAAACATAATTTACTGGCTGAGCACTAAATGCATACAAATAATATTAAAGGGACAGTCTAGGCCAAAAAAGCTTAACCTAGGAGTTTCATATGCTAATTTCTTAGACCTTGAAGCCCACCTCTTTCAGATTGCATTTAAACAGTTTTTCACCACTAGAGGGTGTTAGTTCACATATTTCATATAGATAACACTGTGCTCGCGCACGTGAAGTAATCTGGGACCAGGCACTGATTGGCTAGACTGCAAGTCTGTCAAAAGAACTGAAAAAAGGGGCAGTTTGCAGAGGCTTAGATACAAGATAATCACAGTGGTTAAAAGTATATTATTATAACTGTGTTGGTTATGCAAAACTGGGAAATGGGTAATAAAGGGATTATCTATATTTTAAAACAATAAAAATTCTGGTGTAGACTGTCCCTTTAACTGGAAAACACAACTCAAAACATTTAAAGTGAATGTAAAGTCAGCAGTTCCCTCAAATACCATATTAAACGTTATGTAAAAATAGGTCTACTTTAAT